>NC_091989.1:89266163-89623605 GCF_044704955.1 Pristiophorus japonicus | reverse complement strand
GGGGGCGGGAAGCGGGACCAGGAGCGTGGGTCGGTCGGGGGGGGGGGGCGGGTGTCGGGTCTGGTCCGGAGGCGGGGGGGGGCGGGGAGCGAGTGTCGGGTCTTGTCCGGAGGCAGGGGGGAGCGGGTGTCAGATCTGGTCCGGAGGCAGGGGGGGCGGGGAGCAGGTGACGGGTCTGGTCCGGAGGCAGGGGGGGAGCGGGTGTAGGGTCTGGTCTGGTCCGGAGGCAGGGGGGGAGCGGGTGTAGGGTCTGGTCTGGTCCGGAGGCAGGTGGGGGGGGGAAAAAGAGCGGGTGTCGGGTCTTGTCCGGAGGCAGGGGGGGAGCGGGTGTCAGATCTGGTCCGGAGGCAGGGGGGGCGGGGAGCAGGTGACGGGTCTGGTCCGGAGGCAGGGGGGGGGGGGAAAAAGAGCGGGTGTCGGGTCTGGTCCGGAGGCAGGGGGGGGGAGGGGGGGGGGGAGCGGGTGTCGGGTCTGGTCCGGAGGCGGGGGGGGAGCAGGAGCTGGCCGTGGGAGGAGCCCCAGTGAGGCCATTGGGCCAGGGCGAGGGGCTGCGTGCTTCGGGCCCCTCCCACACAGTTCGGCGCCTGGAGCTACTGCACTTGCGTGCCGACTGTAGCGCGCATGTGCAGAGGTCCCGGCACTGTTTTCAGCGCAGGGACCTGGCTCCGCCCCCCTACAGCTCGTGCTGGCTGCGCCGAGGGCCAGAGGACCTGCGAGTAGGTGAAGAATACCGAGGATTTTTTTAGACGCACTTTGTGGCGCGAAAAACGGGCGCCCAGCTCGGAGGGGCGCCCGTTTTTTTTCTTGTGGAAACTTGGGCCCATAATGTGGAGAAATGTGAAGTTATCCACTTTGGTAGGAAAAATAGAAAAGCAGAGTATTTTTTTTAAAATGGTGAGAGATTGGGAAATGTTGGTGTTCAGAGGGACCTGGGTGTCCTTGTACACATCACTGAAAGTTAACATGCAGGTACAGCATGCAATTAAGAAAGCAAATGGGGCATGTTGGCCTTTATTACAAGAGGATTTGAGTATATCATAGGCAGTCCCTTGAAATCGAGGAAGACTTGCTAACATTCTAAGTGAGTTCTCAGGTGGCTAAACAGTCCAATACAGGAATTACAGTCTCTGTCACAGGTGGGACAGACAGTGGTTGAGGGAAGGGGTGCGTGGGACAGGTTTGCCGCACGCTCCTTTCGCTGTCTGCGCTTGGTTTCTGCATGCTCTCGGCAACGAGACTCGAGGTGCTCAGCGCCCTCCCGGATGCTCTTCCTCCACTTTGGGTGGTCTTTGGCCAGGGACTCCCAGGTGTTGTTGGGGATGTTACATTTTATCAAGGCGGCTTTGAGGGTGCCCTTGAAACATTTCCTCTGCCCACTAGGGGCTCGCTTGCCATGTAGGAGTTCGGAGTAGAGCGCTTGCTTTGGGAGTCTTGTGTCAGGCATGCGAACAATGTGGCCTGGCTAACAGAGCTGGTCGAGTAAAGATGTCTTACTACAATTATATAAGGCCCTGGTGAGACTGCACTTGGAGTATTCTGTGCAGTTTTGGTCTCCTTACCGAAGGAAGGATATACTTTCCATAGAAGGAGTGCACGAGGGTTCACCAGACTGATTCCTGGGATGGGGAGATTGTCCTCTGAGGAGAGATTGAATATATTCTCTAGCATTATGAAGAATGAGAGGTGATCTCATTGAAACATACAAAAGTCTGACAGACCTTGACAGGGTAGATGCAGGGAGAATGTTTCCCCTGGCTGGGGAGTCTAGAATCAGGGGTCACAGTCTCAGAATAAGGAGTCAGTCATTTAGGACTGAGATGAAGAGAAATTTCTTCACTCAGAGGGTGGTGAATCTTTGGAATTCTCAGTCGTTGAGTATATTCAAGAAGATCGATAGATTTTTGGATATTAAGGGAATCAAGGGATATGGGGATAGTGCAGGAAAGTAGAGCTGAGGTAGAAGATCAGGTATAAGATTGAATGGTGGAGCAGGCTCGAGGGGCCGAACGGCCTACTCCTGCTCCTAATTCTTATGTTCTTGCAGGTGGATGTAAAAGATTCAATGGCACTATTTTGAAGAGCACGATTGTTTTCCCAGAGTCCTGATAAATATTTATCCCTCAACCCACATCACTAAAAACATTGCTGTTTGTGGGAGCTTGCTGTGCGCAAATTGACTGCTGCATTTCCTACATTACATCAGTGACTACACTTCAAAAGTACTTTGGGACATCCTGAGGACATGAAAGTTGCTATATAAATGCAAATCTTTCTTTCTAACTAACACAACAAATGCTGTAGTGCAGCTCAGATAGTTTGAATAATCTGCTGCTGAGTGACTTTTAAAACATGTGAGCAGACATGTGACCCCTGGCTTAGTGTAGTTCATCTTTCACTGCCTTCGCGGTGAAGGCTAGGTCATTGAATATATTTAAGGTGGAGATAGAGATTTTTGAAAGATAAAGGAACCAAGGGTTATGGGGAGAGGGCAGGGAAGTGGAGATCAGATCAACCATGATCTTATTGAATGGTGGAGCAGGCTCCAGGAACCAGATGGCCTACTCCTGCTCCTATTTCTTAAAATAATTTTTTCCAAAAAAACAAGAAATAAATCTTGTGCCATGGTAATTGGATTTCAACAACATGCACCCTATGTAACGTAAATAAATAGTTCCAGGGCTGCTTTAGGTCTCCAGCAGGTGAGAACAATCACTAACTCTTCGTTTGTTATTTGATATAAAAATATATCCAGTACAAAGAATCACAAGAATACATATTAAAAAAAAGGCACTGTTTAGAAGTGAGGGAGAGTTGAAAGATCTGATGTTAACACCCATCATAAAAGCACACGTTAACATACTCCAGAAAGCAACCAATCCAACTCAATACTTAACTACTCACACCAACCCCAATCCCAACCCCCGTGACCCCAATCCCAACCCCCCAAACACTGACCCCAATCCCAACGCCCCAAACACTGACTCCAATCCCAACGTCCCAAACACTGACCCCAATCCCAATGGCCCAAACACTGACCCCAATCCCAATGGCCCAAACCCAACCCTACAAACAGTAACCCCAATCCCAACCCCCCAAACAGTTACACCAATCCCAACCCCCCCAAACAGTAACCCCAATCCCCGTGACCCCAATCCCCCAAACAGTAACGCCAATTCCAACCCTCCAAACAGTAACCCCAATCCCAACCCTCCAAACAGTAACCCCAATCCCAACCCTCCAAACAATAACCCCCAATCCCAACCCTCCAAACAATAACCCCCAATCCCAACCCTCCAAACAATAACCCCCAATCCCAACCCTCCAAACAATAACCCCCAATCCCAACCCTCCAAACAATAACCCCCAATCCCAACCCCCCAAACACTGACCCCAATCCCAACGCCCCAAACACTGACCCCAATCCCAACGCCCCAAACACTGACCCCAATCCCAATGGCCCAAACACTGACCCCAATCCCAATGGCCCAAACACTGACCCCAATCCCAATGGCCCAAACACTGACCCCAATCCCAATGGCCCAAACCCAACCCTACAAACAGTAACCCCAATCCCAACCCCCCAAACAGTTACACCAATCCCAACCCCCCCAAACAGTAACCCCAATCCCCGTGACCCCAATCCCCCAAACAGTAACCCCAATTCCAACCCTCCAAACAGTAACCCCAATCCCAACCCTCCAAACAGTAACCCCAATCCCAACCCTCCAAACAATAACCCCAATCCCAACCCTCCAAACAATAACCCCAATCCCAACCCTCCAAACAATAACCCCCAATCCCAACCCTCCAAACAATAACCCCCAATCCCAACCCTCCAAACAATAACCCCCAATCCCAACCCTCCAAACAATAACCCCCAATCCCAACCCTCCAAACAATAACCCCCAATCCCAACCCTCCAAACAATAACCCCCAATCCCAACCCTCCAAACAATAACCCCCAATCCCAACCCTCCAAACAATAACCCCCAATCCCAACCCTCCAAACAATAACCCCCAATCCCAACCCTCCAAACAATAACCCCCAATCCCAACCCCCCAAACACTGACCCCAATCCCAACGCCCCAAACACTGACCCCAATCCCAACACCCCAAACACTGACCCCAATCCCAATGGCCCAAACACTGACCCCAATCCCAATGGCCCAAACACTGACCCCAATCCCAATGGCCCAAACCCAACCCTACAAACAGTAACCCCAATCCCAACCCCCCAAACAGTTACACCAATCCCAACCCCCCCAAACAGTAACCCCAATCCCCGTGACCCCAATCCCCCAAACAGTAACCCCAATTCCAACCCTCCAAACAGTAACCCCAATCCCAACCCTCCAAACAATAACCCCAATCCCAACCCTCCAAACAATAACCCCCAATCCCAACCCTCCAAACAATAACCCCCAATCCCAACCCCCCAAACAATAACCCCCAATCCCAACCCCCCAAACACTGACCCCCAAACCCAATCCCAATGCCCCAAACACTGACCCCAATCCCAATGGCCCAAACACTGACCCCAATCCCAATGGCCCAAACCCAATCCTACAAACAGTAACCCCAATCCCAACCCCCCAAACAGTAACACCAATCCCAACCCCCCCAAACAGTAACCCCAATCCCCCAGTGACCCCAATCCCAATGCCCCAAACAGTAACCCCAATTCCAATCCTCCAAACAGTAACCCCAATCCCAACCCTCCAAACAATAACCCCAATCCCAATGCCCCAAACAATAACCCCAGTGACCCCAATCCCAATGCCCCAAACAATAACCCCAATCCCAATGCCCCAAACAGTAACCCCAATCCCGACCCTCCCCCCCCAATCCCAACCCCCCAAACAATGACCCTAACCCAGCCAACACTCACAGGCGTTGCCGCTCTCCCCAGGCTCCAGCTGACCGCCCGCTCAGTGCCACATGATCACTCAGACAGGCGCCCTCACGTGATCACGGGGCGGGCGCTGTCACGTGACTGAAGCTGCCGCTACAGCCGGGACATCTGGCCGGGCATGTTGGGAGTTGTAGTCTATACTGGTGCTCCGCGCGCACATGCGCACCGCCGCCCAAGCGGCCTGAGCCGCGGGGAGAGTCAGAGGTCAGAGGGTCAGCAGTGGGGGCGGGGCCTGGCCTAGCTCTCAGGCTCACTGGATCCATGGTGAGAAACAATTCATAACCTCAGCCACCTCAGCAATTACAGCCTCTTGTCCAGTCAGGCCGACATTGACCTGTGTCACCTGACTCTTTCACATTTCAATGATCAAACACTTGTTCACTTCCCTTTGACAATCTGTCGAGCTGACACAGGAAGAATGCAGCATGCCACAAGAAGACACAAGAAACTGGCAGCGAAGCGGAAAATACCTTTATCATGGATGATGGGGAGGTGAGGATGCACTTTGGAAGGAAAAGTAGAACGATCGCCTACACCTTAGCAAATAAAACTGAATGGGGAAGAAGAACAAAGGGATCTTGGGATACAGGTTAACAAATCATTAAAAGCAGCATCACAGGTCAGCGAAACACAGAGATTTATTACAAGGGGTATGGAGTATAATGGGGAACAGGGAAATGGCAGACACATTCAACAAATATTTTGTATCGGTCTTAGAAACATAGAAAATAGGTGCAGGAGTAGGCCATTCGGCCCTTCGAGCCTGCACCATCATTCAATAAGATCATGGCTGATCATTCACCTCAGTATCCCTTTCCTGCTTTCTCTCCATACCCCTTGATCCCTTTAGCCGTAAGGGCCATATCTAACTCTTTTGAATATATCTAACGAACTGGCCTCAACAACTTTCTGTGGTAGAGAATTCCACAGGTTCACAACTTTCTGCGTGAAGAAGTTTCTCCTCATCTCGGTCCTAAATGGCTTACCCCTTATCCTTAGACTGTGACTTAGAGTGAGGTGTTGCTACAGTTGTACAGGGCTTTGGTGAGGCCACACCTGGAGTATTGTGTACAGTTTTGGTCTCCTAACTTGAGGAAGGACATTCTTGCTATTGAGGGAGTGCAGCGAAGGTTCACCAGACTGATTCCCGGGATGGCGGGTCTGACCTATCAAGAAAGACTGGATCAACTGGGCTTGTAGTCACTGGAGTTCAGAAGAATGAGAGGGGACCTCATAGAAACGTTTAAAATTCTGATGGGTTCAGACAGGCTAGATGCAGGAAGAATGTTCCCAATGTTGGGGAAGTCCAGAACCAGGGGTCACAGTCTAAGGATAAGGGGTAAGCCATTTAGGACCGAGATGAGGAGAAACTTCTTCACCCAGAGAGTGGTGAACCTGTGGAATTCTCTACCACAGAAAGTTGTTGAGACCAATTCACTAAATATATTCAAAAAGGAGTTAGATGAAGTCCTTACTACTAGGGGGATCAAAGGGTATGGCGAGAAAGCAGGAATGGGGTACTGAAGTTGCATGTTCAGCCATGAACTCATTGAATGGCGGTGCAGGCTAGCAGGGCCGAATGGCCTACTCCTGCACCTATTTTCTATGTGACCCCTGGTTCTGGACTTCCCCAACATTGGGAACATTCTTCCTGCATCCAACCTGTCCAATCCCGTCAGAATTTTATATGTTTTTATGAGAACCCTTCTCATTCTTCTAAATTCCAATGAATATAAGCTTAGTGGATCCAGTGTTTCTTCATATGTCAGTCCTGCCATCCTGGGAATCAGTTTGGTGAACTTTCGCTGCACTCCCTCAATAGCAAGAATGTCCTTCCTCAGATTAGGAGACCAACACAGTATTCAAGGTATGGCCTCACCAAGGCCCTGTACAACTGCAGCAAGACCTCCCTGCTCCTATACTCAAATCCTCTTGCTATGAAGGCCAACATGCCATTTGCCTTTTGCACCGCCTGCTGTTGCTGCATGCGAACTTTCAATGACTGATGTACCATGACACCTAGGTCTCATTGCACTTTCCCTTTTCCTAATCTGTCACCATTCAGATAATATTCTGCCTCCCTGTTTTTGCCATCAAAGTGGATAACCTCACATTTATCTACATCATACTGCATCTGCCATGCATTTGCCCACTCACCTAACCTGTCCAAGTTACCCTGCAGCCTCTTAGCATCCTCCTCAAAGCTCACACTGCCACCCAGCTTAGTGTCATCTGCAAACTTGGAGATATTACACTCAATTCCTTCGTTCAAATCATTAATGTATATTGTAAATAGCTGGGGTCCCAGCACTGAACCATGCAGTACCCCACTAGTCACTGCCTGCCATTCTGTAAAGGACCCGTTTATTCCTACTCTTTGCTTCCTGTCTGCCAACCGGTTCTCTAATGCACATGGTACATTACCCCCAGTACCATGTGCTTTAATTTTGCACACCAATCTCTTGTGTGGGACCTTGTCAAAAGCCTTTTGAAAGTCCAAATACACCACATCCATTGGTTCTCCCTTGTCCACTCTACTAGTTACATCCTCAAAAAATTCCAGAAGATTTGTCAAGCATGATTTCCCTTTCATAAATCCATGCTGACTTGGACTGATCTTGTTACTGCTTTCCAAATGCGCTGCTATTTCATCTTTAATAATTGATTCCAACATTTTCCCCATTACTGATGTCAGGCTAACTGGTCTATAATTACCCATTTTCTCTCTGCCTCCTTTTTTCAAACGTGGAGTTACATTAGCTACCCTCCAATCCATAGGAACTGATCCAGAGTCTATAGAATGTTGGAAAATGACCACCAATGCATCCACTATCTCTAGGGCCACTTCCTTAAGTACTCTGGGATGCAGACTATCAGGCCCCGGGGATTTATCGGCCTTCATTCCCATCAATTTCCCTAACACAATTTCCTGACTAATAAGGATTTCCTTCAGTTCCTCCTTCTCGCTAGATCCTTGGTCCCCTAGTATTTCCGGAAGGTTATTTGTGTCCTCCTCAGTGAAGACAGAACCAAAGTATTTGTTCAACTGGTCTGCCATTTCTTTGTTCCCCATTATAAATTCACCTGATTCTGACTGCAAGGGACCTACGTTTGTCTTCACTAATCATTTTCTCTTCACATATCTATAGAAGCTTTTGCAGTCAGTTTTTACATTCCCTGCAAGCTTACTCTCATACTCATTTTCTCCTTCCTAATTAAACCCATTGTCCTCCTCTGCTGAATTCTAAATTTCTCCCAGTCCTCAGGTTTGCTGCTTTTTCTGGCCAATTTATATGCCTCTTCCTTGGCTTTAACACTATCCCTAATTTCCCTTGTTAGCTCGGTTGAGCCACCTTCCCTGTTTTATTTTTATGCCAGACAGGAATGTCCAATTATTGAGGTTCATCCATGTGATCTTTAAATGTCTGCCATTGCCTATCCATCGTCAACCCTTTTAAGTATCATTCGCCAGCCTATCCTGGCCAATTCACGTCTCATACCATCAAAGTTAACCTTTCTTTAAGTTCAGGACCCTAATTAACTGTGTCACTCTCCATCTTAATGAAGAATTCTACCATATTCTGGTCACTCTTCCCCAAGGGGCCTTGCACAACAAGATTGCTAATTATTCTTCTCTCATTACATAAGACCCAGTCTAGGATGGTCTGTTCTCTTGTTGGTTCCTCGACATACTGGTCCAGAAAACCATCCCTTATACACTCCAGGAAATCCTCCTCCACCGTGTTGCTACCAGTTTGGATAGCCCAATCTATAGGTAGATTAAAGTCACCCATGATAACTGCTGTACCTTTATTGAACGCATTCCCTAATTTCCTGTTTGATGCCATCCCCAACCTCACTACTACTGTTTGGTGGTCTGTACACAACTCCCACTAGTGTTTTCTGCTCTTTGGTGTTCCGCAGCTCTACCCATACAGATTCAACATCATCCAAGCTAATGTCTTTCCTTACTATTGCATTAATTTCCTCTTTAACCAGCAACGCTACCCCACCTCCTTTTCCTTTCTGTCTCTCCTTCTTGAATATTGAATACCTCTGGATGTGGAGTTCCCAGCCTTGGTCATCCTGGAACCATGTCTCCGTAATCCCAATTACATCATATCTGTTAACAGCTATCTGCACAGTTAATTCATTCACCTTATTACGAATGCTCCTTGCATTGAGACTCAGAGCCTTCAGGCTTGTTTTTTTAACACTCTTTGTCCTTTTAGAATTACGTTGTAATGTGGCCTTTTTTGATTTTTGCCTTTGATTTCTCTGCTCTCCACCTTTCCTTATCTCCTTTCTACCTTTTGCTTCTGCCCCCATTTTACTTCTGTTGTGTCCTTAGATGCTCTAACAATGACTCCACGAGGCAGTGTGTTGTACTTGAACTGTAGTGACCTTAGTCCTTTATTAGTTAACTCCAGAGTGAGGATATCACCTGGTGGCCTGCCTTTTATACTGGGCCAGACACACCTGTACAGATAACCTACAAGTCTCTCACTGCTGTGCCCTCTGGTGGCACACCTTGTGATAGTACCAACAGTAGCCATGTAGGATACATGACATCACTCCCCCCTGAACCCTCAGTGCAAATCGCCTCTGCATTAACTGTGCTCTGGGCTTAGCTCTATGTGAATTTTGTCTGGTAGACCTCTGGCGGGACAGCTCAACCTTGAGTGGGTAGTTGGTGCAGTAGCGTGCTGGTGGTTGCTGTTTGTGTGTGTGTGTGTCTCCCCCCCACATTGATTATGGCGGGGGCTCGTGGCACTCATGTACATTCAAGTTCAGGTAAGTGGGTTTTGCATTTTTTTTTTGTTCCGTAGTGCGACAAGTACGTTAGATGCCTTATCGATGCAGTGACCGGTGCGTGAGGATAAGCTAGTTCCGGAGCTGCTGGGTGGTGTCCCTACAGTCTGGTGGCGGCTCAGTGACCGGTGCTGGCAGTGGGAAGCCGGTTGGCTCGTGTAGCCTGCTCTCGGGGCTGTTTTCGTGGTCCCTAGCGTCGGGCCGGTTCACAGATGTCTGTGACCACCCCCCCCCCCCCCCCCACCATCCTTTCATTATGCCCTGGGTCCCAACTGCCCCCTGAGGAACTGTCATCTAGCAGTGCACAGGGAACTGCTGACTCGCTGGCCTGAGTGTCGCTTGGTTTGAAATCCAGCTTGTTATGTATTGCCCAGGCACATTAAATGTATAAGTACAATGGTGCGCCACAGAGGGCGCTGTGGTGGGAGACCTGAAAGTACCTGCAAGACAGAGTATAAAAGGCGGCCCACCACACCTGAGAGGCACTCTGGAGTTGCACAATAAAGGACTAAGGTCACAGCAGTTACTACAACACGAGACCGCATGGAGTCAGTGATTTGAGTGCTACATATATTACATTGGCGACAAGGACACGGATGAACTTCACTTCACGCAACCATGGCTACTCTGGGCTCGTTAAAGGATTCTACGGTGGGCAATGATTGGGAGGCCTTCACAGAAAGTCTCGAGTACTACTTCACAGCAAATGACCTGACAGGGAACATGGACGCACTGAGAGAGAAGCGTAAGGCGATATTGCTTTCCAGTTGTGGCGATGATATTTACTGTCTCGTCAGGGATTTGCTGGCACCCGAGAGCACCAGGGACAAGTCATATGAGGAGCTGATCGCACTCATTCGTGACCAACTGAAACCAAAGGAGAGCATCCTCACGGCCCGGCATGGGGCTCACCGGTGCAGGTTTGCGAGGTATACGTGCAATACTTGCCACACGAAAGGCCACTTTCAGTGTATGTGCAAAAGAAACCTGACTCACCGTGTGGCTGAGGAGATGGTAGATGATCTACTATCCAGCGAGGAGCAGGCAGAAGAAGATGAGGTGCTTGGACTATATATGTGTATCGACGATTCGGCTCCAGTGATTATGGAGGTCAAGATTAACGGAGTCCCAGTGAGTATAGAAGTGGACACTGGATTGGGTCTGTCGTTGATGAGTCAGGAAACTTTTGATAAACTGTGGATCAACCCAGCTGCACGACCCAAGTTGGTCCCGGTCACGGTGAAGCTGCGTACCTACACCAAGGAACTGATACCTGTTCTTGACAGAGTGGATGTGCAGGTATCTCACGGGGGCGAGACGCACGGTTTACCTTTGTTGGTCATTGCAGGCGATGGGCCGACACTACTAGGCAGAAGATGGATGGGAAAGGTCCGTGGGAGCTGGGAAGACATCATTCCTCCACAGACCGCTGTCCCCTGGGTTCCCAAAGAACAGCGCCGACTGAGCTGGAGGAGAAAGAAGCCACACACAGACGAGCAGACCCTGGAAGAGCAGGCGTTGAATGGCAAACCCATCGACGGCCAACAAATGTGGGGGGGGCCGTGCGGAGAAAAAGTCGGGTGGCGGCTACAGCGGCCGCAGGAGAGGTGGCAGTTACTGGGACAACAGCGGCAGAGGAGGCCACGGCGGCAGACGAGGCTACAGCAGCAGAGGAGGCTACGGAGGCGGCCGGCATAACTCGGGTGAACGCGACAGCTACTCGGGTGGGCACAAGAGCCAGAGCGGCGGATACAGCAGCAGTTACGGCAGTTATGGAGGTCACAGGGACTATGACTGATCGAATCGTTCTTGGCTACTGCTTTTATCGCTGGAGATTTCTTGGCTGCTGGCTTCTTCACCTTCTTTCCTCTGGGGATCCGTCGTAGCGATTTTGAAGGAGTCCGAGGCATCTGTGCCCTTGATCTGCTTCAGGGAGCCATTCATCACATTCCTCTTCTTGCTGGGAGCATTGGTTTGAGCGGCGGCGGCAGGAGGAGCTGTTCCGCCGGCTGCAGTATCAGTCAGGTCTGCGACTCGTTCTTGGCCGTTTTTCTTTTTTATTCCTCTCTTCTTTATCCTCTCTATCTCTTCTTAACTGCAGCAAAACGTCAGGCCAGCGAGCTCAAGATGGTGGCAAGCCTCATGGCTGCAAAGAACAAAGGCAAACAGTACAAAAAAAACCTAAAATGGCGGCGCCCAAGGGAAGCCTCGTGGGAACCACAAGATGGCATCTTAAAAGGGAAATGCACCCGGGAGCCTTAAAAGGGCCTTACACCGTTGGCGGTCCCCACAAAAAAGACTTTTGTAAGGCAAGAGCGAGTCTAAATGTGTAATGTGATTTGTATGATGTAGTGATTTAGGATAAGAGTTGATATTTTGATGCTGAATGGTTACTGTGTTTAAAATGATGGATATGAATGATTTACGAAAAGAGTTAATACCACGAGGTACAAGTAAAAGGGTTAATGGGTCCGTGACTAACATGCCTAAGGGGCCAATGCGATTTCCGAATTTATGTGATTCATGCAATGGTTCAGCGGCTGCAGATGAGCCACTAAGGCGACTACTGAGAACAGAGGCAATGCACTAGTTGCGATACCCTGTCTCAGCACAGCCATCACCTCGGGCAAAAAGGGGCAGTATACTGCCACCGTACCTCACCCAGTGAGCTGGGATTAAATAACTGTTCAGTGCATCTGCAACCTTTTGACAGAACATCTGTACCATATATCATACGTACCATACAAATGTACTGTCTATGTATACCTGCTTTCTGTTGGAGGTTATACTCGTGTACTTCATCACCCATGTAAGGACTGCAAATACCACATGCTTGCATCAGATCACAAGCATAATCTCTACATGGGGTAGGTGGGGAAGAGGGAAGTGGATGGTCATGGACTCACACTCACAAACCAACCAGGACAAACAAGGCCGAGGTTACCGACAATGGCTTTTAGAACTGGGGAGGGAGTGAGATGTTATGTATTGTCCAGGTACATTAAATGTATAAGTACAATGGTACAGAGAGCGCTGTGGTGAGAGACCTGAAAGTACCTGCAAGACAGAGTATAAAAGGCTGCCCATCACACCTGATGTAGTATCTGAACCTTGTTACAAACTCACATGAGGCATGGATATATCAGACACGGTCACTCTGTGACCTTCACTTTATTTCCAGGACTGAAGAGTGTTGACCCTGGGTGGGGCCTCCCCTTTTATACCTGGAAGCCCAGGTGAGGAGCTCACTCCCTGTGGTAAGGGTGTCCATTACAAGGGTACAGGTACAGTATGCATGAGTTACAGTTACATACTTATAGTCATTGCAAGATGGTGAAATACATGACATCACCTCCCCTCTTAGGACTTTTAGTTTCAGAGGTTAAGTCTATCGGGTGGTCGACGCTCTCTCGTGGAGCGCCGCAGTTGTGACTGGTGGCTGAGCCTCAGCACACGTCTCAGTCACTTGAGATGATTCCAGCAGGGACTGTGCATACTGAGGTCTGTCTTTGTTGCTCATGCGCTGGCAGTGGTGTGGGTGCTATCTCATCATGCTCTTCTTCCGGTTCCTCCGTGTCTGCACTGAACCTTGTCTTTACTTGGTCCAAGTGTTTGCGGCATATCTGCCCATTGTTTCGTCTGACCACTATGATTCTGTTTCCTTCTTTGCCAATTACGGTGCCCTCAAGCCATTTGGGTCCCAAAGCATGGTTAAGAACAAATACCGGGTCATCTATTTCTATACACCTCCCCCTTGAGTCTCGATCATGGAGCTCGGTTTGGGACTGGCGCTTGCCCTCAACAATGTCTGCCAGGGCTGGGTGAATGAGGGACAGCCGCGTCTTGAGCGTGCGTTTCATGAGGAGTTCTGCTGGCGGGACTCCCGTGAGCGAGTGCGGGCGATCCTGTAGGCCAGGAGGATCTTTGGATGCGTAGCATGCCCTGCTTTATGACTTGGACCGCCTGTTCCGCCTGGCCAGTGGAGGCCGGCTTGAACAGCTCTGTCCGGACGTGCTTGATCCCATTGCCCGACATAAACTCCTGGAATTCATGGCTGGTAAAACACGGGCCATTATCGCTGACCAGGATGTCCAGCAAGCCGTGGGTCGCGAAAACTGTACGCAGACTCTCCATAGTGATGGATGTCGTGCACGAGTTCAATATGATACACTCGATCCACTTCGAGTATGCATTGACAACGATCAGGAACATTTTTCCTATAAACGGGCCCGCATAGTCCACATGAATATGTGACCATGGCCTGGTGGGCAGGGCCACGGGCTGAGTGGGGCCTCCCTGGGGGCGTTGCCCAGTGTTCCAGGTCTGAGTCAATCCCCGGCCACCACACGTGTGACCGGGCAATGGCCTTCATTAACACGATGCCAGGGTGCTTGCTGTGGAGTTCCCTGATGAACGCTTCCCTTCCTTTCTGGGGAATGACTACCCAGCTGCCCCATAGCAGGCAGTCGGCTTGGACAGAGAGTTCATCCATCCGTCTCTGAAACGGCCTGACTTCCTCGGGGCACGCTCTGTATGCGGGCACCCAGTCCCTAGTCAGGACACATTTCTTTATCATGGATAGGAGGGGGTCCCTGTTGGTCCAGAGTTTGATCTAGCGGGCTGTGATGGGGGAGCCCGCAGTGTCAAAAGCCTCAATGGCCATGACCATCTCGGTGCTCTGCTCCGACGCCCCCTCGGTGGTGGCTAGTGGGAGCCTGCTGAGCGCGTCAGCGCAATTTTCGGTGCCTGGCCGGTGCCATATGGTGTAGTCATACGCAGCCAGCGTGAGGGCCCATTGCTGTATGCCAGCTGACGCATTAGCATTGACAGCCTTGCTGTTGGACAACAAGGATGTTAACGGCTTGTGGTCCATCTCTAGCTCGAACCGTCTACCAAAAAGGTACTGGTGCATCTTTTTCACACCGTACACACACGCGAGTGCCTCCTTCTCGACCATGCCGTATCCACGCTCTGCCTGGGAGAGCGACCTGGAGGCCTAAGCCACCGGTTAGAGTCGGCCTTCATCGTTACCTTGCTGCAAAACACACCCAACCCCGTAGGATGACGCATCACATGTTAAAACCAGTTTTTTTTACAGGGGTCATACAAAGTCAACAGTTTGTTGGAACACAGCAGGTTCCTTGCCTCATTGAAAGCCCGTTCTTGACAATCCCCCCAAGACCATTCACAACCTTTACAGAGGAGCATGTGTAATGGCTCCAACAATGTGCTTAAGTTCGGCAGGAAGTTCCCAAAATAGTTCAAGAGTCCCAGGAATGATTGAAACTCCGATGTGTTGCCGGGCCTGGGCACCCGGCGAATCGCCTCAGTTTTTGATTCAGTGAGCCGGATCCCGTCTGCGGCAACCATCCTGCCCAGGAACTCGACCTCTGGGGCCAAAAACACGCACTTGGCCTTTTTCAGCCGCAGGCCTACCCGTTCCAATCGGCGTAGCACCTCCTCCAGGTTGCGGAGGTGTTCCTCAGTGTCTCGACCCGTTATAAGGATGTCGTCTTGGAACACGATCGTTCCAGGGATGGACTTGAGCAAGCTTTCCATGTTTCTCTGAAAGATAGCCGCTGCCAAACGATGCCAAACGGGCACCTATTGTAAACAAATAATCCTTTGTGTGTCGTGATGGTGGTCAGAAACTTGGATTCTTCAGCCAGTTCCTGAGTCATGTAGGCTGAAGTGAGGTCCAGCTTCGTGAACAGCTTACCACCTGCCAGCGTGGCAAAAAGGTCCTCCGCTCTCGGGAGCGGGTATTGGTCTTGCAGCGACACTCGGTTGATGATGGCTTTGTAGTCGCCACAAATCCTAACCGAGCCATCTGCTTTGAGGATGTGAACAATGGGACTTGCCCAGTCGCTGAATTCAACGGGCGAAATTATGCCCTCTCTGAGCAACCTGTCCAGTTCACTTTCAATTTTCTCACGCATCACGTACGGCACTGCTCTGGCTTTGTGGTGCACTGGTCTGGCGTCCGGAATGATGCTTTGGTGCTCTTGAACGCTCCGACACCGGTTGAAAGAGTGACTTGAATTTTTGCAATACCTGCGAGCATGAACTTCGCTCCACGGATGAAATGGCATGCATTTCCCCCCATTTCCAATTCATCTCAGCTAGCCAACTCCTCCCCAAGAGCGCGGGGCCATTTCCCGGAACAATCCAGAGTGGCAGCCGGTTCTGTGATCCATTATGCGTTACCACCAAGTTTGCACTGCCCAGCACTGGGATGATCTCTTTGGTGTAC
Source organism: Pristiophorus japonicus (assembly GCF_044704955.1). Taxonomy (NCBI): domain Eukaryota; kingdom Metazoa; phylum Chordata; class Chondrichthyes; family Pristiophoridae; genus Pristiophorus; species Pristiophorus japonicus. The sequence goes on along the minus strand of NC_091989.1, from coordinate 89,607,627 downwards.
GTAAGTAGCTGTGTCTCAATGCGTTCCAATTTGAGCCTGCTAGCTCTGTGTGGCCATAGTCTCTCAAATTGTTGGGCACTCATGAGTGACTGGCTAGCTCCGGTATCCAGCTCATAAGAACATAAGAATTAGGAACAGGAGTAGGCCATCTAGTCCCTCGAGCCTGCTCCGCCATTCAACAAGATCATGGCTGATCTGGCCGTGGACTCAGCTCCACTTACCCGCCCGCTCCCCGTAACTCTTAATTCCCTTATTGGTTAAAAATCTATCTATCTGTGATTTGAATACATTCAATGAGCTAGCCTCAACTGCTTCCTTGGGCAGAGAATTCCACAGATTCACAACCCTCTGGGAGAAGAAATTCCTTCTCAACTCGGTTTTAAATTGGCTCCCCCGTATTTTGAAGCTCCATGTGCACCAGGATGCCATTCAGTAAGACTTTCATCATCATGGGTGGTGTTTTGGTGTATGAGCTGTGGACGTCGGCCACATGAACTCTCTGAACTTCAGCATCCATGGTAGTTCCCCAAGCCTCATCCTGCATTTCAGACCCCTTGTCTGGTTCGTCTGTCTCGCAGACTAGCTTTGCTACTGCCTTTTTGCACATCCTGGCCAGGTGTCCCTTGACATTACAAATCCTACAGGTGTAAAGTTGGAACCTGCAGATTTTTGCAGTGTGTCTGCTCCCACATTTCCAACATGAGCTGAGATTGCTGTTAACAAAAGGGCTATTCCCAGGCATTCCTCTCTGATGGCCCTTTTGGCTGTTTCTAAGCACTCTGATGGGGGGTGTTAATTGTCCCCTCATGATGGCGTGAATTGCCGATCCCCTTTCCATGGTCCCTGTTGCAAGCCCATCCTGGAGCTACTGGAACTAGTTGTTGCCTGGACAGTGTCGAATTGCCCTTGCCTGCCTGCCTGGACGGTGTCGAATTGCCCTTGCCTGCCTGTGGGGTTCTGTGTCATTTTTATAACATTGATTCCCTGGTTCAACTCAACTGTAAAACCAGGGCTGTGTGCGTAGATTAGCTTGGTCTCTTCCTCCCCTGCCATAAAGGTCTGAGCTATCAACGCCGCCCCTTCTAAAGTCAAATCCTTAGTCTTTATGAACTTCCTGAAAATGCCGGCATGATTAATGCCCTCGATGAAAAAGTCTCTTAACATCTCCCCCCTGCAGGCATCGGAGAACTTACAGAGACTGGCCAACCGCCGCAGTTCCGCCACGAAGTCCGAGATGTTTTGACCCTCCCGACGCCGGTGAGAGTAGAACCAGTGCCGGGCCATGTGTACGCTACTTGCCGGCTTGAGATGCTCACCGATCAGCTGGCTGAGCTCTTCGAAGGACTTGTCCGCTGGCTTTTGGGGTGCGAGCAGGTCTTTCATCAGCGTATACGTCTGTGGACCACAGCTGGTCAGTAGATGCGCCCTCCACTTGTCAGCCACTGCCTCTTCCAGCCAGTCCTTTGTGACAAAGCTCTGCTGGAGTCTTTCCACAAAGTCGTCCCAGTCCTCACCCACACAGTAACGTTCCTCTGTGCCACCGGTGGCCATCCTCGTGGTTCGGTGATTCCCGATTCTCGTCGCCAGATGTAGTGTCTCTGCACCTTGTTACAAACTCACATGAGGCATTGATATATCAGACACGGTCACTCTGTGACCCTCACTTTATTCCTAGGACTAAAGAGTGTTGATCCTGGGTGGGACCTCCCCTTTTATACCTGGAAGCCCAGGTGAGGAGCTCACACCCTGTGGTCAGGGTGTGCATTACAAGGGTACAGGTACAGTATGCATGAGTTACAGTTACATACTTATAGTCATTGCAAGATGGTGAAATACATGACACCTGAGAGGCACTCTGGAGTTGCACAATAAAGGACTAAGGTCACAGCAGTTACTACAACACGAGACCGTGTGGAGTCAGTGATTTGAGTGCTACATATATTACATGGCTGGTGCTTGTTTCCTTTGGGGGAACAGTGGCGGGTGACCCCACATCTAGGGGTATGGCCTTGGGGCAGTCTGCTCCTTCAGGCTCATGGCAGTTGGTGCCATCTGTTGCCTGAGAGACGGAGCCGACCTAGGGCATGGTATCACTACCGGTGTCATTGCCCTGCTGAGGTCGCTTGCTTTGCAGCTCGTGTGTATTGGCTGCTTGTGGCCACACTTCGTGGTGCATGACTCTGGTCCCTGGGACACAGGCTACAGCACTGGGTAGCTCGCTGGAACTGTGTGCACCCGATGGGTGTCTGCCCGCTGCATTGGCTGCGTGCAGTGGGAATCCTGCATCGCACAACTTTTCATTACTTATGATGCACACTCTGGGGGTCCGATCACGATCACGCGACTTTTCCTTGCTGGTTGCATATGCACAGTTCAGATCATCAATTACACATTGTATATAATCGCACGACTTTTCCTCGACAGTTGCATGTATACAATTCTGATTATCAGTTACACATTTTACATGGTCAGTTACATGCTTTACATAATCCGTTGCACCTTTAGTCTCTAACTTACAATTACTGTTACATTGCTTAAAAGTGTGGAACTGTCCCTTTAATTGTAGTGGGTTGCAGGCCTCCTTTAAGAGAGCCTTGCTTGCTTTACCCCAATCCGCTTCTCCGTTTGGTGCCACGTGTTGCTCCATCAGCGCACGCCTCGTGGTCTGGCCATGGCCACCTTTGTCTTCAGCACATCACCTTATGGTTCGGGCGCCATCTTTTCTTCGTCCACGATGTCGACTGCGTCGATCGTCTTCTCCCCGGGTTCTGCCTCCGCAGTTGGGAAGTCGCTTCTGGATCCGATTTTCTCCTGAGCCCTGCCACTGGAGCCTGGAAGGTGCGTTTGGGTCGTCTCAGCTGGATCATCTCCACGCAGTCGTGCTGAGCGATCTATGTCTCGGGTGCTGTGCTGGTCTGCTCACTGGTGCCGGGTCCACCCTCAGGTGAAGGTTTGCTTTGCCTCTGACGCAGGGGGCTTCGATTGCTGGAGGGTGAAGTTTTCCCACTTCCAATGGATCTTCTCCATCCACCTTCTACCGAGCAGCGTTAGTTCATCACCTACAACAATCCACAGAGGTAACTTGTGCACCACACCATCATGGAGTACCTTTACATTCACACTACCAACGACTGGGATGATTTCATTGGTGTAGGTGCGCAGCTTTGCCTGAACCGGGGCCAACTCGGGTCGTTCAGCCGGATTGTCCCATAGCCTCTCAAAGGCTCGTTGATTCATCACTGACTGGCTCACCCCCTTGTCCACTTCCATGAAGACTGGAACTCCCTCTATCTTGACTTCCACCTTCAGCGGGGAGCACTCGGTGGTGCAGGTAAACATGCTATGTACCTCCCCGTGGGGCTGAGCTGCCTCTCTGTCTAACAATTCATTATCCACGCTGGATTCATGGCCATCTGTGGACTCCTCATCGACATAGTGAGTCCTATTTCTCTTACGCATTCGCTGGAGGTGGCCCTTTGTGCTGCAACCTTTGCAAACATAGTCTTTAAAACGGCACTGGTGATCCCTGTGATTCCCTCCGCAACGCCAGCATGGTGCTACTCGATTAGCCCCCCCTCGGCGGACTCTGAGTTAAGGGACTCGGGGGGCCTGTTCTCTCTTCCCTGAGAGGGTTCGCGCTCTACAGTCCAGCTCCTGAACGGCGCCACTCTGTGCACAGTACCTGCCGGGTTTGAGTCCTGAGGGTGAGACATCTGCCTAGAACCGCAGGTCATGAATGACTGGCTCACAGAGATGGCCTTCTGCAGTGTGACTGTAGTATCCGCCGACAGTAGCTTATGAAGAAGGCCTTCATGGCCAATTCCAAAGACAAAAATGTCCCGCAGCGCTTTGTTGAGGTGGGTGCCGAACTCGCATGGTGCTGCCAGCCTCCTGAGGTCTGCGGCGTACTTCGCGACTTCCTGGCCTTTGGGCCGCCGGTGGATTTATGCGGTGACGCCGGGTTTCTACATGATCATTGAGATCTGGGTGGACTAAGGAGAGCATGGTTTTGAGTGCTCTCTTCATTAGCAATTCTGCAGGGGAACCCCGGTAAGCGAGTGGGGTCGCGTGCGGTAGCTGAGCAGAATCCGAGATAACCGGGTCTGCAGGGAACAGTCCGTCACGCGTTTCAAGCTCTGCTTGATGGTTTGGACTGTCCGTTCCGCTTGACCATTGGATGCGGGCTTAAACGGCGCAGACCTGACATGCTTGATGCCATTGCGGGTCATGAACTCGTTGAATTCCGAGCTCGTGAAGCATGGTCCATTGTTACTAACAAGAACGTCGGGCAAACCGTGGGTGGTGAACATGGCCCGGAGGCTTTCAATGTGGCAGTGGATGTACATGACGAAATTATTATACATTCAATCCATTTAGAGTAAGCGTCCACTGCTACTAGGAACATCTTTCCTAGAACATAAGAATTAGGAACAGGAGTAGGCCATCTAGCCCCTCGAGCCTGCTCCGCCATTCAACAAGATCATGGCTGATCTGGCCGTGGACTCAGCTCCACTTACCCGCCCGCTCCCCATAACCCTTAATTCCCTTATTGGTTAAAAATCTATCTATCTGTGATTTGAATACATTCAATGAGCTAGCCTCAACTGCTTCCTTGGGCAGAGAATTCCACAGATTCACAACCCTCTGGGAGAAGAAATTCCTTCTCAACTCGGTTTTAAATTGGCTCCCCTTATTTTGAGGCTGTGCCCCCTAGTTCTAGTCTCCCCGACCAGTGGAAACAACCTCTCTGCCTCTATCTTGTCTATCCCTTTATTATTTTAAATGTTTCTATAAGATCACCCCTAATCCTTCTGAACTCCAACGAGTAAAGGCCCAGTCTACTCAATCTATCATCATAAGGTAACCCCCTCATCTCCGGAATCAGCCCAGTGAATCGTCTCTGTACCCCCTCCAAAGCTAGTATATCCTTCCTTAAATAAGGTGACCAAAACTGCTCGCAGTGCTCCAGGTGCGGCCTCACCAATACCCTGTACAGTTACAGCAGGACCTCCCTGCTTTTGTACTCCATCCCTCTCGCAATGAAGGCTAACATTCCATTCACCTTCCTGATTGCCTGCTGCATCTGCAAACTAACTTTTTGGGATTCATGCACAAGGACCCCCAGGTCCTTCTGCTTCGCAGCATGTTGTAATTTCTCCCCATTCAAATAATATTCCCTTTTACTGTTTTTTTTCCTCACATTTTCCGACATTGTATTCCATCTACCAAACCTTTGCCCATTGGCTTAACCTATCTAAATCTCTTTGCAACCTCTCTGTGTCCTCTACACAACCCGCTTTCCCACTAATCTTTGTGTCATCTGCAAATTTTGTTACACTACACTCTGTCCCCTCTTCCAGGTCATCTATGTATATTGTAAACAGTTATGGTACCAGCACCGATCCCTGTGGCACACCACTAACCACCGATTTCCAACCCGAAAAGGACCCATTTATCCCAACTCTCTGCTTTCTGTTCGCCAGCCAATTCTCTATCCATACTAATACATTTCCTCTGACTCCGCATACCTTTATCTTCTGCAGTAACCTTTTGTGTGGCACCTTATTGAATGCCTTTTGGAAATCTAAATACATCACATCCATCGGTACACCTCTATCCACCATGTTCATTATATCCTCAAAGAATTCCAGTAAATTAGTTAAACATGATTTCCCCTTCATGAATCCATGCTGCGTCTGCTTGATTGCACTATTCCTATCTAGATGTCCCGCTATTTCTTCCTTAATGATAGTTTCAAGCATTTTCCCCACTACAGATGTTAAACTAACAGGCCTATAGTTACCTGCCTTTTTTCTGCCCCCTTTTTTAAACAGAGGCGTTACATTAGCTGCTTTCCAATCCGCTGGTACCTCCCCAGAGTCGAGAGAATTTTGGTCGATTATAACGAATGCATCTGCTATAACTTCCGCCATCTCTTTTAATACCCTGGGATGCATTTCATCAGGACCAGGGGACTTGTCTACCTTGAGATCCATTAGCCTGTCCAGCACTACCCCCCTAGTGATAGTGATTGTCTCAAGGTCCTCCCTTCCCACAATCCCATGACCAGCAATTTTTGGCATGGTTTTTGTGTCTTCCACTGTGAAGACCGAAGCAAAATAATTGTTTAAGGTCTCAGCCATTTCCACATTTCCCATTATTAAATCCCCCTTCTCATCTTCTAAGGGACCAACATTTACTTAGTCACTCTTTTCCGTTTTATATATCGGTAAAAGCTTTTACTATCTGTTTTTATGTTTTGCGCAAGTTTACTTTCGTAATCTATCTTTCCTTTCTTTATTGCTTTCTTAGTCATCCTTTGCTGTCGTTTAAAATTTTCCCAATCTTCTGGTTTCCCACTAACCTTGGCCACCTTATACGCATTGGTTTTTAATTTGATACTCTCCTTTATTTCCTTGGTTATCCACGGCTGGTTATCCCTTCTCTTACCGCCCTTCTTTTTCACTGGAATATATTTTTGTTGAGCACTATGAAAGAGCTCCTTAAAAGTCCTCCACTGTTCCTCAATTGTGCCACCGTTTAGTCTGTGTTCCCAGTCTACTTTAGCCAACTCTGCCCTCATCCTACTGTAGTCCCCTTTGTTTAAGCATAGTACGCTCGTTTGAGACACTACTTCCTCACCCTCAATCTGTATTACAAATTCAACCATACTGTGATCACTCATTCCGAGAGGATCTTTTACAAGGAGATTGTTTATTATTCCTGTCTCATTACACAGGACCAGATCTAAGATAGCTTGCTCCCTTGTAGGTTCTGTAACATACTGTTCTAAGAAACAATCCCGTATGCATTCTATGAATTCCTCCTCAAGGCTACCCCGTGCAATTTGATTTGACCAATCGATATGTAGGTTAAAATCCCCCATGATTACTGCCGTTCCTTTTTCCCCTTACTATCTGTAATCTCCACCCACAATGATGCAACATTTTGTTCATTAGAGCCAATATCGCCCTGATATCATCCTTTATTAACAGAGCTACCCCACCTCCTTTCCCTTCTTGTCTATCTTTCCGAATTGTCAGATACCCCTGTATGTTTAATTCCCAGTCTTGGCCACCCTGCAACCACGTTTCTGTAATGGCCACCAAATCATACCCATTTGTAATGATTTGTGCCGCCAACTCATTTACTTTATTTCGAATGCTGCTTGCATTTAGGTAGAGTGTTTTAATGCTAGTTTTTAAACCATGATTTTTAGTTTTGACCCATCCTGCAGCCCCTTTATATTCATACATATTGTCCATTCCTATCACCTTGTGGTTTACACTTACCTCAGTGCTTCTGCTCTGTTGCCTCCTGCCTTTTGCATTCTTTCTTGGGGTCCTGTTCACCTGAGCTCTCACCCACTCTAACTAGCTCAGAACCCTCTCCTGGGTTCCGAATACTCATCGCATTGAGGCACCGAGCTTTCAGGCTTGCCTTTTTATTACACTTTGACCCTTTAAAATTTTGCTGTACAGTGGCCCTTTTTGTTTTTTTGCCTTGGGTTTCTCTGCCCTCCACTTTTACTCATCTCCTTTCTGTCTTTTGCTTCTGTCTCCATTTTGTTTCCCTCTGTCTCCCTTCATTGGTTCCCATCCCCCTGCCATATTAGTTTAACTCCACCCCAACAGCACTGGCAACTGCACCCCCTAGGACATTGGTTCCGGTCCTGCCTCCCCCAGAACCGGTTCCAATGCCCCAGGAATTTGAATCCCTCCCTGCTGCACCACTGCTCAAGCCACGTATTCATCTGAGCTATCCTGCGATTCCTACTCTGACTAGCACGTGGCACTGGTAGCAATCCCGAGATTACTACTTTTGAGGTCCTACTTTTTAATTTAGCGCCTAGTTCGTAGGACCTCATCCCTTTTTTTATCTATATCGTTGGCACCACGACAACTGACTGTTCACCCTCCCTTTTCAGAATGTCCTGCACCCGCTCTGAGACATCCTTGACCCTTGCACCAGGGAGGCAACATACCATCCTGGAGTCTCGATTGCGGCCGCAGAAACGCCTATCTATTCCCCTTACAATTGAATCCTCTATCACTATCGCTCTCCCACTCTTTTTCCTGCCCTCCTGTGCAGCAGAGCCAGCCACGGTGCCATGAACTTGGCTGCTGCTGCCCTCCCCTGATGAATCATCCCCCCCAACAGTACTCAAAGCGGTGTATCTGTTTTGCAGGGGGATGAGCACAGGGGACTCCTGCACTACCTTCCTTGCACTGCTCTTCCTGCTGGTCTTCCATTCCCTATCTGGCTGTGGACCCTTCACCTGCGGTAAGACCAACTCGCTACACGTGTTACTCACGTCATTCTCAGCATCGTGGATGCTCCAGAGTGAATCCACCCTCAGCTCCAATTCCGCAACACGATCCGTCAGGAGCTGGAGGCGGATACACTTCCCGCACACATAGTCGTCAGGGACACCGGAAGTGTCCCTGAGTTCCCACATGGTACAGGAGGAGCATATCATATGACCGAGCTCTCCTGCCATGACTTAACCCTTAGATACACTTAATTTGGTGACAACAATGTTAACAGATTACTTACTGATATAAAAAAGAAAAAGACAACAATGTTAACAGGTTACTTACTGATATAAAAAGAAAAAGAAAACTTACTCACCAATCACCAGCCAATCACTTACCCCTTTGGCTGTGATGTCACCTTTTGATTTCTTTCTACTTCTTTTTTGCTTTTTCTCCCGGCTGCAGCTGTACAAGCTGGGCCTTGAGAGCCTCTCCAACTCACGCTGGCCTTTTGTAGGCCTGGGATGCTGCCGCTCCACCCCTCGACCTCCCGCTGGGCCTCCCCGACTCACGTTGGCCTTTTGTAGGCCTGGGATGCTGCCGCTCCACCCCTCGACCTCCCGCTGGGCCTCCCCGACTCACGTTGGCCTTTTGTAGGCCTGGGATGCTGCCGCTCCACCCCTCGACCTCCCGCTGGGCCTCCCCGACTCACGTTGGCCTTTTGTAGGCCTGGGACGCTGCCGCTCCACCTCTCGACCTCCCGCTGGGCCTCCCCGTCTCACATTGGCCTTTTGTAGGCCTGGGACGCTGCCGCTCCACCTCTCGACCTCCCGCTGGGCCTCCCCGACTCACGTTGGCCTTTTGTAGGCCTGGGACACTGCCGCTCCGCCTCTCGACCTCCCGCTGGGCCTCCCCGACTCACGTTGGCCTTTTGTAGGCCTGGGACGCTGCCGCTCCACCTCTCGACCTCCCGCCGGTGAAATCTATGTAGACCCTTTACCATGGTTTGGAGGGCCATGACCTAAGTGGGGCCTCCCTTGGTGCGTTGCTCAACTGTGAGCAAGTGTTACATTGGTGTGCACATGACTCCAATTCCGAGTCAATGCCGGGCCACCAAACGTGCGACCTGGCGATAGCCTTCATCGTGACTATGCCTGGGTGGGTACTATGAAGGTCGAGTATAAACGTTTCCCTGCCTTTTTTTGGCAAAATCACACGATTCCCCCATAGGAGGCTGTCCGAATGGATGGACGTTTCATTCTTGCGTCGGTGGAACGGCTTAATTTCGTCTTGCATTTCCCTGGGACCGCTGACCAGCTCCCATTGAGGACACAGCTTTTTACTAGTGATAGCACCGGGTCCTGGCTAGTCCAGGTCCTGATCTGGCGAGCTAAAGGGGCATCTGTGGTATATGAACAGTCCTCCGTGCGTTTTGATGCACGTCAATTTTTTTGAAGGTTCAGCCAGCTCTTGTGTCATGTAAGCAGAGGTTAGATCCAGCTTGGTGAATGATTTCCCCCATGCTAGTGTTGGCAACAGGTCATCTGCTTTGGGTAGTGGGTACTGGTCCTGTAATGAGACTCGGTTGATCGTTACCTTGTAGTCCCCGCAGATTCTGACTGTTCCATCGCTCTTCAACACCGGCACAATTGGGCTGGCCCACTCGTTGAACTCGACTGGCGATATGAGCCCTTCTCGTTGAAATCTGTCCAGCTCGATCTTGACTTTCTCTCACATCATGTATGGAACCACTCGGGTCTTGTGATGAACGGGTCGTGCGTCAGGGACTAGATGGATCTGCACTTTGGCATCTGTGAAGTTGCCGATGCCTGGCTGGAATGATGACAGGAATTTGTTCAGCACTTAGGTGCACGAGGCGACATCCTCTGAAGACAGTGCTTTGATGTCATCCCAGTTCCATCGGATCTTTCCTAGTCAGCTTCTGCCGAACAGCGTTGGGCCATCGCCTGGTAAAATCTATAGTGATAAATCATGCACAACTCCATCGTATAATACCTTCATTGCCGCACTGCCAATGACTGGTATGAGCTCTTTGGTATAAGTGCGCAGCTTGGTGTGGATCGGGCTTAGTTTTGGCTTTTGTGCCTTGTTGCCCTACAGCTTCTCAAAAGCCTTCTGGCTCATAATTGACTGACTCGCCCCCGTGTCCAATTCCATGGAAACTGGAATGCCGTTTAATTTGACTTTTAACATTATCGGAGGGCTTTTGGTGGTGAAGGTGTGCACCCCAGATACTTCCTCTTCAGCCTCGGGTTGAGTTGCCTTTCTTACTTGTTCATCGTGATCCGTGCCGGATCAATCATCTTCTGCCGACTCTGCCACGTGGTGAATCGCAGCACGTCTGCACATTCGCTGGTGATGCCCCATTGTTCCACAGCCCTTGCACACGTAGTGCTTGAATCGACATTGATGGGCTTGATGATTACCCCCGCAGCGCCAACGTGGTGCTAATGGATTCGTATTCACGCCCCACGGCGGGCTCTGAGTCATCCTAGGTCTGGCCTCTGCAGGCGTGTAGGCCCTGCCATGTACAGTTCTGCCTGCTGAAGGCATTATTTTATGCACAGTACTTGCCGGTGAGTTCCGATGCTGCAATGATATCTGTTTGGTGTTATTGTTCGTGGACATGAAAGCCTGGGCTATCGTGATGGCTTTGCTCAGATCTAGGGATTCAGCAGACAGCAGTTTGTGAAGAATGACCTCATGGCTGATTCCAAGAACGAAAAAGTCCCGCAACACTTCCCCCCCAAAATCCAGCAAATATGCACGGTCCCGCAAGGCGTGTTGTGACCTTGGTCTCTTTATTGTAACTCCAGAGTGAGAAGGCAGCATGGTAGTCTGCCTTTTATACCTGCTTGCCCAGGCTGTGCAGATGACTCTTGGGTCTCCCACAGGTGTGCCCCCTGGTGGCAAGTCTTACACTTTGGTAGTGTTTACATACATAACAGTCTTCACAGTAGAAGACACTAAAAACATCCCAATAGTGGATAATCAAGGGGCTATAGGTAGGGAAGAACTAACTACAATCACTATCACTAAAGAAATAGTATTTGGTAAAATAATGGGACTAAAGGTGGACAAGTCCCCTGGATCTGATGGCCTACATCCTAGGGTCCTTAAAGAAGTCGTGCAGGGATAGTAGATGCATTGTTTGTAATCTACCAAAATTCCCTGGATTCTGGGGAGGTCCCAGCAGATTGGAAAACTGCAAATGTAACGCCCCTGTTTAAAAAAGGAGGAAGACTGAAAGCAGGAAACTATAGACTAGTTGGCCTAACATTGGCATTGAGAAAATGCTGGAGTCCATTATTAAGGAAGCAGTAGCAGGGCATTTGGAAAAGCATGATTCAATCACGCAGAGTCAGCATAGTTTTATGTTTGACAAATTTGCTGGCGTTCTTTCAACATGTAATGAGCAGGGTGGATAAGGGGGAACCCGTAGATGTTGTGTATTTGGACTTCCAGAAGGCCAAAAGGTTATTGGGGAACAGGCAGCAAAGTGGAGTTGAGGCCAAGATCAGATCAGCCATGATCTTATTGAATGGCGGAGCAGGCTCAAGGGGCCAAATGGTCTACTCCTGCTCCTATTTCTTATGTTCTTTTATTCTAGGGCTATATAATTCAAAAGTTGCTACTGAGTCAAAAGATGTGTTTTAACTGGTGACTGGGCAGAGGCTCGCGATGCCTGCCCCGAGGAGATCAAACCTTTCCATAGGCGCATGCATGAACTATCACTACAGGCAGACTGCCTGATGTGGAGCAGCCGAGTAGTTATGCCCTTGCGAGGCAGAGAGGCGTTTGTCCGGGAGCTCCACCGCGAGCATCTGGGGATCATCCTTATGAAGGCCATAGCCAGATCCCACGTCTGGTGGCCTGGCATTGACGCGGACTTGGAGCTCTGCGTCCGGCGGTGCACCATTTGTGCCCAACTCAGTAATGCCCCCAGGGAGGCCCCTCTAAGCCCCTTGCCCACCAAACTGTGGTCGCGGGTGCATGTAGATTATGCGGACCCATTCATGGGCAAAATGTTCCTCGTAGTCATCGATGCATTTTCAAAGTGGATCGAGTGCACCATTTTAAACTCGAGCACCACCTCCACCACAGTGGAGAGCCTTAGAACCATGTTTGCAACGCATGGAATTCCTGACAGACTGGTTAGTGATAATGGTCCGTGCTTCACCAGCGCAGAATTTCAAGATTTTATAGTTGACCACGGCATAAAGCACGTTAAGACGGCACGGTTCAAGCTGGCCTCCAATGGCCAGGTGGAGCAAGCAGTACAAATCGTTAAACAAGGCATGCTAAAAATCCAAGGTCTCACGCTGCAGAGCCGCCTGTCATGACTGCTGCTGGCATACAGATCTCGTCCGCATTCGTTGACTGGGTTCCCCCTGTGCAACTATTGATGAAATGGACCTTAAAGACTAGGCTCTCGTTAATCCTCCCAGACGTGCATGAAATTGTAGAGGCAAAGCGCTGGAAGCTAACTGAGCACCATGACCGAAATTCGAGGGGGAGGTGGAATGAGATAGTGGACAAAGTGTTTGTGTTAAACTATGGCAGGGGTCCCAAATGGCTTGCAGGGACAGTAACAGGCAAGGAAGGAAACAGGCTACTGGTTGTACAAATGGACAATGGCCAAACCTGCCGGAGGTATGTGGACCAAGTAAAAAGTAGATTCACCAACAACACTGCGGAACCAGAGGCAGACTACAATGTGGAACTCACACCACACCTGGTGGACAGACAGAGGGAATAATCTGAGGAAAGGGCAATCTCAACAGACAGCCCAGGTGAGACACCAGCAATCATAATGAACGAAACAGGCAACCCAGGTGAGATACCAGCAATCACACCGAAAGAAAAACAGGCACCAAGGCAAACAACTGAACCACAACTAAAACGCTCCACGCAAGAGCATAGACCACCTGAGAGACTGAATCTATAAAGACAATAAGACCTTGGGGGAGGGTGATGTCATGTATCTCACACTACTGTATATAACTGTATCTTACCATGCTCTACATGACTGTAACTAGATATGACCTGTAACCACAAGCATACTTTACCACCAGGGGTGCACTTGCAGGAGACACTGCATACCTGTTCCAGGCAGGTCTCGGGCAAGTGTGGCACTCGAGAGCTGTGAAATAAAGGTGCAGGTCCAGAGTGACCTTGACTTCAGCATGTGCCTCGTGCAAGTCTGTACTGCAGGGTCAGGACTTTACAGGTGCTTTCTTGATGGCCTCTGTCTTCGAGTCTGTGGGTCTGATGCTGTCTGCCGTAATCTTCCTCCCCAGGAATTCTACCTCTGGCACCAGGAAGACACATTTGGATCGTTTTGAGAATGTGCGAAAACGTATAGCAATAGAGACAGTGAAGTGAACAAAGGATTCGTGGAAGAATAACCAAAAGAATGTCAGACTGCAAATGTTACAACATTGGCACAAATAGCAGACTTGCTCAAGGTCTTGGTTACTAGTCACGCCAGTAAAATTGTAACAATAACAAGGGTGAAAGGCTCTTTGTGTAAAAATAGTTGCTATTACACATAACCACTTGCCCGTACTTAATTGGGCAAGGAAGGCCAGGTGTAGGCTCATGAGTGGACAAAGGGAAGGAGGGACCACAAAAGGAAAGGGTGAACTGGATGTCCCTCAATTGTATTACGTACCGAAAGTGCATAGCCGTTGCGCCCCTACATTGTAACGTGGCTTGTCTGAGGGGAGTGAGCGCACTCTGAGGGAGAGCGTTCCTTTGTTCTGATAAGTCCCGGCTGGTGAAACAATTAATAAAGTCTGCTTTGTTATAAGCAGCTACGGTGTTCGACTCAGTGTATTCGCTGAACCAGATTGAGGGAAAAGAATCCGTATTAACAGTTTCAACTGGAATCCGACTCTATTTAATCGACTTAAAATTCTTCCAGGTTGTGCAGGTGTTCGGTGCTGTCGTGGCCAATGATGAGAATGTCGTCCTGAAATACGAAGGTGCATGGAACCGATTTCAACAGGCTCTCCATGTTTCTTTGGAATATGGCTGCAGCCGAGCGAATCTCGAACGGGCACCTGTGGTACACGAGCAGTCCTTTGTGTGTGTTAATGCATGTTAATTTTTTCGACGACTCAACCAGCTCTTGGGTCATGTAAGTGGAGGTTAGATCCAGCTTGGTGAACGCCTTTCCCCCTGCTAATGTCGCAAAAAGGTCATCAGTTCCGGGTAGTGGGTACCGGTCCTGTAACGAGACTCGGTTGATCGTTACTTTGTAGTTGCCGCAGATTCTGACCGTGCCATCGCTCTTTAGTACCGGAACAATCAGGCTGGCCCACTGGTTGAACTCGACTGGCGATATGATTCCCTCACGTTGAAGTCCAATTCGATCTCCACTTTTTCCCTCATCATGTAGGGGACCGCTTGGGCCTTGTGCTAAAAAAACAGGCCGTGCTTCATGGACCAAGCAGATCTGTACTTTGATGCCTGTGAAGTTGCCGATGCCTGGTTCAAATAAAGATGGGAACTTGTTCAGCACTTTGAGCACAGGAAGCATTGTCCACTGACGATAATACTTTGACGTCTTCCCAGTTCCACCGAATCCTCTCTGTTATATATGAAAACCTGTAAATACCTTGTGTAACCACAAGAGGGCTCATCCCCTGGAGTCCCAAGGGATCCCACAATCCCTTGGGAGCACCTGTACTTAAGGAGGCCTCACAGGCTGGAGAGGCACTCTGGAGATCTGTAATAAAAGACTACGGTCACACTTTACTTTGAGCTCACAGTATCTGGTCAGACTCTTTATTCATACATAACAACTGGCGATGAGATACAGATGACAAACCCAATGATGCAGAGAACAGTGGGCATCCTGGAGAAATCTTTGGAAGGAGATGATTGGGAAACCTTCGTGGAGCGACTCGACCAATACTTCGTGGCCAACGAGCTGGAAGGAGAAGCGAACGCTGCCAAACGAAGGGTGAATTCTCCTCACCATTTGCAGGGCACCAACGTATGGCCTCATGAAAAATCTGCTTGCTCCAGCGAAACCCACAGAGAAATCGAACAATGATTTGTGCACACTGGTTCGGGAGCATCTGAACCCGAAGGGAAGCGTTTTGATGGCAAGATACCAGTTCTACACGTACAAAAGATCTAAAGGCCAGGAAGTGGCCTTGCAGGACATTGTGAATTTGAAGGACATTTGGAGCATATGCTCAGGGACTTCTTTGTACTTGGCATTGGCCATGAAGTGATACTTCGCAAACTTTTGATTGTAGAGACCCCAACCTTGAGTAAAGCCATAGCGATAGCCCAGGCATTCATTGCCACCAGTGACAATACCAAGCAAATCTCTCAGCACATGAGTGCTGCTACAAGTACTGTGAACAAAGTAATGTTGTTTTCGAATCGCAACGTACAGGGCAGGCCTCACATACCTGCAGCTGCACGTCCGCAGATGTCTCAGAGTCCACCATCAAGGGTGATGAATAGCCATTAACACCTTGTTGGCGCTGCAAAGGTGATCATCGTTTCCATTCATGCCGCTTCAAAAGATACGTTTGCAAAGGCTGGGACATCTCCAACGTATGTGCAGGCAAGCTGTAAACCCTGCTAATCCTGCAAACCACCATGTTGTAGAGGAGGACAGATCCACGGCGGATCATGATGAACCAGAGCCTCAGACCGAGGAGGCAGAGGTATATGGGGTGCACACATTTACCACAAAGTGTCCCCGATAATGCTGAAGGTTGAATTAAATGGACTCCCGGTGTCAGTGGAGCTGGACACGGGCGCAAGCCAGTCCATTATGAGCAAAAAGACTTTCGATAAATTGTGGAGCAGCAAGGCCTCAAAGCCAGTCCTCACTCCCATTCGCACTAAACTGAGAACTTATACAAAGGAACTGATTCCCGTAATTGGCAGTGCTACTGTAAAGGTCTCTTACGATGGAGCAGTGCACAAGTTACCATTCTGGGTGATAGCGGGTGTTGGTCCCATGTTGCTCGGCGGGAGCTGGCTGGGAAAGATACGTTGGAACAGGAACGACGTCCGAGTGCTCTCGTTCATCGACGACACTTCGTGTGCCCAGGTCTTAAACAAGTTCCCCTCATTGTTCGAACCAGGCATCGTGAAGTTCCAAGGAGCAAAAGTGCAGATCCACCTAATTCCGGGGGCGCATCCCATCCATCACAAGGCGAGAGCAGTACCGTACATGATGAGAGAGAGGGTGGAGATCGAGCTGGACCGGCTGCAATGAGAGGGCATCATTTCGCCGATCGAATTCAACGACTGGGCTAGTCCGATTGTTCTAGTCCTCAAGGGAGATGGCACCGTCAGAATCTGTGGTGATTACAAAGTTACTATCAATCGTTTCTCCCTGCAGGATCAATACCCACTACAAAAGGCAGGCGACCTTTTTGCGACGCTGGCGGGAGGAAAGACGTTCACGAAGCTGGACTTGACCTCGGCCTACATGACGCAGGAGCTGGAGGAATCATCAAAGGGCCTCACCTGCATCAACACGCACAAAGGTCTCTTCATTTACAGATGCCCGTTTGGGATTCGATCAGCCGCGGCAATATTCCAGAGAAACATGGAAAGTTTACTGAAGTGGTCCCGTGCACCGTGGTCTTCCAGGACGACATCTTGGTTACAGGTCGGGACAGTCGAGCACCTGCAGAACCTGGAGGAGATTCTTAGTCGGCTCAACCATGTGGGGCTCAGGTTAAAACACTCGAAGTGCATTTTGTTGGTGCCTGAAGTGGAGTTCCTGGGGAGAAGGATCGCGGCGGATGGCATCAGGCCTACCGATTTGAAGACGGAGGCAATCGAGAACGCACCAATGCCACAGAACGTGACGGAGCTGCGGTCGTTTCTAGGACTCCTGAACTACTTTGGTAACTTCTTACCGGGTCTCAGCACACTGTTAGAACCACTGCACGCTTTACTGCATAAAAGAGACGAATGGGTATGGGGTAAAAGCCAAGAAAATGCCTTTGTAAAAGCTAGAAAACTATTATGCTCAAACAAATTGCTCGTGTTGTATGATCCATGTAAGCGTTTGATACTAGCTTGTGATGCGTCGTCATACGGTGTCAGGTGTGTATTGCAACAAGCTAATGAATCTGAGAAATTGCAACTGGTTGCTTATGCATCCAGAAGTCTGTCTAAGGCTGAGAGGGCCTACAGCATGATTGAAAAAGAAGCATTAGCCTGTGTTCTTTGGGTTAAGAAAATGCATCAATATTTGTTTGGGCTCAAATTTGAATTGGAAACTGACCATAAGCCACTGATAACCCTCTTTTCTGAAAGTAAGTGGATAAATACGAATGCATCGGCCCGCATCCAGGGATGGGCGCTCACGTTGTCCGCACACAACTACGCCATCCGCCACAGGCCAGGCACAGAAAACTGCTCTCAGTAGGCCGCCATTGCCCACCACGGGGGTGGAAATGGCGCAGCCTGCAGATTTAGTCATGGTAATGGAAGCATTCGAGAGTGAGCAATCACCCGTTACCGCCCGACAGATTAGAACCTGGACAAGCCAGGACCCCTTACTGTCCTTAGTAAAAGAACTGTGTGCTACACGGGAACTGGTCCAGTGTCCCATTCGAAATGCAAGAAGAGATAAAGCCGTACCAGCGGCGCAAAGGTGAAATGTCTATACAGGCAGACTGCCTTCTGTGGGGTAATCGGGTAGTGGTACCCAAAAAGGGCAGGGACACTTTCATCAGTGATCTCCACAGTACCCATCCAGACATTGTAATGATGAAAGCGATAGCCAGATTCCACGTGTGGTGGCCCGGTATCGATGCGGACTTAGAGTCCTGCGTGCACAAATGTAACACATGTTCACAGTTAAGCAAGGCACCCAGGGAGGCGCCACTAAGTTTATGGTCTTGGCCCTCCAAACCATGGTCGAGGGTCCATATCGACTATGCAGGCCCGTTCTTGGGTAAAATGTTCCTAGTGGTTGTGGATGCATGCTCCAAATGGATTGAATGTGTGATAATGTCGGCAAGCACGTCCGCTGCCACCACTGAAAGCCTGCGGGCCATGTTTGCCATGCACGGCCTGCCTGATGTCCTTGTGAGCGACAACGGGCCGTGTTTCACCAGTGCAGAGTTCAAAGAGTTCATGGCCCGCAATGGGATCAAACATGTTACATCTGCCCCGTTCAAACCAGCATCCAATGGTCAGGCAGAGAGAGCAGTGCAAACAATCAAGCAGAGCTTGAAGAGGGTAACTGAAGGCTCACTGCAGACTCGCCTATCCCGAGTCCTGCTTAGCTACCGCACGAGACCCCACTCGCTCACTGGGATTCCACCCGCTGAACTGCTCATGAAAAGGGCATTCAAGACAAGGCTCTCGTTAGTCCACCCTGATCTACACGAACAGGTAGAGAGCAGGTGGCTTCAACAAAGTACATATCATGATAACGCAAATGTGTCACGCAAAATTGAAATTAATGATCCTGGATTTGTGTTGAACTATGGACAAGGTCCCAAGTGGCTTCCCGGCACTGTTGTGGCCAAAGAGGGGAGTAGGGTGTTTCGGGTCAAACTTTCAAATGGACTCATCTGCAGGAAACACTTGGACCAAACCAAACTCAGATTCACGGACTATCCAGAGCAACCCACATTAGACCCTACCTTTTTTGACCCCCCCCAACACACACACCAGTGGCAACCGACACCGCGGTTGACCACAAACCAGAACCCATCACCTGCAGCAGCCCAGCAGGACTCATCACACCAGGCAGCCCAGCAAGGCCAGCTGCACAGCAACCCAGCGAGGGCCCAACAAACGACTCACCAAAACCAGCATTTGCACCGAGACGATCA
Source organism: Pristiophorus japonicus (assembly GCF_044704955.1). Classification (NCBI taxonomy): domain Eukaryota; kingdom Metazoa; phylum Chordata; class Chondrichthyes; family Pristiophoridae; genus Pristiophorus; species Pristiophorus japonicus. The sequence continues at coordinate 89,588,513 of NC_091989.1, read as the reverse complement.
ACCAGAGAAAGAAAGGCCCCAGATCGACTCACCTTGTAAATAGTTACACCATTGACTTTGAGGGTGGGGATTGTTGTTATATATGTAAACCTGCAAATACCTTGTGTAACCACCAGAGGGCTCACCCCCTGGAGTCCCAAGGGATCCCATAATCCCTTGGGAGCACCTGTACTTAAGGAGGCCTCACAGGTTGGAGAGGCACTCTGGAGACCTGTAATAAAAGACTAAGGTCACACTTTATCTGGTCAGACTCTTTATTCATACATAACCTTCCCCATCCAGCTTCTGCCAAGCAGCATTGGCCCATTGCCTGGTACAATCCACAGTGGAAGCCCATGTGCCTCTCCAATATAGGATACTTTTCCGTTCGCCCTGCCAATAACTGGTATCAGTTCCTTGGTGTAAGTGCGCAGCTTTGTCTGAATCGGGCTCAGCTTGGGTCTTTGTGCTTTGTTGTTGCCCCACAGCCTTTCAAATGCCTTCTGGCTCATAATTGACTGACTCGCCCCCGTATCCAGTTCCATGGATACAGGAACACCATTTAATTTGACTTTTATCATCATGGGAGGACTTTTTATGGATAAGGTGAGCACCCTACACACTACTCCCTCGGGCTGAGTTGCCTCTCTAGCTTGTCCTTTGTGATCCACGCTGGTTCGGGACTTTTCTGCTGACTCCACTGCCACGTGGTGAATCGCAGCACGTTTGCACATTTGCTGGAGGTGGCCCCTTGTTCTGCAGCTTTTGCACGCATCGTCTTTAAATCGACATTGATGGGCCCCATGATTACCCCCGCAACACCAGCATTGTGTTAATGATTTTGCATTTACAACCCTTGGAGCCTAGCAGCAGCAGGCAAGTAGGCTCTGCTCTGTACAGTTCTTATTAGTTCAACTGTTCTTCCTGCAATCGGTGTTATTTTACGTACAGTACTTGCCAGTGAGCTCCGATTCTGGTAGGAAGTCATCCGTATGGTATCGCGACTCGAGGACTTGAACGCCTGGCTTATGGTGATGGCTTTCTTCAGGTCAACGATTTCGGCAGCCAGTAGCTTGCGACGGATATCCTCGTGGTCTATGCCCATCACAAAAGCGTCTCGCAACGCATCGTTCAAAAATCCCGCAAATTCACATGGTCCCGCGAGCCGTCTTAAGTCGGCGACATACTTTGCCATGTCCTGGCCCTCTGGGCAGCGGTGTGTGCAGAAGCGATACCTGGCCGTTAAGATGCTCTTCGTTGGTTTGAGATGTTCCCGAATCAGCGTGTGCAGCTCTGCGTATGACTTCGCCGTTGGTTTCACTGGAGCAAGCAGATCCCTGATGAGGCTGTAGACTGTGGACCTGCAGCTGGTCAAAAGAATTGCCCTGCGTTTTCCTTCCAGTGCCTCGCTGTCCAGGTTGTTGGCCAAGAAGTGCTGGTCAAGCCGTTCGATAAAGGCTTCCCAATCTTCACCCTCTGTATACTTTTCTAAAACACCAACGGCAGCCATGACTGCATAAAAGTTCTTGATCTGTAACTTGTCGCCAGTTATTAAGTCTGCAATTACCATCGAATAACTCCACGAGGCCTTGTACTGTGAGTAAAAGCTGTGTGACTTGAGTCCATTTAATATGACTGTAAAGTGAGGAGCAGCATGGCTGATCGCCTTTTATATGCCCCTGCACACCCGGGCAGGAAACCCCTGGGGCCTCCAACCGCAGCACCCTCAGGTGGTACATCGTACATAGTTACATAGTGAATACAAAGAGTTTGCAGACATGACATCCATGAGCCCCTATCTTGTGTAGTAATCTTTTATGTGACACCTTATCGAATGCCTTTTGGAAATCCAAATATACTACATCCTACAGTATACTACAAATATACTGGTTCCCCTTTATCTACCCTGCAAGTTACATCCTCAAAAAACTCTAATGAATTTGTCAAACACGATTTCCCTTTCATAAAACCATGTTGACACTACCTAATCATGTTATAATTTTCTAAGTGCCCTGAAAATATTTCCTTAACAATGGATTCCAGCTAACTGGCCTGTAGTTCCCCGTTTTCTCTCTCCCTCCTTTCTTAAAAAGCGGTGTTACATTTGCTACCTTACAATCCGCTGGGACCGTTCTAGAATCTAGTGAATTTTAAAAGATCACAACCAATGCATCCACTTTCTCTGCAGCCACCTCTTTTAGAACCCTAGGATGTAGGCCGTCAGATCCAGGGGATTTGTCGGCTTTTAGTCCCATTAGTTTTGTTAGTGCTTTTTCTCTACTCATATTAATTACAGTAAGTTCCTCACCCTTATTAGACCCTTGGTTCCCCATCATTTTTGGTATGCTTTTTGTGTCTTCCACTGAGAAGACAGATACAAAATATTTGTTTAACGTTTCTGCCACTTCCTTATTCTCCATAATAATTTCTTCTGCCTCAGCCTCTAAGGGACCAATGTTTATTTTTGCTACTCTCTTCCTTTTTACATACTGGTAGAAGCTCTTACAAGAAAGAGCTTACAGGAAAGTGTGAGGTCATGCACTTTGGCAGAAAAAATCAAAGAGCAAGTTATTATTTAAATGGAGAAAGATTGCAAAGTGCTGCAGTACAGCGGGACCTGGGGCTACTTGTGCATGAAACACAAAAGGATAGTATGCAGGTACAGCAAGTGATCAGGAAGGCCAATGGTATCTTGGCCTTTATTGCAAAGGGGATGGAGTATAAAAGCAGGGAAGTCTTGCTCCAGTTGTACAGGGTATTGGTGAGGCCACACCTGGAATACTGCGTGCAGTTTTGGTTTCCATATTTACGAAAGGATATACTTGCTTTGGCGGCAGTTCAGAGAAGGATCACAAGGTTGAATCCAGAGATGAGGGAGTTGACTTATGAGGAAAGGTTGAGTAGGTTGGGCCTCTACTCATTGGAATTCAGAAGAATTAGAGGTGATCTTATCGAAACGTATAAGATTATGAGGGGGCTTGACAAGGTGGATGCAGAGAGGATGGTTTCACTGATAGGGGAGACTAGAACTAGGGGGCATAATGTTAGAATAAGGGGCCGCCCATTTAAAATTGAGGTGAGGAGAAATTTCTTCTCTCAGAGGGTTGTGGATCTGTGGAATTCGCTGCCTCAGAGAGCTGTGGAAGCTGGGACATTGAATAAATTTAAGACAGAAATAGACAGTTTCTTAAACGATAAGAGAATAAGGGGTTATGGAGAGCGGGCAGGGAAGTGGACCCGAGTCCATGATCGGATCAGCCATGATCGTATTAAATGGCGGAGCAGGCTCGAGGGGCCATATGGCCTTCGCCTGCTCCTATTTCTTATGTTCTTAAATCTGTTTTCATATTTCTTGCTAGTTTGCTCTCAAATTCTATTTTTTCCCTTTTTACCAAATTTTTGATCATCCTTTGGCTGGTTTCTGAAACTCTGCCAATCCTCAGGCTTACTACTATTCTTCACAACATTATAAGCTTCTTCTTTCAATCTAATGCTACCCTTAACTTCTTTAGTTAGCCACGGATGGATCACTTTTCCCGTGGAGTTTTTATTTCTCAATGGAATGTACCTTTGTGGAAAATTATGAAATATTTCTTTAAATGCCAGCCACTGCTTATCTACTGCCATACCTTTTAATCTATTTTTTCCAGTCTCACTCCTCATGCCTATGTAATTGGCTTTATTTAAGTTTAAGGGCTAGAACCTCGACTTTTGAGCTTATTGCCCAAAAATGGGCGTTATTTCCGGCGTGGGCGGTAAAAAAGGGTTTTCAGATCGCCGGCTTCTCGCCCATTCTCAAAACACCTAGTTTACATTTTTGAAAATGGGCGTTACCGCGAGCGATATAAAATGGGCGGCAGCATTACATTTTTTTGACCTTCTGCCGTAAAGTGTGGCCGTCCTTAGCAATGGCATGGCAACGCTCGATTCCTGTGATTCTGGAGGTCAAGGGTCATCATGACATGCGCAGAAGAGGAGACAGAGAGAGAGGGAGCTCAGAGGGACTGAAGGCGCGGTCTGGGTGTGGTGTGGCTGCTTTGGGAGGAAGGAGGGAGACTTTAAAGCTTCACAGCAAGTAGGCAAACAAAAAGTAGGTGTTACCAGCCACATATTTGACCGAATTTGCCCTATAATGGAGGGAGAGGAAGAGGCATCACAGTACGCTGTGTAGACTGACGCTGGAGAGAGCAGTGAGATGGGAGAGGAGCACATTGCAGGCTGCAAAAGAGCCAAGAGGTTCTCGGATGAGGCAAATGCCTTCCTCCTGCAGGAGGTCGAGTTACGCTGGGGTGATTGGACACAGGGAGTGCGTGGGAAGTCCACCCTCCCAGAGGATATGGACCGAGATAGCAGAGGAGGTCTCGTCGGCAACCAATGAGGTGCGTGAGGGCAACCAATGCTGCAAACGATGGAACGACCTTGTGGGATCCGCAAGAGTAAATATTACATTGATTTACATGTACTTATGTATTTATATAATTTGATTTGTAACAGTCATAAGTGACTATCAGCAGATATGAGGTCTTGCACTTTTACCGGTAATGTTTTACTCACGGTGGTCACGGTGTACGTCTTTAGGTAAAGAATGATAATAATCATAATAATCATGATTATATCTGTTGGTTATGTTATGTATTTAACCCCTTGTAACCTGTATGACCCATGACCACCAGAGGGCACACCTGTTGGAGTCCCAAGGGATCCCAGCATCCCTTGGGAGCACGATATATAAGCAGGCCACCCATGAAGTACCTGCATTCTGGAGTCTTATTAAAGGAGCTAAGGTCACACTTGCTCATTGTACACAGTACTCAGTTTCATCCTTTATTATGAGTATACCAATTGGCGACGAGGTAACGAACAACTGCGCGAAAATGCAAAGAACAGTCGGTATCCTGGAGAAGTTCTCAGAAGGGGACGATTGGGAGGCCTTCGTGGAGAGACTCGACCAATACTTCGTGGCCAACGAGCTGGAAGGGGACGAGAACGCTACCAAACGAAGAGCGATCCTCCTAACTGTCTGTGGCCTCATGAAGAATCTCCTGGCTCCGGCAAAACCAACAGAGAAATCCTGCGAAGAATTGTGTTCACTGGTCTGGGAGCACCTAAATCCTAAGAAAAGCGTTTTGATGGCGAGATATCGGTTCTACACGTGCCAACGATCGGAGGGACAGGAAGTGGTGAGCTCTGTCGCCGAACTAAGGCGCCTCGCAGGACATTGTGAGTTTGAGGGATTCCTAGAACAAATGCTCAGAGACTTTTTTGTACTAGGCATTGGACATGAGGCAATCCTTCGCAAACTGTTGACTGTAGAAACTCCGAATCTAAGTAAAGCCATAACGATAACCCAGGCATTTATGTTCACTAGCGACAACACCAAACAGATTTTGCAGAACAAAGAAGTTTCGGCCAGTACTGTGCATAAAGTAACGTCGGTTTCGAGCAGGAAGATACATGGCAGAATGTACACACCAGCTGCTGTTGTCCGACCTCAGTTGACCCAGAGTCCGCCATTAGTCGTTAATGCAAGGCAGTTAACACCTTGTTGGCGTTGTGGAGGTGATCATCGGCCCCATCAATGCCGCTTCAAACACTATGCGTGCAACGGTTGAAGAACAATGGGACCCCTCCAGTGAATGTGCAGGTGAGCTGCAAACCCTGCAAACCCTGCAAACCCTGCAAACCACCACGTTGCAGAGGAAGATCGATCCACTGTGGATCAGGCTGAATTGGAGACTTATACCGAGGAGGTAGAAGTGTACAGGGTACACACATTCACTACGAAATGTCCACCAATAATGTTGAAAGTTGAACTGAATGGTATTCCAGTATCTATGGAACTGGACACGGGTGCAAGTCAGTCCATAATGAGTAAAAAGGTCTTTGACAGGCTGTGGGGCAAAAAGGCACACAGGCTCAAGCTCAGCCCCATTCACACCAAACTAAGGACTTACACCAAGGAACTAATCCCTGCAATTGGCAGTGCAGAAGTCGAAGTCTCCTATGACGGAGCAGTGCACGAACTCCTGCTGTGGATTGTGCCAGGGGATGGCCCCACGTTGCTTGGCAGAAGCTGGCTGGGAAAAATCCGCTGGAACTGGGCCGACATCCGAGCGCTTTCGTCCGTTGACGACGCCTCATGTGCCCAGGTTCTAAGCAAATTCCCTTCGTTATTTGAGCCAGGCATTGGAAACTTCTCGGGGGCGAAAGTGCAGATTCATTTGGTTCCCGGTACGCGACCCATCCACCACAAGGCACGGGCGGTACCGTACATGATGCATGAAAAAGTGGAAATTGAGCTGGACAGGCTGCAGCGAGAAGGCATCATCGTTCTGGTGGAATTCAATGACTGGGCAAGTCCGATTGTCCCGGTACTTAAAGAGGACGGCACAGTTAGAATTTGTGGGGATTATAAAGTAACGATTAACTGTTTTTCGCTGCAGGACCAGTACCCGCACCCAAGGCAGACGACCTATTTGCGACCCTGGCTGGAGGGAAGACGCTCACCAAGCTGGACCTGACCTCGGCCTACATGACGCAGGAACTGGAGGAGTCTTCGAAACACGCATCAACACACGAAAAGGTCTTTTTATCTATAACCGGTGCCCGTTCGGGATTCGGTCGGCCGCGGCTATCTTTCAGCGGAACATGGAGAGCCTGCTAAAGTTGGTTCCATGCACCGTGGTTTTCCAGGACAACATACTGGTTACAGGTCGGGACACCATTGAGCACTTTAAGAATCTGGAAGAGGTTCTTAGTCGGTTGGATCGCGTGGGCTCAGGTTGAAACGCTCAAAGTGTGATTTCCTGACGCAGGACGTCGAGTATTGGGCGGAGGCCATCAAGAACGCGCCGAGACCACAGAACGTGACAGAGCTGCGGTCGTTCCTGGGACTCCTTAACTATTTCGGTAATTTCCTACCTGGGCTAAGCACCCTGCTAGAACCCCTACATGTGCAACTGCGCAAGGGAAACGACTGGGTATGGGGGAATTCACAAGAGGCTGCCTTTAAGAAAGCCAGAAATCTGTTGTATTCAAACAAACTTCTTGTCCTGTATAACCCTTGTAAACGATTAGTGCTAGCTTGCGATGCTTTGTCATACACGGTCGGGTGTATGTTACAACAGGCTAACAAATCAGGGATTTTGCAACCGGTCGCTTATGCATCCAGGAGTTTGTCCAAGGCCGAAAGGGCCTACAGCATGATTGAACAAGAGGCTCTGGCGTGCGTTTATGGGGTAAAATAAATGCACCAGTACTTATTTGACCTCAAGTTTGAGCTTGAAACTGACCACAAGCTGCTCACATTGCTGTTCTCTGAGAGCAAAGGGATTAATACCAATGCCTCTGCCCGCATCCAAAGATGGGCGCTCACGCTGTTGGCATACAACTATGTAATCCGCCACAGACCGGGCACAGAGAACTGTGCAGATGCTCTCAGTCGGCTGCCATTGCCCACCACCGGGGTGGAAATGGCACAGCCAGCGGACTTGCTCGTGGTCATGGAGGCATTCGAGAATGAGAAGTCTCCCATTACGGCCCACCAGATCAGGACCTGGACCAGCCAGGATCCTTTACTGTCCTTGGTAAAAAACTGTGTCCTCCATGGGAGCTGGTCCAGTGTCCCAGTGGAGATGCAAGAGACGATTAAGGCATTCCACAGACGCAAAGACGAAATGTCCCTGCAGGCGGACTGTCTGTTGTGAGGCAATCGCGTGGTCTTGCCCAAGAAAGGCAGAGATATGTTCATTTGTGAACTGCACAGCACCCACCCAGGCATTGTAATGATGAAAGCCATAGCCAGATTCCATGTGTGGTGGCCCAGCATCGACTCAGATTTAGAGTCATGCGTGCGCCAGTGCAACACTTACTCTCAGCTGAGCAATGCACCCAGTGAGGCACCGCTAAGTTTGTGGTCGTGGCCCTCCAAACCGTGGTCGAGGATCCACGTTGACTATGCGGGCCCATTCCTAGGCGAAATGTTTTTGGTTGTCGTGGATGCTTACTCAAAACGGATTGAATGTGCAATAATGTTTGTAAGCACGTCCACGGCCACTATTGAAAGCCTACGAGCCATGTTTGCCACGCATGGCCTGCCTGATGTCCTAATCAGCGACAATGGGCCGTGTTTCACCAGTGCTGAATTCAAGGAATTCATGACCCGCAATGGGATGAAACACATCACATCTGCCCTGTTCAAGCCCGCATCCAACGGCCAGGCAGAACAGGCAGTTCAGACCATCAAGCAAAGCTTGAAACGTGTGTCGGAAGGCCCCCTGCAGACCCGGCTGTCCCGAGTGCTGCTCAGCTACCGCACCAGACCCCACTCACTCACCGGGGCTCCCCCAGCCGAGCTACTCATGAAAAGGATGCTAAAAACAAGGCTCTCTCTTGTCCACCCTGATCTCCATGATCACGTGGAGGGCAAGCAGCATCAACAAAGTGTGTCCCATGACCGCGCAAATTTGTCATGCGATATTGAGATCAATGATCCTGTGTTTGTACTCAATTATGGGACATGGTCCCAAATGGCTCGCTGGCACGGTCATAGCCAAAGAGGGGAGTAGGGGTTTCAGGTCAAATTGGCCAATGGACAAACATACAGAAAACATTTGAACCAAATCAAATTGCAGTTCACCAACAGCTATGAACAAACTGAAGCAGACACCACCAACTTTGACCCTCCAACACAAACACAAGTGGCAACTGACATCATGTTTGACCACGAAGCCGAACTCACCATTCCCAGCAGCCCAGCAAGGCCGGCTGCCCAACAGCCCAGTGAAGAACTGACCAACCCACCCACACCTGCATTTGTACCGAGACGATCGACAAGGGAATGAAAAGCCCCAGATCGTCTCACTTTGTAAATAAGTATACTGTTAACTTCACGGGGGAGTGATGTTATGTATTTAACCCCTTGTAACCTGTATGACACCTGACCACAAGAGGGCCCACCTGTTGGAGTCCCAAGGGATCCCAGCATCCCTTGGGAGCACAGTATATAAGCAGGCCACCCACGAGGTACCTGCACTCTGGAGTTTTATTAAAGGAGCTAAGGTCACACTTGCTCATTACACAGCACTCAGCTTCATCCTTTATTATGAGTGTACCAGGTTATGTGTTGTATCAGTCTCTGTGACAGTACCTAGCAATGATATTGTGTAATGATCTCATGCCATGTCGTCCTGTCACCTTTTACAGAAGAAGCTATCGAAAATGAGGTCCGTGCAGAGGCGAACGGGTGGTGGGCCACCTGTCCCCAGTGACATCACTGAGATGGAGGAGTGAGTGCTCGCACTCATGGGGAAGCACCCCAGGACAGCCACGGACGCATCTGCAGACCGTGAAGTGATGCCACGTGAGTAAAACTTACACCATTGCATCATGTAAAATCTATAGATGCCGCACCCACTTATATCCGAACAATAATATGATAGATAATTTTTAAAAGTGTCATAGAAATAATGCTGGCCTAATGAAAATCATTGCAATGCACAATGTGTTGATGATCATGAAATGTGATGTCTGCGATGATTTTGATGGCGGTGGTGCTTTTGTCGTACATATGCTGTGTGTAGCGCTGAACTCACCTTGTCACCCCAGCACCCCTTCTCCTCTAATAACCTCATTTGTGTTTTGCAGCTCAGCCAGCAGCGCGGCCCCAAGCAAGACCACAGAGGCCAGAAGGTGGGGGTGCGGGACTGGAGTCGGCGGATGATCCTACTACATCTGGTGCTGAGGAGCTCCGATTCTCGCCTGTCAATCCGCTGGGTCTGTTCTCGACGGATGAGAGCGTGGACTTTGAAGAACCTGCATCGCCACGATCCAGAAGCCATTCCACCCCAAGGCCATCTAGTGGTCCTCCGGTCATTCCCGCCTCCACTCTGGAGGTACCGGCCCCTGGCACCTCGCCACAGGGCACCCCATTTGTCCCCAGGATGGCGCCGACCCTGCGGAGGCCTCGTGAATGCGGCAGGTCTGGTCCATGAGCGCGACATGACAGTGGAGAGATGGTACAGTTGTCCAGGAGCACTGTTAGACATTGGTGACCTGCTCATCGAAGCATTGGGGGGCATATCCCGACAGCTAGCCACCATGACCGAGTACATTCTGCGCATGGCGGAGTCCCTGGATGCGATAGCCAGGAACGCTGCTGCCACAGGCCTGCCAGTGGTCCCCAAGCATGGCACTCCACCCCTAGATTCTGCCCCACCACTACGAACGACAAATAAGAGCAAGGACCAAGATCCTGCTTCTGCATCAGAGAATGTTGCCCCCTCGGCATCCCGCGCTCCTGTACCCGTGCAACCACCGCATCTGCCTTTATCCCCCCAATGAGGCACCGCCTGAGGAGCTCCTCGGCCAGGCGCCGTGGAGCAAGGAGGGGAAGGGGTAGAGGTGGGGAGAAGAAGGAGAGGGGGGAAGGAAAGTGAGGTGCATGTCCGCAGGTGATGGCTGTGTTATATCTCCATCTGGGTGTATGCAATTTGTTGCAATGTATGGGGGCTGGGGACCACGCTCCTGCTTTGCCTTTGTATTCTGTGTTGCTGGACTTGTTGAACATGTGATTTATGTCAATGGTGGGAAAAGTGGGATGTGGGCAGGGGTTGGGTGTTATTGGCTGTGATACTTATGATTTCAGACCAATGTTGTTTAAACTTTTGTTATTGAACATAACCTTGTTGCGCATTGTCTCAGATAGCTGTATCGTTACACATGGTGATTCCTTTTTATGAAAGGATTAAATACATCTTAACATCAATCAACATAAACTTAACTGGCACCAAGGTGATGGGCACCATTGATGTCTGAGCTGCACACACACAGTAGCGTGTCAGCATTGTCACTCACATCAGCGCTCTTTTAGGCAAATCTTTCAGATATCAGCTCCTCACATAAGAATGGGATTCAACAAATGCCAGCCACATCGCTGGTGTTCGTTCTGGTGAGTTCCACTTTTTGTGGGCAGTTTTTTGAGTGAGCGGTATTGTTGGCGATATGTGTACGAGGTGGTGAAATTGACGATGGGCGATCTCCATGGCCGCTAGTTTGCTCTTTACGACAAAAAGCAGTGGGCGGGCGTTCATATGAATCTCGTGAATTCATATTGAATTCCGTGCGGAAAGTAACGCTGGGCGATATTATGGGTGGTGATTTCGGCCATTCTGCTCATTCCGCCCAAAAAATGTGGGTGGGCGGTAAATTTTTTCCCCCGGCATTAAGCATATGGGGAAAGTAACGCTTGCCGATAAGTTTTTGAAAAATGCCCGTCAGTTTCCATTTTGTGCCAAAATGGGCTATATATGGGCGTTATACGTAATTTCAGCGGTAAAATGGGCGTTAAGTATGCAAACAAAGTGGAGGTTCTAGCCCCTAGACTCTAGTTTTGGACTTAGGCAATTCACTCCCAAACTTAATGTGAAATTCCATCATATTATGATCACTCTGCCCCAGAGGATTCTTTACTGTGAGATTGCTAATTAACCCTGTCTCATTACACAAACCTAAAATAGCCTGTTCCCTGGTTGGTTCCATTACGTATTGTTCGAGGAAACTGTCCCAAATGCATTCTATGAACTCATCCTCCTGACTACCTTTGCCAATTTGATTTGTCCAGTCTATATGAAGATTAAAGTCCCCACAATTATTGCATTACCTTTGCTTCCAAGCTCCTACTATCTCTTGATTAATATTCTGTCCAATGGTATAGCTACTGTTAAGGGGCCTATATACTACTCCCATCAGTGTTTTCTGCCCCTTGTTATTTCTTATCTCCACCCATATTATTCTACTTCCAGATCTTCAGAGCCGAGGTCCTTTCTCTCTACTATCCTTATGTCATGTTTTATTATCAAGCTACCCCTCCTGTCTTTTCGAAACATCAAGTTCCCTGAAACATTTAGTTCCCAACCTATGGTGGTCTTGAACTGGTGCTGGAAGCTTGCTTTGATGTGCGTTGTTGAAGCTACCACTTGGTTGCAGCAGCTACGGCCGCTCCGGAAGCCTGCTTGCTGCTTAGGGATGGTTGACTCAATGATGAGGGCTAGTCTGTGGAGTAGCAGCCTCTCCAGCACTTTACAACAAGTGCAAAGTGAGATTGGGTGGTAGCTGGAGGCTTCACAACCGTTCTTCCCCTACTTCAGAAGGGCAATTATTTTAGTCTCCCTCCAAATAGGTGGAATTTTACCAGTTACCAGCACCTCAAAGAAGACGGAGGCCAAACATCTCTTCGCTTTGGATCCCAGTGCTTTTAAGAATTCTGGCTAAACACCATCTGGACCAGCAGCTTTTCCCGATTTGGTTGTAGACAGGGCTGCATTTAGTCTGTCCAAGGTGAATGGATCAGACACAGTTGATGATCTTCGTGCCGCCATCAAGTTTGTTGAAAGCTGCTGCCTCACCAGATCTCGAAATTCTTTGTCGACCAGAGCTGGGATGCAATGGGGTCTGCTCTGATGGGTCATCCTGTATTTATAGGCGGGGTTTGCTCCACCAAGTTGACAGAGCAGGACCCAGGCTTTCCTGCTGGAGTGAGTGAAGTTAGAATTCTCCACAAGGCTCCTCCACCTTTCACGTCTCGCCGAGTTCAAGGACTCCAACTTTGCGGTGGTTGTGGCTGGGTTTTTGTTCAGCGAGTACTCCTGGTAGAGAGCCTCGCTTTCTTCCATCCAACAAGGAATATATGTCTTTCTAAACCCTTGAGGTACACTGCGTTTTGCGGCAACTTTAATAATGCCTATAAATCTGTTGAAGGCATTGGTGGTTGGAGGAATCCACCTGATGTTGGTGTCAACCGACCGTTGGAAGGTTTCCCAGTCTGCTTTTCTGAAGTTCCATCATGGTTCTGGTGTAGATGCAATGATAGGAATTTCAATGCCGACGTTGATGATTGAGGGCCTGTGTTGACATTTAGGGAAGTCATCGAGATTGGTTCTGGGGCGATTATTGGGTTTCCTTTGCTGTCTTTAGAGAGGAAACATATGTTTGGGTTATATTCTTTCTACCACATTGACGAACGAAACATACCTCGATCTTTGGCATCAAAAAGGAGGAATTCGTTCTCTAGTGAAGCCCACTGTACAATTGCTTCTCCATTATAGTTGGCGTCTGCATAGTCCCACATTGTGTGGTGGTTATTAAAGTCTCCGAGATGGATGGATGGATGTTGACTAGGAGGGAGCGGTAGGTCAGGCCACTGTACGAGTGGTGGTTTCTAGACATTGGAGATTGTTAGCTCTTCTACGCGTATTGCTGTAGTGAAAACTCTGGCAATACTGGTATGCTCAAGCTCAGTGCTGCCTTCAATGCCTGTTTAGCACAGCACGTCAGGCCATATTTGGGATGGTTATTGAAAGTGATTAGGTCAAAACCTGTGATCCCTCCTCTTGTGTCGAACTGGTGGATGTGCTCGAAGCACCAGAACATTGACGCTATGTTTCTTCAGTAACCTTTTGAGGTATTTCATAGCTAGGGGATTTGAGTACAGGAGCAGGGAGGTCTTACTACAGTTGTACAGGGCCTTAGTGAGGCCTCACCTGGAATATTGTGTTCAGTTTTGGTCTCCTAATCTGAGGAAGGACATTCTTGCTATTGAGGGAGTGCAGCGAAGGTTTACCAGACTGATTCCAGGGATGGCTGGACTGTCATATGACAAGAGACTGGATCAACTGGACTTTATTCACTGGAGTTTAGAAGGATGAGAGGATCTCATAGAAACGTATAAGATTCTGACGGGTCTGGACAGGTTAGATGCGGGAAGAATGTTCCCGATGTTGGGGAAGTCCAGAACCAGGGGACATAGTCTTAGGATAAGGGGTAAGCCATTTAGGACTGAGATGAGGAGAAACTTCTTCACTCAGAGAGTTGTTAACCTGTGGAATTCTCTGCCGCAGAGAGTTGTTGATGCCAGTTCATTGGATATATTCAAGAGGAAGTTAGATATGGCCCTTACGGTTAAGGGGATCAAGGGGTATGGAGAGAAAGCAGGAAAGGGGTACTGAGGGAATGATCAGCCATGATCTTATTAATTGGCGGTGCAGGCTCGAAGGGCCAAATGGCCTACTCCTGCACCTATTTTCTATGTTTCTATGTTTCGCATTTTGACCGAGCGATGCCTTTGATGTTAAGTTGGCATTTTCGGATGGTTGGGCCTACATATAGTTTTCTTTGGTCCTGGAGAGGGCCGTTCGATTTGCTTGGATTCCTCCTGCTGCCAGGTGGTCGAGTTAACAAGTTTGGTGTCCTGTGAGACGACATTGGTTGTGATCTCAGATTACATAACACGGTGGGCTTAATGTCGGAGGTGAGGGTGGAGGAGGCAGGGGCGAGGGGTTTGTAGTGCAGAACAATAGCGAGGGGTTATCTTTGCATTCAAGTATGATCCTGGAATAGTGAGCAGTTTGGGCAGAGGAGTGCAGGACCCAATAGTGCTTTGTGTGGTCCAGCCAGATCTGGCGGTGAATGGCGAAACCTGTTGTCTGCCACATCCGTTCAAATCTGTGTCTTCAGGGAGTGGAAATGGGGGCTGTACCAGGACTAAGAGCCAGGGTGAGAGAGAGAGTAATGGTTTTAATGGAGACTAGGGCATCAAAGGTGGTGGTTGAGCAGATTGGTAGCTGCAGAAATGTCGGTGAATGGAAGAGCCGAAGCCGAGACAGATGAGATTTTGAAAGTGCAGTTTTCAGCGACTTAGGGGAGAGTTTTTTCCAGGGGAAGACACAGAAGAAAGTGGGGTTGGTAAGGGAAGGGGAATGTGGGTGGAGAGGTATAAAAGGAAGTGATCAGAGATGGCCATATCTGTGATCGACACAATGGGAGCAGAGAGGCCACGTGAGATAGCAAGATCGAGGGGTGGCCGTGATTATGGGTAGGGGAGTTTATCTGGAAGGAGAGATTAAGGGAGGATAGGAGGGCAGTGAACTCAGAGGAGGGAGGGAGAACATGATGATTTGAGATGCAATCACTGAGGATGAGAAGTCGCTTGGTGCAGAGGCAAAGGGAGGAAAGCAGTGAAGATATCTTGGTGAGAAACTTGGGCAGTCGAGTACAATGATTTTAAATCAGAAGTGAGGGGGTGGAACAAGGTGAGATGCTCAGAGGAGGAGAAGATACCGGCGGAGTCGGGGGACAGACCAAGGTGTAATTTGGTGATAAGAGCTGCACCGCCACCACGGGGGTCTGGGTGGGGAACGTTGTGGAAGGTATAACCGGGCGGGGAGGCTTCATAAGGCGGGGGTGGTGGAAGTATCATCACCCCTCAGCCAAGTTCTGTCAAGGCCATCATCCGCTATAAGCTCATGGATGACAAGGGCCTTGTTCACAAGTGAACGGATATTCTGGAGGGAGATCTGGAGAGGGGCGGTGATGGCTAATCCGCTGGCAGCATCCACAAGGTGGCACTATTGCTAGGCCATTGTATGATTAGTGGTCTGCACAGAGCAGTCTTAAATGGAGCGACTTAAAGAGAGTGTTTTATTTTGGAATTTGGAAAGAGTGGGAATTCGGAGAAGGGGAAGGAGCTGCTGCTGTTTGCCCACACTACTTGTAGTGCTTTGTGTTACAGGTACATATTTAATTTAATTACCCATAACTTAATCTAGATCAATTTAGTCGAGGAACTAAACTGTAAACTAAATTACTTAAATACAAATGTAATTACATTTAATTAAATAGAACACGGTCATATAGGGATGGCAGTGCAGGTGGTGTGCTGCAACTGCAGCATGTGAGTTTGTGGAGAGTATTGTGATCCCGGAGCATTGCAGTAACATAGAAATTTACAGCGCAGAAAGAGGCCATTCCGGCCCATCGTGTCTGCGCCGGCCGACAAAGAGCTGCACGGCCCTCGGTCAGCAGCCCTAAAGGTTACATATAAACCTATGAACAACGACAGAAAGGCAAAGAGCACCCAGCCCAACCGGTCCGCCTCACACAACTGCAACACCCGTTATACTGAAATGTTCTACGCTCCACCCCAAGCAGAGCCATGTGATCTCCTGGGAGAGGCAAAAAACAGATAAAACCCAGGCCAATTTAAGGAGAAAAAATCTGGGAAAATTCCTCTCTGACCCATCCAGGTGATCGAAACTAGTCCAGGAGATCACCCTGGCCGTATTCTATTCCCTGCAGTACTTACCATTATATTTGCGTCATCCAACAATGGGTCATCCAGTCTAATCCCAATTACCAGCTCTAGGTCCGTAACCCTGCAGGTTACTGCACTTTAAGTGCCCATCCAACCATCTCTTAAAAGTGGTGAGGGTTTCTGCATCCACCACTCTTCCAAGCAACGAGTTCCAGATCCCCACAACCCTCTGCGTAAAGAAGCCCTCCCCTCAAATCCCCTCTAAACCTTCCACTACCCATCTTACAACTATGTCCCCTAATAGACCCCTCCACCAATGGAAATAGACCCTTACTATCCACTATGTCCAGGCCTCTCAATATTTTGTACACCTTGATGAGGTCTCCTCTCAACCTCCTCGATTCCAATGAGAACAAACCCAGCCTATCCAATCTGTCCTCATAACTAAGATTCTCCATTCCAGGCAGCATCCTAGTAAATCTCCTCTGCACTCTCTCTAGTGCAATCACATCCTTCCTATAATACGACGACCAGAACTGCACGCAGTAGTCCAGCTGTGGCCCAACCAAAGTATTATACAATTTAAGCATAACCTCCCTGCTCTTATATTCTATGCCTTGGCCAATAAAGGCAAGCATTCCGTATGTCTTAACCACCTGGCTTGCTACTTTCAGGGATCTGTGGACAAGCACTCCAAAGTCCCTTTGTTCATCTACACTATTAAGTGGCCTACCGCTTAATGTGTATATTCTTTCCTTATTAGCCCTCCCTCACGCTTCTCTGAATTAAATTCCATTTGCCACTGCTCTGCCCACCTGACCAGTAGATTGATATCCTCCTACAGCCCATGACTTTCCTCTTTATTATCAACCACACAGCCAATTTTAGTGTCATCTGCAAACATCTTAATCATACTCCCTATATTCAAATCTAAATCGTTGATATATACCATGTGGTCCACCTAAGAACCAACGTCATAGGTAGAACCAGGAATGAGGTTCTGCTGAGAGAGTTTGAGGATTTAGGGTCCAAATGAAAAAGCAGAACCTCAAAAGATAATGCGTGGCTCAAGGTGTGGGAGGCAGGGGTTTTCTTCATGGGACACTGGCACCAGTACTGGGGAAAGAGCTGATCTGTTGGGACGGGCTGCACTTGAACAGTGTTGGAACCAGTGTCCTGGCAAATCGAATAACTAGCAGTTTTGGATAAAAATAAGCAGAGTGGGTCAGGAAGGGACAGAGAGAGTAACAAAGGTAATAGGGCATCACTGACTAAGGTGACATCAGAGAAAATAGAAAAAAGTAAAAGCTAAAGGCAATATATTTGAATTGGGAACAAAATATTTCAGGATACTTAACTTTTAGAAGAGATGGGTAAAATGGAAAATGAGGCAGTGTAGTCCTGATAATAAAGTAGAGAAAGGATCTTAGCTCGTAAAATCAAGTAGTAGAATCAGTTTGGGTGGAGCTAAGAAATAGCAAGGGGCAGAAAACATTGGTGGGAGTTGTTTATAGGCCCCCCGAACAGTCGTTGTAATGTAGGGCAGAGTATAAATCAGGAAATTAAAGGCACATGTAACAAGGGTAATACAGTAATCATGGAAACTAATCTACATATAGACTGGGCAAACCAAATCTGCAGTAATAGTGTAGAGGACGAATTCATGGAATGTATACAAGATGGTTTTCTAGATCAGTATGTTGAGGAATCAACTAGGGAACAGGCTATTTCAGGTCTAGTATTGTGCAACGAGAAAGGGTTAATTAATAACCTTGAAGTGAAGGGGCCCTTGGGGAAAAGTGACCATAATATGAAATAATTTTATATTAAGTTTGAAAGTGATTTTGTTAAATCCGAAACTAGGGTTTT
The DNA here is from genome assembly GCF_044704955.1 of Pristiophorus japonicus. Classification (NCBI taxonomy): domain Eukaryota; kingdom Metazoa; phylum Chordata; class Chondrichthyes; family Pristiophoridae; genus Pristiophorus; species Pristiophorus japonicus. The sequence continues at coordinate 89,570,578 of NC_091989.1, read as the reverse complement.
AAATCTAAACAAAGCAAACTACATAGGTATGAGGGGCAAGTTGGTCAAGATAGATTGGGAAACTACATTAAAAGCTATGACGGTAGACAAGAATTAATACATAATTACAACAAACATACATTTCTTTAAGGTACAAAAACCCCACAGGAAAAGTGATCCAACCGTGGCTGACAAGAGAAGTTAAAATAGTATTAAATCAAAGGAAGAGGCTTATAATGTTGCCAAAAAGAGCAGTAAGCCTGAGAATTGGGAGGATTTTAGAATTCAGCAAAGTAGGACCAAGAAATTGATTTAAAAAAAGGAAAATAGAATACGAGAGTAAACTAGCGAGAGACATAGTAACAGGCTGTAAAAGCTTCTATAGCTATGTAAAAAGGAAAAAGATCAGCGAAAGTAAATGTGAGTTCCCTACAAGCTGAGACAGGAGAAATAATAATGGGGAATAAGGAAATGGCAGAGAAATTAAACAAATACTTCACGGAAGAAGATGCAAAAAACCTCCCGGAAATAGTGGAGAACTAAGGGTCTAGTGAGAATGAGCAACTGAAAGAAATTAGTATTAGTAAAGAAAAATAGTACTAGAGAAATTAATAGGACTGAAAGCTGATAAATACCCTGGATCTGATGGCCGACATCAGAGGGTTTTGAAAGAGGTGACTATAGAGATAATGGATGCATTGGTTGTCATCTTCCAAAATTCCATAGATTCTAGAACGGCTCCCACAGATTGGAAGGTAGCAAATGTAACCCCACGATTTAAAGGAGGGAGAGTTAGCCTGGCATCAGTAGTAGGGAAATTGCTAGAATCTATTATTAAGGACATGGTAGCAGGGCACTGAGAAAATAATAGGATTGGGCAGAGTCAACACGGATTTATGAAAGGGAAATCATAAAAATGTAAGAAATAGGAGCAGGAGTCGGCCATTTGGCCCCTCGAGCCTGCTCCACCATTCATTAAGATCATGGCTGATATGATCCTGGCCTCAACTCTACTTCCCTGCCCGCTCCCCATAACCCTTCACTCCCTTATCGCTAAAACATCTGTCTATCTCCACTTTAAATATATTCAATGACCCAGCCTCCACAGCTCTCTGGGGCAGAGAATTCCACAGATTTACGACCCCAGAGAAGAAATTCCTCCTCATCTCAGTTCTAAACGGGCGACCTCTTATTCTGAAACTATGCCCCCTAGCTCTAGATTTCCCCAGGAAGGGAAACATCCTCTCTGTATCTATCTTGTCGAACCCCCTCAGAATCTTACATGTTTCAAAAAGATCATCTCACATTCTTCTAAACTCCAATGAGTATAGGCCCAACTTTTCTTCATAAGTCAACCCCTTCATCTCAGGAATCAACCTAGTGAACCGTCTCTGAACTGTCTCCAATGCAAGTATATCCCTCCTTAAATAAGGAGACCAAAACTGTACGCAGTACTCTAGATGAGGCCTCACCAATACCCTGTACAGTTGCAGCAGGACTTCTCTGCTTTTATACTCCATCCCCCTTGCAATAAATGCCAACATTCCATTTGCCTTCCTGATTACTTGCTGTGCCTGCATACTCACTTTTTGTGTTTCATGCACAAGGACCCCCAGGTCCCTCTGTACTGCAGCACTTTGTAATTTCTCTCTATTTAAATAATCATGTACTTTTTTATTCTTCCTGCCAAAGTGGATAACCTCACACTTTCCCACATTATACTCCATCTGCCAAATATTTGCCCACTCACTTAGCCTGTTATATCCCTTTGCAGATTTTTTGTGTCATCCTCAGTTTGCTTTCCCACCCATCATGTTTGACAAATCTGTTTGTTTTTTGAGGTTGTAACTAGCAGGATATGAGGGAACCAGTGGATGTGTATTTGTATTTTCAGAAGGCATTCGATAAGATGCCCCACAAGAGGTTATTGAACAAAATTAGGGCTCATGGGATTGGGGGTAATATACTTCCATGGATTGAGGATTGGTTAACGGTCAGAAAACAGCGAGTAGGAATAAACGTGTAATTTTCGGGTTGGCAGGCTGTAACTAGTGGGGTGCCGCAAGGATCGGTGCTTGGGCCCCCAGCTATTCACAATCTATATCAATGATCTGGATGAGGTGACCAAATGTAATATATCCAAATTTGCTGATGATACAAAGCTAGGTGGGAATGTAAGTTGTGAGGAGGATGCAGAGAGACTTCAAGGGGATATAGACAGGCTGAGTGAGTGGGAAAGGACATGGCAAATAGAATATAATGTGGAGAAATGTGAAGTTATCCACTTTGGTAGGAAAAATAGAAAAAGAGTATTTTTTAAATGGTGAGAGATTGGGAAATCTTGGTGTTCAGAGGGACCTGGGTGTCCTTGTACATGAATCACTGAAAGTTAGCATGCAGGTACAGCAAGTAATTAAGAAAGCAAATGGTATGTTGGCCTTTATTACCAGAGGATTTGAGTATAAGAGTAAAGACGTCTTACTGCAATTATATAGAACCCTGGTGAGACCACACCTGGACTACAGTGTCGGTCTCCTTACCTAAGGACATACTTGCCATAGAGGGAGTGCAACAAAGGTTCACCAGACTGATTCCTGGGATGGGGCGATTGTCCTATGAGGTGAGGTTGAGTAGACTAGGCCTATATTCTCTAGAGTTTAGAAGAATGAGAGGTGATCTCATTGAGACATACAAAATTCTTACAGGGCTTGACAGGGTAGATGCAGGGAGGATGTTTCCCCTGGCTGGGGAGTCTAGAACCAGGGGTCAAGGTTGCAGAATAAGGGGTCGGCCATTTAGGACTGAGATGAGCAGAAACCTCTTCAATCAGAGGGTGGTGCATCTTTGGAATTCTCTACCCCAGAGGGCTGTGGAGGCTCAGTCTTTTGAGTATGTTCAAGACAGAGATCGATAGATTTTGGGATATTAAGGGAATCAAAAGATATGGGAATCAGGCGGGAAAGTGGAGTTGAGGTAGAAGATCTTATTGAATGGTGGAGCAGGCTTGAGGGGCAGACTGGCCTACTCCTGCTCCTAATTCTTATGGGAGTGGTCTGTCCTATGTCTAGTGTACAAACATAACAAACTGCAGGAAAAGATCACATTCCTATACTCAGACAGCAAACTATAAAGAGGGGTTGGGTCAAAGGTTTCCATAATGGTTCGGTGGGTAACTGCTCCAGTGCAGTACCAAATTATACAGGCCAGGATGTTCTGTGTCAAGTCAGCTGATCTAAAAAAAAACAAGCAGTGTCACTCCGAATGCTAATTAAATGACTTACATTTATACGCCACCTTTCATGCCCTCAGGCCGTCCCAAAGTGGTTTACAGCCAAGTAAGTAACTTTGAAGTGTAGTCACTGTTGATGCAGGAATCAACATAGGCAGTGTAGGAAACGCAGCTGCTAAATTGTACACAGCAAGCTCCCACAAACAGCAATGTGATGTTGACCAGATAATCTGTTGTAGTGATGTTGGTTGAGGGATAAATATTGGCTGGACACTGGGGTGAATGCCCCGGAATGGGGAGGGCAGATGGGCCCTCAGTCTGAAAGAAAGCACCTCTGTCGGCACTGGAGTGTCAGACTGGATTATGTGCCCAAGTCTCTGGAATGGGAGTTTAACCCACAACCCTCTGACTCAGAGGCTATGGCTGACCCCTCTGACTCGTGACCTTTGCTATAAAGTGTGCACACATGAACATCAAGCGGACAGAACTGGGCTCTGGTTGAATAACTTTCTGACACTGTCCAAATACATACATGATAGTTGAACATTTAAATGGTGTTGCAATTCAATTTCCAGCTACCGCAACTGGCTGCTCAATTCAATAGGTCCCACTGAGCTCTGCGGGCTGGGAGAAATTACTCAATATGGAGAGTCTTGGACTGAAAATGTGTCATTTTTCCTTGTATACTTTAGATTGAACGGAGACTGTCCTCAACTCAGTTTTGCTTCCTTTTTCAGTTTTGTAGGATGTGGTGAAAGAGAATGCTTCAAAGAGTGAGTAATGTCCTGACGTCTATCTCCATTGTCATACAACATTTAATCATCAGTAACAGCAAGTAGTCACACATGGATTATACAGAATATGCAAGGAACACAGAGAAATAAAGTACAATTGTGAATTTATTTAGCCATTTAATTGAGCTGTTGAGTACAGGTTTATAAGACAATAGTTCTTAAGAGAATTTAGCAACTAGCAGCAAACCTAAGCTTGCTACCACAGCCTTGTAACATCTAGCTGGAACAGCTCTTCAAACTTCTCGTACTGTCCCTGACTGTGCTGCCTCTTGGGGTCAAACATTAAAAATAGTGCAATGGTGAACACAACACTTAAGCCAATTGTAACCGCCCTCCCCCCGCCCCCGCTTCAATACAATCATTGGACCACACAAATAACCATAAGAGTCTGTTGGAAAGGGGCAGTTCCAGACGACCCACCCAGAGCATGATCACAAGGATTTCCTAATGACTGGTCAGAAGGAGAAACATTCAATCATTTCCCGTAGACAGATATCAAATTAAGAACAGAAGGGAAGGAAGCCAAGCACCCAGCCTCAGGAGAATACTGGATTTAAAGCACACGACCGTTGCTTCTACACTGCTTAGACTTCCCACCATTAAAGCACAGTGGAATGAGGTAAGCTGCAGAGAGGCAGTACTCACTGCTGGCAGCATCTAAACTTGTACGGCGCCGTTTATGCAGCTTCTGGCAATGCGCAGAATGCAGGCGTAACAACAGAATTAGTGCAGGCCAAATACAAACAAACGGACGATCGAATCTCTCCGAGAGCTATGAAAATATGGTCTGAGAATTCCCAGCGTGTGGGGGCTCAGTGTAGAAAAGTAGCACAGGGAACCGTTTAACCGTTTCAGCTGTACAAACCCGTGTCTTCAAGAAAGTGTAAGAAGCCGATACTTTAGTCAGCCACAGTTCATTTACAAAGCAGACTTTAGACACGGTATGAAAAATCTCGTTTTATAGGTTGCAGAGGGGAGTTTTGAGCTGCAGTTACTGAGAGAGTTGACAGCCCCAGTGGGCCAGCCCAATGTGCTCAAATAACTTAAAACCCCACAAACGTTGGAAGGTTTCCCCCCCATCCTCAGACTGGATATTTCTACAATGAATGTCCATCACACAGTAACAGACTACAGTATCTCACTGCCACACTCTGTACAAGTACTCCTGTTTCTGGCTGTGGTTGAAAGCTGAGGTTTCCCCCCCCACCCCCCCCACCACTCCCCCACCCCTAGGCTTCCCCCTTTCACGGACTGATTATTTGGAGACTTTGTGGATGCCGTGTGCAAGGTACCCCACGTTGGCAGAGGTGATTCCGGCGACAGAGATTCGGCCATCCTTAGTCATGTAAATGGAGAATTCCTTCGTCAGACGCTCTACCTGCAAGTAAGATACAAGAGACAACTGAGTTCCATTGACCCATGCCACGGATTAGTGGAAAATAAACACAGAATTGTAAGTACCTGTACATTTCTACAAAATGAATTCAGTCCAGGTGACAGAGTTAAATACTACATACAGTGGGAGTCACTCAAACTCCTGTCATGCCTTCTTGCATAGAGAGCACTCTGCAACAAGCCTGCGTCTGTGCACACACAAGGCTGAACTCCAGGACATATGTATTCACCGAGGCGTATGAAAGCATGGGCCTTACGCTAAACATTAGTAAGACAAAGGTCCTCCACCAGCCTGTCCTTGCCGCACAGCACTGCCCCCCAAACATCAAGATCCACGGCGTGGCCCTGGACAACGTGGACTACTTCCCCTATCTCGGGAGCCTCCTATCAACAGGGGCAGGCATTGATGATGAGGTCCAACACCGCCTCCAGACGCCAGTGCAGCCTTCAGCCGTCTGAGGAAAAGAGTGTTTGAAGATCAGTCTCTCAAAACTGTCACAAGCTCATGGTCTACAGGGCTGTAGTAAAACCCGCCCTCCTGTACGGCTCAGAGACGTGGACAGACACCTCAAGTCGCTGGAGAAATACCACCAACGATGTCTCCGCAAGATCCTGCAAATCCCGAGAGGACAGACGCACCAACATTAGCGTCCTCGTCTAGACCAACATCCCCAGCATTGAAGCACTGACCAGACTTGATCAGCTCCACTGGGCAGGCCACATAGTTCGAATGCCAGACACGAGACTCCCAAAGCAAGCACTCTACTCGGAACTTGTCCACGGCAAACGAGCCAAAGGTGGGCAGAGGAAACGTTACAAGGACACCCTCAAAGCCTCCCTGATAAAGTGCAACAACCCCACTGACACCTGGGAGTCCTTGGCCATAGACCGCCCCAAGTGGAGGAAGTGCATTCGGGAGGGCGCTGAGCTCCTCGAGTATCGTCGCCGAGACCATACAGAAATCAAGCGCAGGCAGCGGAAGGAGGCTCCCTGCCCACCCTTTCCCTCAACGACTATCTGTCCCACCTATGACAGAGACTGTGGTTCTCGTATTGGACTGTTCAGCCACCTAAGAACTCCTGCTAAGAGTGGAAGCAAGGCTTCCTTGATCCCGAGGGACTGCCTATGATGATGATGATGATGATGCATTCTGCAAACACAGCACTCTGACCCTTTTAATCTGGTTGGACATATTCCTGGAGGTGTCATTATTGCCTCCAATGCCCCCAACCCCCACTCTCCTGCCATTGGTTGCCCGACACGTCACCCTCGCGGTGCACGACCTTCCCACGACAATAAATAGACTGTTCATTACCCAATTGGATGATTCCTGACTGTCAATCAAACAGTCTTTTTTGCCCCCTCATGTCCGATATTTTAGAACTAGTTGACAGAAGTTTTCAAAAATAATTTTAACAGAGCCACGATAATTCTGCTGTTTTTTTCCTCCTGATTTGCCAGCAGCAGTGTCCCAGAAATTAGGCTTCAATTCCTGGAGACTCCAGGGCAATCCTGGAGGGTTGGCAACTGTAACAGCAGATAGGATCACAGGAACATAGGAATAAGAGTTGGTCATTCAGGCCCTCGAACCTGTTCCATCATTCAATTAGATCATGGCTGATCTGTATCTCAACTCCATTTACCCGCCTTGGTTCCATATCCCTTGATTCCTTTACCCAACAAATATTTAGCGTCACTTTAATTCCCCGGCTCCACTCCCACTCTGACCTCTCTGACCTCTGTCTCCGACACTGTTCCAACGAAGCTCAACGTAAGCTCGAGGAACAGCACCTCATCTTTCGATTAGGCACTTTACAGCCTTCTGGACTCAACATCGAGTTCAATAATTTCAGACCATAACCTAATTTTTTTTCTCTTTCACATGGCAGCTGTCGATTCTGCCATTCCCATTTACACCTCTTCCAGTCTCAACTTTTGTTTCTTACTGTGTCCCATTACCATCTCCTTTTGCCTCGCACCATCATCCCTTTTGTCTTTTAATCTCTCCTGCCTTCCACCCTATCACAGACCTTCCCTTTTGTTCTTCCCTCCCCTTCCCTCTTTCCCTGCCCCCCTCACCGCCCACACACTTGCTTAAAATCTGTTACATCTCTAACTTTTCCAGTTCTGACGAAGAGTCATCGACCCGAAACGTTAACTCTGATCCTCCCTCCACAGATGCTGCCTGACCTGCTGAATATTTCCAGCATTTTCTGTTTTTATGTCAAATATCTATCGATCGTAGCCGTGGAAAATTTTAAACTGACCACAGCCTTTTGGGGAGCAAGTTCCAAATTTTCACTACCTTTTGTGCGGATAAAGTGCTTCCTGTTTTCACCCCTAAATGTCCTAGCTGTATTTTAAAACATTTTCTGGATTCTCCCACCAGAGGAAATAGTTTCCTTGTAGCTACCCAACCCAGTTTTTTTATCATTTTAAATTCCTTGATGAGATCACCCCATAATCTTCCAAACTCAAGAGATGAGCTTGGAATAAATTCTGCAAACACTGGGAAAGTACTCCTGCGATCTGGGAGAATTTGGGATGGAGCTCCTCGTGTTTGTAACTAGTTCTGGGATCAGAGAGGAGCGGGAGGAGTGTGGTCTAGGGGTTTGTGAGCATTGAGTAGGGGCATGGATCCTGGAAGTAGGGAGAGGTGTCACACGGAGAGAGGCCTGTGGTCCAGCAGGCCTGGGGATGGAGTTTCAGAGCAGGTGAGGTCTACATTACAGGGTGCTTAGTCTAGCAGCCTTGTGGAGGAGGAGAGCTGAGGAGAATGAGCCAAACTGCCCTCAGCCCCATACCGATTAGGCAGCAACCTTCAGCTTTTGTCCCCGGCCAGTCACAACTCCCTTTGGACCCTCAGGCATTCACCCCCCCCACAGAAAATCACAGGTGCAGTTTGTACGGAATTCATAGCAATTGTTAATATAGAAATGTTTCTATTTTCCTGAAATAAAGCTTTGAAAATCCAAACCCGGGTTTTGTTTGAAAGCCTTTTGGAAAAGGTAAAGAAACCCTCAGTTGACCACAAGATCCAGGGCACATCAAGTCCAGACGATGCACAGATTGCACCGAGAAATTCTGCAAACTGCACACATTCAGGATGCGGACTGCCCATGCTCAGGATGTAGAGAGGTGGTCGTCACCTCTGTCCAGATGTAGAGGTACAAATATCCAGCATTCTGAGTGATTTGATTGGTTCAACAATCTGACAGTGAAATATTTAGTGTTTTGTCACTAATGTCTAATATGGATTTCTATCATAAATATTTACATATGTATTTACAATGTTAAATGTTAAGGTGACTCAAAATCGTGACACAGGAAGTACGAGCTACGTGCAAGATGTTTAAGTATTGTGGTTATGGTACAGGACTGATGCCCAGAGTCAAATCCCACCACAGCAAGTTGCAAAATCTGAATTCAAGAAACTTAATAATTTGTGAGTTGGCACCAGGAAAAATGACTAATCTACTGGATTGTTGTGAAAACCCAAATGATCCAAGGAAAACAACCATGCCACCTCTGCCCAGTCTGATCCACACCTGGCTCCAGTCGCACTGAAGTGGCCAAGTGCAAGCCGCTAAGTTGTAAAGTAATAACTCAGGGCAACTAAATGTGGTCTTGCCAATGTTGCCCTCATCCCAAGAACAAAAAGACTATGGATTTTCCATTGAATGTATACAAAATATAAACCTGACCCCCCCCACCTACTGCTGTTCCTCTGGGGGATCTGAAGTTTGGGGAGAATGCATAGTTGAATAATAGCACACATATAAGAAACATTACACAGAACTGGTACTCGCCCTGGGCTCTGTCTCAGCCTCAATCCCATGCTTCTACTTCTGATCTCAGTCCCAGGAATGTCTCCACTGCCCAGCCTCAGCTCCATTAACACTTCTACCCGCCCCAATCCCCAGAGGACAGGAATAGTCGGCATTCCATCTCGATTCAACTTGGACCTCCAGCTTCCATGTCCGACTGCTTGCCTCCCCAGCTCCATGGTCCTCTGCCCACCTGTGTGACACATGGAATGGGCCTATGCTATGTTCCCTGTTCGAATGCTCCCCCCCATCCCCCCAGCCCGTGCCCGTGCCCTGGGTAACCTGCTATCAATGTCACAGAAGATTGTTGAAGATTACTCCTGCGATTGAAGATCGAGCACCCGGGCATTGTCATGATGAAGGCAATTGCCAGGTCACACGTTTGGTGGCCAGGGATAGATGCAGACCTGGAACTTTGTGTTCGCAGGTGCAACACCTGTGCCCAGCTGGGCAATGCACCCAGGGAAGCCCCCCCTTAGCCCCATGTCCTGGCCCGTCATCCATGTGGACTACGCAGGTCCTTTCATGGGAAAAATGTTTTTGGTTGTAGTAGACGCCTACTCCAAATGGATCGAGTGTGACATTCTCAATTCAAGCACATCCTCTGCCACGGTAGAAAGTCTACGGGCAATGTTCACCACCCATGGTCTACCGGACGTCTTGGTCAGCGACAATGGCCCGTGCTTTCCAAGCATTGAATTCCAGGACTTCACGGCAGGAAATGGTATCAACCATGTCAGAACGGCACCGTTCAAGCCGGCCTCAAACGGCCAGGCGGAACGAGCAGTGCAGATAATCAAACAGGGGATGCTCAGAATCCAAGGGGGTTTCCCAAAAAGCCGCTTATCACGCCTCCTGTTGGCCAATAGATCCCGACCACACTCGCTCACAGGGGTTCCGCCCGCAGAGCTGCTAATGAAAAGGACGCTCAAAACCAGGTTATCCCTTATACACCCCACCATGAAAGAAATTGTTGAGAGCAGGCGCCAGTCACAATGTGACTACCATGGTGGGAATGCGAGGGCGCGATGTATTGATGTCAATGACCCTGTCTTTGTCCTCAACTACGCTGCAGGGCCCAAATGGCTCGCAGTTACTGTGATTGCCAAAGAGGGGAATAGGATTCTGGTAGTTAAACTTACCAATGGATAAATCTGCCGCAAACACGTGGATCAAACAAAAAGGAGGTTCAGCGACCCCATAGAAGAAGCAGAGGAAGAACACGATGTAGAGTTCACTCCACCACAGGTGACCGAACACCGGAACCAAGTGGAGGAGAGCCCAGTCACTGTGGGCAGTCCGGACAGGCCTGAGGCACCGCAAAAGCAGACAGTCAGGCCAGCGCCCAACAACCAGAGCCCCAACTCAGGCGCTCTACAAGGGAGCGTAAACCACCAGAGAGACTTAACCTGTGATCCCAATAAGACTTTGGGGGGGTGGGGGGGGGGGGGAAGGTGATGTCATGTATTCTACTGTCATTGTAATCCATGTATAAACTGACCTAAGTTGTACACTATGAGAACACTGACCACTAGGTGGTGAACTTGTGGGAGACACTTCTAACCTGGACTTTCAGGTATAAAAGGGGAAGCTCCACCTATCTTCTCCATTTCAGTGCTGGCGAATAAAGTTTACTGGTCACAGAGTGACCTGTCAAGTATGGGTCTTAAGTGCATTTATACTGTATAGTAAGGACATATTAGATATCGTTGAAGATTACTCCTGCGATTGAAGAGCTGTCTTAGAATTATTACCTGTTCTGGTTTGAGTCCTGTGTAACAAAACATCCCAATCTGGTCGATGATGTGCTGCCAGTTATGGATTGAGCCTTCCTTTTTCAGGTTGGACACCAGCTGCTCTCTCATACTGATGATGCGGTTTGCCATTCCCTTCACCTCCTCTAGCCTGGCAAGGGGCAAAACAAAGAAAGAATCATTCTCTACAACATAGAAACATAAGAAATAGGAGCAGGAGTAGGCCACCTGGTCCCTCGAGCCTGCTCCGCCATTGAATAAGATCATGGCTGATCTGATCATGGGCTCAGCTCCACTTCCCTGCCCGCTCCCCATAACCCTTTACTTCCTTATCGCTCAATAATCTGTCTATCTCCGCCTTAAATATATTCAATGACCTAGCCTCCACAGCTCTCTGGGGCAGAGAATTCCATAGATTTACAACCCTCTGAAAGAAGAAATTCCTCCTCATCTTAGTTTTAAATGGGCAACCCCTTATTCTGCGACTATGTCCCCTAGTATTAGTTTCCCCTATGAGTGGAAATAGCCTCTCTGCATCCACCTTGTTGAGCCCCCTCATTATCTTATATGTTTCAATAAGATCACCTCTGATTCTTCTGAACTCCAATGAGTATAGGCCCAACCTACTCAACCTAACCTCGTAAGTCAACCCCCTCATCTCTGGAATCCACCTCGTGAACCTTCTCTGGACACCCTCCAAAGCAAATATATCCTTCCTTAAATACAGAGACTAAAACTGTACGCAGTACTCCAGGTGTGACCTCACCAATATCCTGTACAGTTGCATCAGGACTTCTCTGCTTTTATACTCTATCCCCCTTGCAATAAAGGCCAACATTCCTTTTGCCTTCCTGATTACTTGCTATACCTATATACTAACTTTTTGTGTTTCATGCACAAAGGAACCCCCAGGTTCCTATGTACTGCAGCACTTTGCAATTTTTCTTAATTTAAATTATAATTTGCTTTTCTATTTTTTCTACACAATGGGCTTCCTTCTGCTACAGAAGAGACAAAAAAAAATATGCTCATCAAGGTAAGAGATGTTAGTGCTGGAGAATTAAACACTTTCCATTTCAGTCACCCAGTGTCAGAATCAAGCATACCAAATGCATGGATTTGATGTGAGGCTTCCTCAACTCTGCCTCAGCCTCCAATCAGTGCCAAGTTAGGGACAGTTCTGTGCTGTGGACCCACGACCACTAGGAGCAGGGCTCGACCGACCAAGCCCCTATTATGGAGGGCCCGTTGTGACCAGCAGGCAGCGACTTTGATTCCATCAGTTTTTAGATGGTTTGGGACTGAAGGCAAGTATCCAACTTATTGCATTAACAGTGTCAGCTGTGGCTCAGTGGGTAGCACTCTTGCCTCTGAGTCAGAAGGTTGTGGGTTCAAGTCCCACTCCAGGGACTTGAGCACAAAAATCTAGGCTGACACCCCAATGTAGTGCTGAGGAAGCACTGCACTGTCGGAAGTGCCGTCTTTCGGATGAGACGTTAAACCGAGGTCCCGCCTGCTCTCTCAAGGGAACGTAAAAGATCCCATGGCACTATTTCGAAGAAGAGCAGGGGAGTTATCCCTGATGTCCTGGCCAATATTTATCCCCCAATCAACATAACATTAAAAAAAACATCATCAGGTCATTATCACATTGCTGTTTGTGGGAGCTTGCTTGTGTGCAAATTGGCTGCCGCGTTTCCCACATTTCAACAGTGACTACACTTCAAAAAGTATTTCATTGGCTTTGAGACTTCCAGTGGTCATGAAAGGTGCTATATAAATCCAAGTCTTTCTTTCTTCTTTCTAACCCATCCACAAGGAAAAGGAGGTGGGGTTGCGTTAAAGAGGAAATCAATGCAATTGTAAGGAAGGACATTAGCTTGGATGATGCGGAATCTGTATGGGTGGAGCTGTGGAATACCAAAGGGCAGAAAACGCTAGTGGGAGTTGTGTACATACCACCAAACAGTAGTAGGTTGGGAACAGCATCAAACAAAAAATTAGGGATGTGTGCAATAAAGGTACAGCAGTTATCATAGAAACATAGAAACATAGAAAATAGGTGCATGAGTCGGCCATTCGGCCCTTCGAGCCTGCACCGCCATTCAATGAGTTCATGGCTGAACATGCAACTTTAGTACCCTATTCCTGCTTTCTCGCCATCCCACTAGTAATAAGGACTACATCTAACTCCTTTTTGAATATATTTAGAGAATTGGCCTCAACAACTTCCTGTGGTAGAGAATTCCACAGGTTCACCACTATCTGGGTGAAGAAGTTTCTCCTCATCTCGGTCCTAAATGGCTTACTCCTTATCCTTAGACTGTGACCCCTGGTTCTGGACTTCCCCAACATTGGGAACATTTTTCCTGCATCTAACCTGTCTCAACCCGTCAGAATTTTAAACATTTCTATGAGATCCCCTCTCATTCTTCTGAACTCCAGTGAATACAAGCCCAGTTGATCCAGTCTTTCTTGATATGTCAGTCCCGCCATCCTGGGAATCAGTCTGGTGAACCTTTGCTGCACTCCCTCAATAGCAAGAATGTCCTTCCTCAAGTTAGGAGACCAACTGTACACAATACTCCAGGTGTGGCCTCACCAAGGCCCTGTACAACTGTAGTAACACCTCCCTGCCCCTGTACTCAAATCCCCTCGCTATGAAGGCCAACATGCCATTTGCTTTCTTAACCGCCTGCTGTACCTGCATGCCAACCTTCAATGAATGATGGACCATGACACCCAGGTCTCGTTGCACCTCCCCTTTTCCTAATCTGTCACCATTCAGATAATAGTCTGTCTCTCTGTTTTTACCACCAAAGTGGATAACCTCACATTTATCTACATTATACTTTATCTGCCATGCATTTGCCCACTCACCTAACCTATCCAAGTCACTCTGCAGCCTCATAGCATCCTCCTTGTAGCTCACACCGCCACCCAACTTAGTGTCATCCGCAAATTTGGAGATACTACATTTAATCCCCTCGTCTAAATCATTAATGTACAATGTAAACAGCTGGGGCCCCAGCACAGAACCTTGCGGTACCCCACTAGTCACTGCCTGCCATTCTGAAAAGTACCCATTTACTCCTACTCTTTGCTTCCTGTCTGCCAACCAGTTCTCAATCCATGTCAGCACACTACCCCCAATCCCATGTGCTTTAACTTTGCACATTAATCTCTTGTGTGGGACCTTGTCGAAAGCCTTCTGAAAGTCCAAATACACCACATCAACTGGTTCTCCCTTGTCCACTCTACTGGAAACATCCTCAAAAAAATTCCAGAAGATTTGTCAAGCATGATTTCCCTTTCACAAATCCATGCTGACTTGGACCTATCATGTCACCTCTTTCCAAATGCGCTGCTATGACATCCTTAATAATTGATTCCATCATTTTACCCACTACCGATGTCTCCCTCCTTTTTTAGAAAGTGGGGTTACATTGGCTACCCTCCACTCCATAGGAACTGATTCAGAGTCTATGGAATGTGGAAAATGACTGTCAATGCATCCGCTATTTCCAAGGCCACCTCCTTAAGTACTCTGGGATGCAGTCCATCAGGCCCTGGGGATTTATCGGCCTTCAATCCCATCAATTTCCCCAACACAATATCTCGACTAAAAAAGAAGCTATGGATGCCAACAGGCAAGGGACAAGATAAAACTAAAAGAAAAAGCATACAAAAATGCAAAACATTGCACAGATCCAATCCTGGCGACTGGGAGAGCTACAAAGAACAACAAAAAGGTCACAAAACGGATAGTAAGAGCTACAAAAAGAGACTATGAAAAGAAACTTGCAAGGGTTATCAAAATTGACACAAAATATTTTTACAATTATATTAGGAAAAAGAGGGTGGTCAGTATCAATGTGGGCCGTTTGAAAACGGAGAACAGTGAAAATAAGGAAATGGCGGATATGCAGAATAATTATTCTGAGTCAGTATTTACAGTAGAGGAAGAGGATCGCATGTCAGGCATCCCAAGGAAACTAATAGTTAAGCAGGGTCAGGGAGTCACCAAAATGAATGCAAGAAAAATATCATGTAATGAAGAAAATGGCACTAAAGAGCGACAAATCCCAGGACCAGATGGTTGCCATCCCAGGATTTTAAAGGAAGTAGGTGAGAACATTGCATATGACCGAACTATCATTTTCCAAAGTTCTCTCGATTCAGGAACCATTCCTATAGATTGGAAAACTGCACATGTCACTCCGCTATTTAAGAAAGGTAAGAGAGGGAAACTAGGGAATTGTAGACCCTTTAAGCCTATCATCTGTTGTTGGGAAATTACTAGAGTCTATAATTAAGAATAGAATGACAGAACATCTTGAACATTTTCAACTAATCAATGAGAGCCAGCATGGATTTGTAATGGGTAGGTCATGTCTGATGAACCTAATTGAATTTTTTGAAGAGGTGACTAAAGTAATGGACAGGGGAATGTCTATGGATGTTATTTATATGGACTTCCAGAAGGCATTCGATAAAGTTCCACATATGCGACTGTTACCGAAAGTTGAAGTTTATGGAATTGAATGCAAGTTATTGACAGGAGACAGAGTAAGGATAATGGGAAGGTACTCTAATTGGCAGGATGTGACTAGTGGTGTCCCACAGGGATCAGTGGTGGGGACTCAACTATTCACCCTATTTATTAACAACTTAGATGATGGGATAGAGAGCCACTTAGCCAAGTCTGCCGATGGCGGCATTGTAAGCAGTGTAGATGAAAGCATAAAATTACACATGGAACTGTGTCAAGTGGATTTCGATGTAGGCAAGTGTGAGGTCATCCACTTTGGACCTAAAAACGACAGATCAGAGTACTTTCTAAATGGTGAAAAGCTAGAAACAGTAGAGGTCCAAAGAGGCTTGGGATCCATGTACATAGTTTGTTAAAATGTCACGGGCAACTACAGAAAATAATCAAAAAAGCGAATGGGATGTTGGCCTTCATATCTGGAGGACTAGAATACAAGGGGGTAGAAGTTATGCTGCAGCTATACAAAGCCCTGCTTAGACCAAACCTGCAATTCTGTGTTCAGTTCAAGGCAACCACACCTCAGGAAGGATGGCGTAAATTTATCAAAATGATATCTGGACTCCAAGGTTTAAATTACAAGCAGAGATTACACAAACTAGGGTTGCATCCCCTGGAATTTAGAAGGTTAACGGGTGATTTGATCAACATTTTCAAGATATTAAGGGGAACGGACAGGGTAGGTCAGATAGAAACTATCTCCACTGTTTGGGGAGTCTACACCAGTAGCAGGGAAACCAGACATCAGGAGTAGGGAAAATGCTAGAATCCATTATTGGTAACAGGACACTTAGAAAAGAATAATAAGATTGGGCAGAGTCAACACGGAATTATGAAAGGGAAATCATGTTTGACAAATCTGTTAAGAGTTTTTTGAGATTGTAACTAACAGAATAGATAAGGGGGAACCAGCGGATGTGGTATATTTGGATTTTCAGAAGGCAAGGTGCCACACAAGAGGTTATTAAACAAAAGTAGGGCTCATGGGAATGGGGCTAATAGACTAGCATGGATTGAGAACATAAGAACGAAAGAAATAGGAGCAGAAGTAGGCCACCTGATCCCTCATGCCTGGTCCGCCATTCAATAAGATCATGGCCGATCTGATCTTGGGCTCAGCTCCACTTCCCTGCCCGTCCCCCATAACCCTTCACTCCCCTATCGCTCAAAAATCTGTCTATCTCCACCCCAAATACATTCAATGACCCAGCCTCCACAGCTCTCTGCGGCAGAGAACCCCACAGATTTACAAACCCGAGAAGAAATTCCCTCTCATCTCAGTTCCAAATGGGCGACCCCCCACCCTGAAACCATGCCCCCCAGATGTCCCCACGAGTGGAAACATCCTCCCTGCATCCACCCTGCCGAGCCCCCCAAGAATTCCATACGCCTCAGTAAGATCACCTCTCATTCCTCCAAACTCCAACGAGCACAGGCCAACCGAGTGAACCTGCTCCGAACTGCCTTCATGCAAGCATATCCCTCCTTAAATAAGGAGACCAAAACTGTACACTGTACTCCAGGTGGGGCCCCACCAGTAACCCCCCCCCCCCCCCCGGAGAGCTGCAACAGGACTCCGCCGCTTCTACACTCCATCCCCCCTGCAATAAAGGCCAACATTCCACCCGCCCTCCCGATTATTTGCAGTACCTGCATACCAACCCCCGTGCTTCATGCACAAGGACCTCCAGGTCCCTCTCCACTGCAGCATCTTGCAATCTCTCCCCATTCAAATAATAATTTGCTATTCTTTTTTTCCTGCCAAAGTGGATAACCTCACACATTATACTCCATCTGCCAAATGCCCGCCCACTCACTTAACCTGTCCATATTTTGCAGATTTTTTATGTCCTCCTCACAACTTGCCTTCCCACCCATCTTTGTATCATCGGCAAACCCGGCCACACTACACTCGGTCCCCTCATCCAAGTCATCAATACAGACCGTAAATAGTTGGGGCCCCAGCACCGATCCCTGTGGCACCACACCAGTCACCGTCCGCCAACCAGAAAATGATCCATTTATCCCGACTCTGTGTTTTCTGTTAGTTAGCCAATCCTCTATCTATGCTAATATATTATCCCCAACTCCGTGAGCTTTTATCTTGTTAGTAACCTTTTCTGTGGCACCTTATCGAATGCCTCCTGGAAATCCAAATACACTACATCCACTGGTTCCCCCTTATCCACCCTGTTCGTTACATCCTCAAAGAACTCCAGCAAATTTATCACACATAATTTCCCTTTCATAAAACCATACTGACTGCTTGACTGAGTTATGCTTTTCCAAATGTCCTGCTACTGCTTCCTTAATAATGGACTCCAGCATTCTCCCAACGACAGATGGTCTATAGTTTCCTGATTTCTGTCTGACTCCTTTTTTAAATAGGGACGTTACATTTGCAGTTTTCCAATCTGCTGGGACCTCCCCAGAATCTAGGTAATTTTGGTAGATTACAACCAATGCATCCACTATCTCTGCAACCACTTCTTTTAAGACCCGAGGATGCAAGCCATCAGGTCTAGGGGTCCCGAGTACTTTTTCTTTAGCGATAGTGATTGTTTTAAATTCCTCCCTCCCAATAGTCCCTTGATTATCCATTATTGGGATGTTTTTAGTGTCTCTTACCATGAAAATATTTGTTCAAAGTCTCCACCATTTCCCTGTTCCCCATTATTAATTCCCCAGTCTCATCCTCTAATGGACACACATTTACATTTGCTACTGTCTTCCTTATTGTATACCTGTAGAAGCTCTTAGTATCTTTTTATATTTCTTGCTAGTTTACACTCATAAGCCATCTTTCCTCTCTATTATTTTTTTAGTTGTCCTTTGTTGGTTTTTAAAAGTTTCCCAATCCTCTGGCCTCCCACTAATCTTGGCCACTTTGTATGCCATTGTTTTCAATTTGTTACCATCCTTTACTTAGCCACGGATGGTTCTCCCTTCTCTTACAGTCTTTCCTTCTCACTGGAATATATTTTTGATGAGAGTTATGAAATATCTCCTTAAATATCTGCCATTGCTTATCAACCGTCTTACACTTAAATCTATTTTCCCAATCCACTTTAGGCAACTCTGCCTTCATAACCTTTGTAATCGCCTTTTATAAGATCAGGACACTGGTTTGGGATCCAACTTTCTCACCCTCCAACTGAATTTGAAATTCAAACATGCCACGATCACTCTTTCCTAGGGGATCCTTTACTACGAGATCATTTATTAATCCTGTCCAGGATAGCTTGCTCCCTGGTTGGTTCTGCAACGTACTGTTCAAGGAATCTATCTCAGATACACCCTCCAGATACACTCTATGAACTCTTCCTCAATGTTACCTTAGCCAATTTGATTTGTCCAATTAATATGAAGATTAAAATCGCCCATGATTATTGCTGTACCTTTCTTACAAGCCTCCATTATTTCTTGATTTATACTCAGCCCTACAGTGTAGCTACTGTTAGGGGGCCTATAGACAACGCCCACCAGTGACTTCCTCCCCTTATTATTTTTTATTGGTTAACGGACAGAAAACAGAGAGTAGGACTAAAGGGGTCATCTTCGGGTTGGCATGCTGCAACCAGTGGGGGTACCGCAAGGATCGGCGCTTGGGATTCCGCCATTCACAATATATATCAATGACTTGGATGAGGGGATCAAATACAATATAATTCAAGTTTGCCGATGATACAAAGCTAAGCGGCAATGTAGTCTGTGAGGAGGATGCAAAGAGGCTTCAAGGGGATATAGACAGGCTCGGTGAGTGGGCAAGAATGTGGCAAATGGAATATAGGGCCCAAGTTTCCACATGATTTGCGCCTGATTTTTAGGAGCAACTGGTGGAGAACGGACTATCTTAGAATTCGCAATTCTCCACATTTTTTTTTCTGCAGTTCTAGTCAGGTAGAACAGTTCTACTTTGGAACAGAATTTTTTCTTCAAAAGGGGGCGTGTCCGGCCACTGACGCCTGATTTGAAAGTTTCCAGTGAAAATGTACTCCAAACTAAATTTGAATGGAGCAAGTGAAGATTTTTGTAGAACTGAAAAAACTTGTTCTACATATTAAAAAATCAGGCGCAGGTTACAAATCAGGCGTCCAGAACGAGGTGGGGGGGGGGGAAGGGAACTCATTAAATTCTACAATCAATCCTTATTTATACTTATACAAATATTATACAAATAAATCCAACCTGAATAAACATTTATAAGCAAAGAAAAGATTAAATAAACCATCTTCCTACCTGTGTGAAAGTGCTTCAGCCAGGAAGAATGGTGCAGCAAGCCTCACAAAACGAGGGAGCCGACCGAACGCGGGCGGGCGGGGTGGGGGGGAGGAAGGAGCCGACCGAACGCGGATGGGGGGGAGGAGGGAGCCGACCGAACGCGGGCGGGCGGGGTGGGGGGAGGAAGGAGCCGACCGAACGCGGATGGGGGGCGGGGGGGGGGAAGGGAGCCGACCGAACGCGGATGGGGGGCGGGGGGGGGGGGGGAAGGGAGCCGACGAACGCGGATGGGGGGCGGGGGGGGGGGGGGAAGGGAGCCGACGAACGCGGGGGGGGGGGAGGGAAGGGAGCCGACGAACGCGGGGGGGGGGGAGGGAAGGGAGCCGACGAACGCGGGGGGGGGGGGGGGGGGGGGGGGGGAAAGGGAGGGAGCCGTTCCAGACGGCTGGCGGGAAAGAGAGAAGGCTGCAGGAAGCCTCAGAAATTGAGGAGCCATTTCCCGACGGCAAAAGGGGGAGGTCGTTGGGAAACGGCTGCCTCAACTTTCTGAGGCTTCCTGCACCCTTCTCACTGCTACAAGAAGCCTCTGTGCTGATGGCAATGTACTTTTATTAAAAAATGTTCAAAAACTAAACAGCTACAAAGAACTACAAAAATGGCCGAGTGCCAATGTTTTTTCACACTGAGCATGCGCGAACGCTCCAACGCGCACGCGCAGCGTTGCCGGCAGGAAAAAAACTAATTTAAATAGTACCTGCCCCCTCCCACTTACAAAATCGGTGCGAGTGTAGGCTCCGCCCCCCTGGGCACCGCGCCAAGCAGACAAGGAGCTGCAAAGCGCTCGAGAATCGCTCGGTTTTTTTCCGGCGCCCTTTTAGGCGTGAAAAACGGGTGCCCAACTCGGTGGGGCGCCCGTTTTTTATCATATGGAAACTTGGGCCCATAATGTGGAGAAATGTGATGTTAGCCACTAGGAAAAATAGAAAAGCAGAGTACCCTTTCAAATGGTGAGATATTGGGAAACGCTGGTATTCAGAGGGACCTGGGTGTCCCCATACACAAACCACCGAAAGCTAACATGCAGGTACAGCAAGAAACCAAGAAAGCACATGGTCTGCTAGCCCTTAATACAAGAGGATATGAGTACAAGAGCAAAGACATCCTACCGCAACTATACAGGGCCCCGGTGAGACCGCACCCGGAGCACTGCGTACAGTTTTGCTCAAGGAATGATATACTTACCATAGAGGGAGTGCAACGAAGGTTCACCAGACTGATTCCCGGGTTTGGGGGGGGGCGCGGCGGAGATTGAATGGACCAGGCCCACACTCTCCAGAGTTTAGAAGAATGAGAGGCGATCTCACCGAAATATACAAAATTCCTACAGGGCTCGACAGGGTAGACGCAGGGAGGATGCCTCCCCCGGCTGAGGAGTCTAGAACCAGGGGTCACAGTCTCAGAACAAGGGGTCGGCCATTCAGGACCGAGACGAGGCGAAACCTCCCCACTCAGAGGGTTGTGCATCCCCGGAACTCTCTACCCCAGAGAGCCGCGGAGGCTCAGTCGTCGAGCACATTCAAGACAGAGATCGACAGATTCTTGGATATCAAGGGAATCAAGGGATACGAGGATTGTGCAGGCAAGTGGAGCTGAGGTAGAAGATCAACCATGATCTCATTGAATGGCGGAGCAGGGGCCAAATGGCTTACTCCCGCTCCCATTTTATGTGCTAGGATGAGGGGACATAGCCTAAAAGTTAGAGCCAGGCCTTTCAGGAGTGAAGTTAGGAAACACTTCTACACGCAAAGGCTGGTAGAAGTTTGGAATTCTCTTCTGTAAACAGTCAAGTATGTGGGATAAAGGCGGGTATATGAGTTAGGTCACAGATCAGCCGTAATCTCCTTGAATGGTGGAACAGGGTTGAGGGGCTAAATGGCCTATTCCTGTTCCTATATTTAAAGGATCTCTAAATGACAACAGCAGAATTTATTACCAGCAGCTAGTGTCCGAGAAAATAGCAGTCTGAAATTGTTGAACTCAATGTTGAGTCCAGAAGGCTGTAAAGTGCCTGATCAAAAGATGAGTTGCTGTTCTGAGAGCTTCATTAGAACAGTGCAGGAGGCCAAGGACAGAGGGGTCAGAGTGGAAGTCGGGCGGAGAATTAAAATATTTCAGAATCCCAGCATCTGCAGTATTTTGCTTTTTTAATTAATGGGAAGTTATCTTCAGTGCTAAGATGATTAAACAATGTTATGAAAGATTGATCACAAGGTTATATATTCACATTTTATATTCACATTTCTACAGTGGTATGAAGGGCATTTTTGGTTACATATCCCTTGATTCCCCTGGAGCTCCTCCTTCGCTCAGTACTTATACTTAAGATACGTTTGAGCAAACAGGTGACACAGATGGCTAGAAAAGCTGGCAGGCGAGTAGGCAAGAAAACATGACCACAGTTGGAAGCTCCAGGATACTGCAAGGTCACATACAAGGTTGAAACTTATAAGATTCTGACGGGAATTGATAGGGTACGTGCTGAGAGGTTGTTTCCCCTGGCTGGAGAGTCTAGAGGGATCACAGTCTCAGGATAAGGGGTCGGCCATTTAAGACAGAGACAAGAAGGAATTTCTTTGGAATTCTCTATCCCAAAGGGCTGTGGATGCTGAATCATTGAGTATAACCAAGATCGAGATGGATAGATTTTTGGACTCTAGGGGAATCAAGGGATATGGAGATCGGCAGGAAAAGTGGTGTTGAGGGCAAAGGTCAGCCATGATCTTATTGAATGGCAGAGCAGGCTCGAGGGGCCCTATGGCCTACTCCTGGCTCCTAATTCTTATGTTCTTAAGATCTAATCTGCTACACATGCCCTATTGCTGCCCTGATTGCCCTTTTGCACACATTTGCTGTTGGATTCCACACACTTCAAAGCCAAATAGTCCAGTGGATTGGATGAAGTTGCTTCACTCCTTGCTAGAACACATCCTCCAGAGCATGAGAAAGACATCACAAACCTAGAGCTCAGGCACAGAATTATGAATAATGCACGACTGCCAGAGTTGCTCATGCTTAAGCCACGTACATAAAGATGCGGCTGCACCTCAACATCAATCCAGAATATTCACACACTACCAGCGATGACGTTTTTGCACACCCCTTCGCCATCTTACAGAGCTTGAGTCGACAATGTCTTCTGGCATGTTGTCCCTTGTTTTCAGAAATCTACACTTGCTGATCCAGCGTTACTTGGCCAGAGGAAGCCTTCGGGGTTGCCCAGCACAAATTCTCAAGGCTGTTCCAAGAGATCGACCATCGACAAAGCCACTTCCTGGAGGAAACTATCTTCATTACTTCGCTGCCGCACTGGATTTGAGAATGCAATTGCTGCGTCCTACGGCATTGATCTGAATCTTGGGAGGATCTTCCAAATTTAGCAGCAACACCTGATGGTGTACACTACACTGACACAAATTTCAAAACTGAAGTAGGTACGTATAAATACAGTAGTTAAATTTTAGCTATTTTCATGTGTATGATTTTAATTCAGATCAGCAGTTCAAGTAAAGTCTGGTATTATGTTCCAGCAGACCCAATGCACATTACAGGCAAATCTATTGGAAGGTAGAGTATATGTCAGTACAATTGATTTCCCAGAGCACTGTTTCAGACTTTATGGTATTATTAACAAGATATTTGCCTACTCTTTAATGAAATGTTGCAATAGGGTGAAAGGTACTGAAAGGCTGCACTGTCGGAGGTGCTGTCTTTTGGATGAGACGTTAAATCGAGGCCCCGTCTGCTCTCTCAAGTGGACGTAAAAGATCCCATGGCTATTTCAAAGAGGAGCAGGGGAGTTATCCCCGGTGTTCTGGCCAATATTTATCCCTCAATCAACATCACAAAAAAAATTATATGGTTATTATCACATTGCTGTTTGTGGTAGCTTGCTGCGTGAAAATTGACTGCAGTATTTCCCACATTACAACAGTAACTACACTTCAAAAGTACTTCATTGGCTGAAAAGGACTTTTAGATGTCTGGTGGTCGTGAAAGGCGCTATATAAATTCAAGTCTTTCTTACCAACAAACAGTGCAGTGTGTCTATAGTTTGCGCAGAAAACCAATTAGAAATCATTATCAAATCAAATTTTCGGCATCTTACAATAATCCATTTCTTAGTTCATCTTCCTTTCATGTCTTGCTGCTAAAAGTATAATTAGGTATACATCCGACACAAGAGCGCATGGCCATGTTACATTAAAGATCACTTGGTAATAAACCAGGAATACAGTCACTGTACCCTGGTCCGGCTAACAACATGTCGACTTATTAAAAAAGGGGGGACTTGGTTATGGAAAGAATCCAAAGCACGATCTGCTGGTTGTAAAAGCAATGGAAGGAATAAGTTGCCTCATGTGCGGAGAGAGAGAAGAGATAGCTTCAAGGAAAACACCGCTTATATATTTTCAGTAAGGATATCACAACGGCCTTTTTTTGAAAAGTTCTGAGTCAACAGGAATAATTATTTTCCTTAGGCAGTCCCTCGGAGTCGAGGATGACTTGCTTCCACACTAAAAATGAGTTCTCAGGTGACGGATGAGTCCAATGCAGGACCTAGTCTGTCACAGATGGGGCAGACGGTGGTTGAAGGAACGGGTGGATAGGGTGCTTGGGTTGCCATGCGCTCCTTCCGCTGTCTATGCTTGGCTTCAGCTTGCTCCTGGCGAAGAGACTCGAGGTGTTCGGCTCCTTTCCGATGCTTTTCCTCCACTTCGAGTGGTCTTGGGTTAGGGATTCCCAGGTGTCGGTGGGGATGTTACACTTTTTCAAGGAGGCTTTGAGGTGTCCTTGAAGCATTTCCTCTGCCCACCTGGGGCTCGCTTGCCATGTCAAAGCTCCGAGTAGAGCGCTTGTTTTGGGAGTCCCGTATTGGACATGCGAAAATGTGGCCCGTCCAGCGGAGCTGATCGAGCGTGGTCAATGCTTCGATACTGGCCTGAGCGAGAACACTGACGTTGGTGCACCTATCCTGCTAATGGCAGCGGAGGCAGCGTTGGTGGTATTTCCGACAGATACCCGAGATAAATAGATTAAAACATTTTTTTATACAGTAAACATTTTTCAGAAGGGCTGGCACACAAACTCCTCGGGCCAAGATCAAGCCATTTCTAAGCTCAGCCTCTAAATAGGACCATGTAAAAGCCTGGGTTACACCTTGTGAAGGATAAAGAACGCCTGCCTCGCTCAGACACGGAATTGTGGCAAGTGTTTGCCTACAGGTACCTCACCTGATCGTCATTGTCCCTGTGTGACCCTAGATGGTGAGTACAGGCAGCCTGACCATTGGAGGGTTCACAGCAGAGACCTTTCTTCCCAACCCAGGCGCTGTAGCACTCCCCTACAGCCACCCCAGCTGGAATCAGCTCAATGATTGAACCCAAGTTCTTCCACCTCTACATGGCTTACTGCTAAAGAAAGACTTGCATTTACACAGCGCCTTTCATGACCTCAGGACCTCCCAAAGTGCTTTACAGCCAATGAAGTACTTTTAAAGTTAGCCACTGTCGTACTGTAGGAAATGTGGCAGCCAATTTGTGCACAGCAAGCTCCCACAAACAGTAATTAGATAATAACCAGATAATCTGTTGCAATGATATTGGTTGAGAGATAAATATTGGCCAGGAGAGAGCTCCTCTACTCTTCTCTGAAATAGTGCAATGTGATCGGTTACGTCCACCTGAGAGCTCAGACGGGGCTTCAGTTTAATGTTTCATCCGAAAGGCGGCACTTCTGACAGTGTAGCATTCCCTCAGCACTGCACTGGAGTGTCAGCCTAGGTTACGTGCTCTAGTCTCTTGAATGGGGCTTGAACTTCTGATTGGGAGGTGAGACTGCTACCCACTGAGCCATGGCTGATACATTACTCAATGCCTTGGGTTTTGACCATCCAAGCCTTTGCTCCACTGTAGCATTTTTTAACATACAGTCAGGTGAGTGCTTTTGTATCGAGCAGCTGCTGCAGGCAGACCTGGAACATGTCACGGTCTCTGAACCACACTCACCATTCTGTTCTGAGCTCTGCCGTGTTCATGATGGTGGCGGCGATGCGAGCGCCATTTAACGGCGGGTTGGAATACATGGGGCGGATCAGGATCTTCAGCTGGGATTCCACACGCTTCGCCTCATCGGAGTCGCTGCAGACGACTGTGAATCCGCCCACGCGCTCGCCTGAAAGGTTAAAGAAACTCCGTTAACCCATGCAGTAACTCCCAGAAGGTAACAGAGCTGCTAAACCTCACCAAATCTATTTAGCGGTTTAGCATTCAGCTCGCGAGCAAGCTAGGGGTTTGCTTTCTTTCCAGTTTTCTGCTTTAACCCACCGCTTCTGAAAGGGCCGTTCCCTCGCTGAGTTCGCCCTCCATGTGCACTGGCAGGAGTCCAGGTTGCAGTCCTTCACGCACGAGCCTGCTGAAGGAACGCTACAAGCTATTCAACAGGGGGAATTACAGCTGAGCCTGTCTTTAGCTAATGTCCGCACATCGCAGCGGATAGTGATCAGAAACAGGAGCGACTGGCTGATTTTCCTTCCCAGCCCATGGGTGCTGAGGCCAATGATAACACTGAAACTCCCACAGCAGATGTCTTTGAGAGAAATGTTTCTCCTTGGACTCTAGTGTTACCATTCACTCTGTGGAGGAGAGGAACAACACACTCTGTGCCTGGGGGGTCACAGCTTTATCACCATGGTCATCCTGCCTGGGGTCACACCTTTACCACCATGGTTACCGTGCCTGGGGTCACACCTTTACCACCATGGTTACCGTGCCTGGGGGGGTGGGGGTCACACCTTTGTCACCATGGTCACCGTGCCTGGGGGTCACACCTTTACCACCATGGTCATCGTGCCTGGGGGTCACACCTTTACCACCATGGTCACCCCGCCTGGGGGTCACACCTTTACCACCATGGTTACCGTGCCTGGGGTCACACCTTTACCACCATGGTCACCGTGTCTGGGGTCACACCTTTATCACCATGGTCACCCTGCCTGGGGTCACCATGGTAATAAAGGTGTGACCTACTCCTGCCCCTATTTCTTAAGATCTTATTCCTGATCTCAACCATGCCACTGCAGGGAGATATAAATCAAATAGCAAGCACAGGCTCACAGGGAGGGAACGATTCAGTATAGTCACCATCTGCTCCCACACATCTGCCAGTGTAGATATTGGAGTGGGATTGGCAGATGGACTGGAGGGCTAGTCTGCAACTCAGCCTCTGCACCAGGCAAATTCAGCAAAGTGGAACTATTCTAACAGGAGAAAAGGTTACGCAAAAAAATCCAGACAGTTGAACTGATTTGGGGTCTGTTCACACGTTGGAGCTGTTAAACCCCAAAATAAACTGCGTTAGCCAACTGAACGGCATCGATGGATATTTACTTACCATAGAGCCCCATGTTCTTAGCGTAGGACTGTGACAGAACCAGGTTAATGCCCTGATCAATGAAGTAGCGCAGGGCCCAGGCGTCTCTATCAGCATCTCCACTGGCAAAACCCTGATACGCCATGTCGAAGAATGGGAAGAGATTTCTTTGCTGAACAACAAAAAATAAATAAATGTAAAAATCTCAGCACCACATACTGATTGGTCTCATATATCATTTTATTTAACATAGAAAATAGGTGCAGGAGTAGGCCATTCGGCCCTTCGGGCCTGCACCACCATTCAATAAGATCATGGCTGATCATTCATCTCAGTAACCCTTTCCTGCTTTCTCTCTGTACCCCTTATTCCCTTTAGCCATAAAGGACATATCTAACTCCCTTTTGAATATATCCAACGAACTGGCATCAACAACTTTCTGTGGTAGAGAATTCCACAGGTTAACAACTCTCTGAGTGAAGAAGTTTCTCCTCATCTCGGTCCTAAATGGCTTACCTCTTATCCTTAGACTGTGTCCACTGGTTCTGGACTTCCCCAACATCAGGAACATTCTTCCTGCATCTAACCTGTCCAGTCCCTTCAGAATGTTATATGTTTCTATGAGATCCTTCTAAACTCCAGTGAATATAGGCCCAGTCGATCCAGTCTCTCCTCATATGTCAGTCCTGCCATCCCGGAAATCAGTCTGGTGAACCTTCGCTGCACTCCCTCAATAGCAAGAACGTCATTCCTCAGATTAGGAGACCAAAACTGAACACAATATTCCAGGTGAGGCCTCACCAAGGCCCTGTACAACTGCAGTAAGACCGCCCTGCTCCTATACTCAAATCCCCTAGCTATGAAGGCCAACATACCATTTGCCTTCTTCACCGCCTGCTGTACTTGCATGGCAACTTTCAATGACTGATGTACCATGACACCCAGGTCTCGTTGCACCTCCCCTTTTCCTAATCTGCCGCCATTCAGATAATATTCTGCCTTCGTGTTTTTGCCACCAAAGTGGATAACCTCACATTTATCCACATTATACTGCATCTGCCATGCGTTTGTCCACTCACCTAACCTGTCCAAGTCACCCTGCAGCCTTTTAGCGCCATCCTCACCTTGATGATGGCAGCCAGCTCCTTCCATTGATCGGGCTTTGGGTCTACTCCTGTGGGATTGTGTGCGCAGGCGTGAAACAGGATGATGGCCTGCTCCGGAGTTTTCTGCAAGACATACAGGAAGAATGCAAATTAAAATCCAAATTGGCTTCCTTTAAATTTGCAAATGACGAACAAACATTTCAAAACCATACTTAAACAAGTTTGTGATATTTTGATGCCATGGTTCCCAGCATAATCTCTGCAGTCCTGAATTCATGGGTCACTATCCAGTAAATAACATCCGTACCTTCAGAATGACCACTGAGTGGCTGCCTCCTCCGTCGCTGCTGTTGCTGCTCCTCCTCCTCAGGTGG
Source organism: Pristiophorus japonicus (assembly GCF_044704955.1). Lineage (NCBI taxonomy): Eukaryota > Metazoa > Chordata > Chondrichthyes > Pristiophoridae > Pristiophorus > Pristiophorus japonicus. Next base: position 89,541,922 of record NC_091989.1, on the reverse strand, counting down.
TGGGGCTATGCCTGGTGGCAATGGCTGCGCTCTCATGATGGCCAGGTTGTGCAGCATGCAGCAGACGACGACAAAAAGGTACACTCACTCAGCCGAGTACTGGAGGAGTCCTCCTGTGTGGTCAAGGCAGCGGAACCGTTGCTTGAGCACTCTGATGGTCTGCTCAATGGTGGCACCATGGCTCTCATTGTATGAGTGCTGGGCAGGAGTGTTGAGGTTGCGGAGGGGAGGCATGAGCCAGGTGGCGAGTGGATTGCTCTGGTCTCCGACCAGTCAGCCGCGAGCTTGATGTGGTGGCTGGAAGCGAGCTGGCGCAGGATGAAGGCATCGTGGCTACTGCCAAGATAACGGGCATTGACGGTGAGGATTCGGCATGTGTTGTCGCACACCAGCTTCACATTCAGTGAGTGGTAGCCTTTGCAGTTACGGAATATCTTAGGATTGTAATGCGGTGCCCGCAAAATGATGTTGATGCACCATGGGGAAGCCCGCAATCCTGGCAAAGCCACATGCACACTCCAGCTGCTTCTCTCTGATCATGGGGAAGGAAATGTATTCCCTTCTCCTTCTGTAGAGAGCAGCTGTGACCTCACGGATGGAGCAATGGACGGCGATCTGGGAGATGTTGGAGATGTCACCTGTTGCACACTGGAAGGATCCGCTGGCATAGAAATTGAGCGCGATGGTGACCTTGACTGCCACTGAGAGAGCCGTCCTCACCCTGGTCTGAGGCTCGAAGCCTGGTTGCTGGAGGTGGCAGAGCTCTATGACCATGTCCGTGCTGAAGCGCAGCCTTCAAACACACTGTTCCTCACTGAAATTGATGTAGAACTGCTACTGGAATATCCTGGGAGGGTAAGGTCTCCTGTTGATAGGTCCGTTGGCCCCCTTCCCTTGGCCACGTTTTGCTGTCTTTCTATCTGCCTAAGTTGTCTCAGACGGTGATGTCCAGTGTCAACAAAACCCGCATGAAACGATATAAATGTTGGCCGTTCAAATCTGCCCTCAATGAAAGTCACGAATCTTTAACAGCCAGAATACTCAGTCAACTGCAAATCTGTCAAAACGCCCGTCTGCCTATGTGGAACTAAGTAGCAACGATTGGCCGACTAAAAGTAAACCGGATGCTGATGCCTTTCAATAGCACTCCTCCAGCCGACAGAAACACGACAGCTGTCGGCGACAGCGCCAGGCGCTAAACCAGTGGGCGAGGGCCAAATTTTGTTCCGGGGCACAGCCAAGCGGGGCGCTACGTGTTACCACCGCAGCCGCTACCCCCCGCCGAAATTAGCGGGAGGCGCTATTCTTGCCGTGCCCAGACGAAAACTCATTTGCATCCCGTTAGCGCTAATGGGAGGCGGCGCAAAGTAGCCTAATGTCTCCCAACTAGTCTCACCTGCCTTATATACACAAACTGGCTAAATGGCACACTCACTGAAATGTCCTCTAGTGCTCCCGCAGCATCAAAACCACAGGTCTTTGGATCATAATAGCGGTAACTTTTGATTTCCAAGCCAGCATCCCTGAAGATAGGTGTGTGGTTGCCCCAGGATGGTTTGGGCAGATAGACCTCTCGACTGCTCTTGTAGAACCGTTGCTGCAAGGCAAGAGAAAGCACCATCAATGTGACACATCGCTGTCGGGGTGTTATTACACTACTCCTGTCCTGTACCTCCCACCTTCGTGCCACCTGGTTTCACCAAACAGGCGTCCTTCCGCTCTACTCTGTTGTACATCACTGTCTGCTGCCACTCAATATTTTGCACAACAAATCACAAGCGCTGGAAACGTTTTATTCAAAAAATGGTTTCAGGAGGAGAAAAATAGGGGAAGGGAGAAGAAGAAATAAGTATTAAAAAAAGATCTTACTGAAAGCGAGTCTGACTGAGTGTTGCATTTCCCCAGACGTGATCTTATCACCAAAACACTGGAGTTATTTAGCTGTCAGCTTACACGGTGAGGAAAGCACCTGACTGGTGCCTACTGCCAAATGCAAAGCTTCCAAATATGATCGCAGTTATCAGACAAGCTAATCATTGTTAAATAAAAAGGCTCGTCACTGTTGTTTCACTTCATAAAATTTCATAAAACCAACCTACAACTGCAGAGATCCCAGATTATCCTAAGGGGGAACGAATAGCTTCCTCGCACCTAGTGATCTACTCTTCTCTCCTCCTCCCAACCTGTATGTTTGCCAACTCCTACATTAGATCCACCCTTTTCAGCTTAGGGCGTTGAGGGAAGAGGCTGACTAATGTGCTAGGAGGCCGAGTGTTAAACACTCCTGTGTCTCTCGGAAGGCTTTAAACAAAAACTGACAAACCGAAGATGAAGGACCAAGATCCATGGGGCAAGTTACAACCAGGGTTGAAGGGAATGAGAGAGAGAACGAGAGAGAGAGGAGGTAATTTAGGATAGAGTCAAGACAATCGTGAGTTTAGAAGCCTGTCTGAGGAAGGAAAGACTAACAGAGGTAAGGATTGCCAGTTTTGAGGCCCTGGGGAAATATGTTTTTTTTTAAGAAACAACGCAACAAACCATGACGTTACTAGAGTGAGGAGCAAGAGGCTGTAGGACAATGTATCTACTGTTTAGGTGGAATGAGAAAGGCAAGTTCAGAGGAGTTAACACTAAAGCAGCAATGTGAAATATATTCCAACAGACATCGCTGCCACTCACCAGGAAGTTGGCACCGACTCTCAGCGATCCAGTTCCAGAAATGGTCTGCACAGTGATGTACTGAAATCAAAAGGAAGCACAACATATTCTTGAGTAATGATTACTTTTTGGCAAAACATTCATTATAGAAATGAGCATTAGAAACCCATTACTGTCATATTTAGCAGTGAACAGCCAAAACTGGAGCAGTGAGATACAAGTAGGAAGACTTGCTAACTGAGTAATGCAGTGAGTTAAAGAAGGACCGCATTTAGCTGTGAAATACAATGCAGAGTGATGCGATGAGTAAGAGGGCAATGAGTCTGGGCAGTCTTAATCCATTCTTATTGGGCACAGTGGGTCCACACATAAAAATACTGCCAATTCAGGACAAATTAGGAATTTTATTTCAGCAGGCCACATGATAGTTAATCTGGAAAAGGAGAAAATTCACACTGATTTAGTGGGGGCCAATCTGGGGTCAGGTCACATTTATGGGGGCAGAGGAAGATTAAATCCATCGGTGGCCCTGCCCTTGCCTAGCACTCACCTCCTCAAATGCTACAACCCCCCTGAATCTCTGCTCTGACTCTGGCCTCTTGTGTATCCTCTCCTCCCTTCGTCCCACCAATGGCGGTCGTGTTTTCAGTTGCCCTATGCCTTATGTTCTGGAATTCCCTCCATAAACCCCTTTCACCTCACCATTGCCCTCTCCTCCTTTCAAAGCCCTTAAATCCCACCCTTGACCAAACCAATTTAGTCACCCCTCCTAATATCCCCTCCTTTGGATTGGTGTCCATTTTTCTACCTTATTCCTCTCAAGTACCATGGGACGTTTTTCTATATTGAAAGCACGATATAAATGTCAGTTATTGATGCATCTAACCATGCTATAATTGACTTGGGAGTGCTTGATCACTGGGTAACAATGACATTTCTCACCTTGACCACAAAATAATCAAATAAAAGGGAATGACTGCTGTTGGGAATGTGATCTGCCTTTAAAGGAATGGTAGGACCAAGCAAACTAGGCAGTACATCCCAAGGAGAAGAGGCCAAGTCTCTCCAGACCATGCTCACACACCAACCTATAACCTTCCTGAATGGTACTAGAAGAACCTTGGGAACAGTAAAATATTAATGTGTTTAACAGAAACTTTCAACGCTTTAAGTTTCATTTGGGAATGCTCTTAAGTTTAAGGCACATTTCTAGTGCAGAGCACAGGGCACTTTCACTCTGTATCCAACCTACGCTATATTTGACCTGGAGGACGTAATGTTGACACTGAGAATCAAGTGGGTAGAAATGTTCCAAAATATGGAGATATGTTGAGATCGCAATACAGACCAAGTCACATCACTGAGATAACAATGCAGCTGTGGACAGCATATGTAGCATCCATCAGAGATGGAGGTGTCCACGTGATAGTCACTTGCCCCGGCATTCACTCACGTGCTGATTTATCAGTATGTTAAAACAACATAGCATCTCTCAGCTTTCCCGAGAGAGGAGGGAGATAAAATTCCCAGTCGTCCAGCTGCTCTTGCACAACTCTGAGCATCACATTGCACGGTGATACTGCAGAGGCCTCCCATCCTTCATCTTCGGTAAACTGCAGTTCATCAGAACCTCTGCTGCCTGTATCCTACGACGCACCAAGTCCTGCTCAACCTTGCCCTCGCTAACCTGCTGATGCCTAACGCTTCCAATTTCAATCTTGTGTTTAAATCCCTCCCTGTCTCTGTAACCTCCTTCAGTGCTCCAACCCAACCCTCTGTATTCTCTGTTTCTATGACTGCAGTCTCAAACATCCCCCCTCCCTTCACACTACCATTGGTAGCTGTGCATTCTTAAATCTTTTCGCCTCGGTTTTAAAACCCTCCTCAAAACCCACCTCTTTGACCAAGATTTTTGATTGCCCCTTCTAATATCTCCTTCCTTGGCTTGGCATCTATTTTCCATTACACCTCTGAGAAGGACGTTGGGATGTTTCTTTATGTAAAGGTGCTTAAATAAATACAAGCCGTTTGTGTCGGTGGTGTCAGCTTGGCTCAGGGTAGCACCTTGCCTGAGTCACAGGGATCTGAGGAAGTGTTGCAATGCTGGAAGTGCTGAGAAAGTCCAACATCCTGGCCAATATTCCCTCCTCAACCATCACCACAGAAATCAAATTAATTAATTTTCTGTTGGTGGGACCTTGCTGTGCACTAATTAGCTGGTGTCATCATCATAGGTAGTCCCTCGAACGAGGATGACTTGGTTCCACGAGAGTTCACAGATGTTTCAATGAAGGACCCGATGTTCCAGATCCTGAACTCCAATTGAGGAGGTGGAAGATGCCTGTGCGTGGATTTTTTTAACGTGTGGTGACCGTTGCACACCAGCCACCACACGGGTTCAGAGCTAGGCCTTTATCCACTGGCAAGGAGACCTGCTCTGCTGCATGGACCTAGTGCGCACACATATCGCAGTGTGGGCAGGTCCTTGCTATCCCTGGGCCCTCGGTTCTTCTGGGCCCTGCACCCTCATTTGCCGCACCGACGCCACGATGTTCCAAGGCCCGGCACCACCGCAGAGCTGGGGCGCCGGGCCCTGAAACATCGTGGGCTGCCCCAACCTGTGTTAGTTGGTGTACCTACTTAGCAGTGACTGCTCTTCAAACGTAACGTATTGGCTGTGAAGCTCTTTGTGACACTGTGATAAGCGACTATATTAATGCAAGTTCTTTAATTCATACAGCATCTGATCACTAGAAATAAAGTGAATACACAAGCCACAGTACAATGGCTCAAGATCAGATAAAATGAGTCTGATCAGAATACTTATCAGGACACAGTCACCAAATCCATAATGAGGGTCACAAACAAGCACAGGATGAGGTATGGCTACTTGGGCAACTGAGTTGCTGCTTCCCACAGACCATAAAGAATCCATTCTACCACCGATGACCCAAACCATTTAATCTCTGGAGGCGGTTTCTCCCTATAAAATTAGAGCTGCAGAATAACGATCTCCCCACGTCCCCGAATCTGCACTGCCCTTGCAATGACATGACCAGGCTTTCAGCAGTTGAGATATCATGTTGCGCACAGCACTCAATCATCTCTATCTGCTCCAATCCTTATAAATCTCAATCCTATTCTGAGCCAGATAGTCACCAGGTTATTTTCTGTGTTAATTGACACTATTAACTGTTTAATAAGTAATCTTTTCACATATTTGCTACTCTGCAGAAAAATCCCACCAATCTCAGACTTGCTTACCATTTGGCAACTTTCAACTTGTGTCTTCTAGTTTTGTTTGCAGCTCATTAAATAAACTGCGTGTATGTGTATTATTTGCTTCTCTTGGCCTTCTTCAAACCTAGGTCACGTCATCTTTTCTCCAATGAACACAAGTTCAATTCTGTGTCCATCTTCCCAAGTCCTGTAATCTACCTCAACCTTTTGAAGGGATGATGTTCAAAACTGCACATAAATGTGAGCGTCCCAGTGTCTGTACAAGGCAAGAATAACTTGTTTCCACTAATTGTCACAGGTCATCCCAGTACCTGGATTAGCATCAACGGTTTCATAGATTTTTAAAAACCAAAACCAAACCCTTGCCCCGTTGTGATAAAGAGTGGTGTACAAAGACCAAGTTTCCAGAACCATTTATCTATCCTGAAATCCTCCTTGGTTGCTCCACTTATTCAGTCCAGAGCTCTAGGAATGCTACCATTCGCCCAGCCCGATCTATTAGAAAAAGCAACAGCTCCTTACCCTTCCACTCTTGATGACTTCACTGTTGTCTCCTAGAGCCAGCGCTGCACAGGCCTTGTTGAAGTCTGCCAGGCCACCGATAGGGAGGTACTCTTTGTCCAATTTCTTTGCTGCAATTTGGGCCTCGGCCTGTTGAGAATGTCAAAAACCAGGGTACGTATCAGTACTAGTAATGTCCAGAGGCACCACATGTTCTGGGGCACCTTTCATTTTAACTACAGCCCTCTCTCTGAAAATTTCGAGTATGATTATTCACTGTGTGTCTTTCCTGAAAGGGACAGCAGACACAATCAGCCTCTGCAGGAATGGACACACTCTCCACAAGTTTACCCAGACATTTGTTTTGGTAATGGTACGACTGTACCAGTGTATTTCTCCATCTCGTGTATAGTATCCCTCGAGAATATTTCAGACAAAATCATTGATACAAAGGCGTTTCTAAACAAAGCAAACTACTTAGCTATGAGGGGCTAAGGTAGGTTGGGAAACTACATTAAAAAGTATGACGGTAGATAAGCAATGGCTAGTATTTAAAGAACAACAAATATACCCCTGGAGGCTGGCTGAGCAGACGCCAAGCTTTGTGTTTGGAGTTTATTGTTGTAAGCACCAGGTATGTTAACTGCCTGTGCCACCTTGCAGACGCATCTTAAAATATACAGATGTAAGAATTGTAGTTTTTCACTTTGCTCCTCGGGGTGTTGGACAGCAACGGACACACTGGTGGCTCAACTGAGTAACCGTTCGACAAATCATACGGCAACAGAAACGGAATATTAAGTCAGGGGAATATCACAGCTACTCACAGGGGCATGAAGCAGTCAGACTGTGCCATGGAGCTGTTTAAGAACCGAAGAAATAGGAGCAGGAGCAGGCCATTCGGCTCCTCGAGCCTGTTCCATCCTTCAATAAGATCATGTATAATCTTCTACCTCAACTCCACTTTCCTGCATTATCCCCACATCTTTGATTCCCTCAGTATTCAAAAATCTATCGCTCTCTGTCTTGAATATACTCAATGACTGAGCATCCACAGCCCTCTGGGGTAGAGAATTCCAAAGATTCACCATCCTCTGAGTGAAGAAATTTCTCCTCATCTCAGTCCTAAATAGCGGACTCATTGGCCCCAAGTTTCCACATGATTTGCTCCTGATTTTTAGGAGCAACTGGTCGAGAACGGAGTATCTTAGAAATCGCAATTCTCCACATTTAAGTTTTCTACAGTTCTAGTCATGTAGAACAGTTTCACTTTTGAACAGAATTTTTTTTTCAAAAGGGGGCGTGTCCGGCCACTGATGCCTGATTTCCACAGTGAAAACGTACTCCAAACTAACTTAGAATGGAGCAAGTGAAGATTTTTGTAGGCCTGAAAAAACTTTGTCTACACATTAAAAAATCAGGCGCAGGTTACAAATTAGGCGTTCGGAACGAGGTGGGAGGGGGGAGGGGGAAGGGAAGTCATTACATTCTACAATAAATCCTTAGTTATACTTATACAAATATTATACAAATAATTCCAACCTGAATAAAAATTTATAAGCAAAGAAAATATTAAATAAACCATGTTCCTACCTGTATGAAAGTGCTTCAGGCAGGCCTTTCAGGCAGGGAGAAGGCTGCAGGAAGCCTCACAAGTTGAGGCAGCCGTTCCCGACGGCAGGGGCGGGGGGGAGGCAGTGAGGGCCCGACCAACGGCAGCACCCGTTCCCGAAGGCAGTGGGGGGGGGGGGAGGCAGTGAGGGCCCAACCGATGGCAGCAGCCATTCCCGACGGCAGGGGAGGGGAGGCAGTGAGGGCCCGACCGACGGCAGCAGCCGTTCCTGACGGCAGTGGGGGGGAGGCAGTGAGGGCCCGACTGACGGCAGCGGGGGGGAGGCAGGGAGAAGGCTGCAGGAAGCCTCAGAAGTTGAGGCAGCCATTCCCGACGACAGTGGGGGGGAGGCCCCCCTGCCGTCGGTCGGGCCCGTCGGGAAACGGCTGCCTCAACTTCTGAGGCTTCCTGCAGCCTTCTCACTGCTGCAAGAAGCCTCAGTGCTGATCATGGAAGGGCAATGTGGTTTTATTAAAAAATGTTAAAAATTGAACAGCTACAAAGAACTACAAAAAGGGCCAAGTGCCAATGTTTCCTTTACACTGCGCGTGCGCGAACGCTCCAGCGCGCACGCGCAGGGTTGCCGGCACGAAAAAAACGAATTTAAACAGTACCCGCCCCCTCCTACTTACAAAATCGGCGCGAGTGGTAGGCTCCGCCCTCTGGGCGCCGCGCCAAGCTGACAAGCTCGGAGGGGCGCCTGTTTTGCCGCCTGTGGAAACTTGGGGCCATAATTCTGAGACTGTGACCCCTGGTTCTAGACTACCCAGCCAGTTTGTGACAGAATGTCACATACCCTGGAATGTCACCTGAACACTCTCGTGCAAACTCCCCTGAAAGACACTCACACATTCTTTATGATGAATTAACCAACCGTTTAGTTGAAAAGGAAATTGTCTTGATTAGAGAGTGTAAAGCAAAATGTTTATGTCATGGAGCTAAGAAACAGCAGGGACAGAAAACATTGGTGGGAGTTGTTTATAGTTCCCCAAACATTAGTTGTAATGTAGGGCAGAGTATAAATCAGGAAATTACAGGCGCATTTAATAAGGATAATACGATAATCATGGGGGACCTTAATCTACATATAGACTGGGCAAACCAAATTTGCAGTATTAATGTAGAGGACGAATTCATGGAATGTATGCAAGATAGTTTTCTCAGTATGTTGAGAAACCAACTAGGGAGCGGAGCAGACTATTTTATTTCTAATATTGTGCTATGAGAAAGGGTCAATTAATAACCTTGTAGTAAAGGGGCTCTCAGGGAAATGTGACCACAATATGATAGAATTTTATATTAAGTTTGAAAGTGATTTTGTTAAATCTGAAACTAGGGTCTTAAATCTAAACAAAGCAAGCTACTTAGCTATGAGGGGAGAGTTGGCTAAGGTAGGTTGGGAAACTACATTAAAAGGTATGACGGTAGACAAGCAATAGCTAGTATTTAAAGAATGAATACATAATTAACAAATACACATTCCTGTAAGGCAGAAAAAACCCCATAGGAAAAGTGGTCCAGCCGTGGGTAACAAGCGAAGTTAAAGATAGTATTAGATCAAAGGAAGAGGCTTATAATGTTGCCAAAAAGAGCAGTAAGCCTGAGGATTGGGAAGATTTTAGAATTCAGAAAAGGAGGACCAAGAAATTGATAAAGAAAGGGAAAACAGAGTGAGAGTAAACGAGCAAGAAACATAATAACAGACTGTAAAAGCTTCTATAGGTATGTAAAAAGGAAAAGATTAGCAAAAGTAAACATGGATCCCTTACAGGCTGAGAGGAGAAATTATAATGGGGAATAAGGAAATGGCAGAGAAATTAAACAAATACTTTGTGTCTGTCTTCATGGAAGAAGATGTAAAAAACCTCTTGGAAATAATGGAGAACCCAGGGTCTAGTGAGAATGAGGAACTGAAATAAATTAGTATTAGTAAAAATATAGTACTGGAGAAATTAATGGGACTGAAAGCTGATAAATCCCCTGGACCTGATGGCCTACATCCTAGGGTTTTGAAAGAGGTGGCTTTAGAGATAGTGGATGCATTGGTTGTCATCTTCCAAAATTCCAGATTCTAGAACGGTTCCCACAGATTGGAAGGTAGCAAATGTAACCCCGTTATTTAAGAAAGGAGGGAGAGAGAAAACAGGAAACTACAGACCAGTTAACCTGACATCAGTAGTAGGGAAAATGCTAGAATCTATTATTAAGGACTTGGTAACAGGGCACTTAGAAAATAATAGGATTGGGCAGAGTCAACATGGGTTTATGAAAGGGAAATCATGCTTGACAAATTTGTTAGGAGTTTTTTGAGATTGTAACTAGCAGAATAGATAAGGGGGAACCAATGGATGTGGTGTGTTTGGATTTTCAGAAGGCATTCAATAAGATGCAAAATATGGGATTAGCATATTATTATATTAGCATGGATTTTCGGGTTGGCAGACTGTAACTAGTGGGGTACCGCAAGGATCAGTGCTTGGGCCCCAGCTATTCACAATCTGTATCAATGATTTAGATGAGGGGGCCAAATGTAATACAGGTTGAACCTCCCTTGTCCGGCACCACCCCTCGTCCAGAACCATTCCCGTCCACCGGGTGGCGCATGCGTAGAACTCTGACCTGAACAAATTGAAGTCCTTCCTCGCTGCCGACTCCGCGATCCACCCCCCCACCCCACACTACGATCTCTCTGCCGCACTTCCAGCCCCAAGCTAGCCAGCCCTGATATCCCCTTGCTCAGTACCTGTACCATCCAATTTAACTTGACCACCCCTCATCCTGAAAAATCCCTTATCCGGCACAGGCCAGGTCCCGAGGGTTCCAGATAAGAGAGGTTCAACCTGTATATCCAAATTTGCTGATGATACAAAGCTAGGTGGGAATGTAAGTTGTGGGGAGGATGCAACGAGACTTCAAGGAGATATAGACAGGCTGTGAGTGGGAAAGAACATGGCAAATGGAACACAATGTGTAGAAATGTGAAGTTATCCACTTTGGTAGGAAAAATAGAAAAACAGAGTATTTTTTAAGCAATGAGAGATTGGGAAATGTTGGTGTTCAGAGGGACCTGGGTGTCCTTGTACAGCAATCACTGAAAGTTAACATGCAGGTACAGCAAGCAATTAAGAAAGCAAATGCTATGTTGGCCTTTATTCCAAGAGGATTTGCGTATAAGAGTAAAGACGTCTTACTGCAATTATATAGGACCCTGGTGAGACCACACCTGGAGTATTGTGCACAGTTTTGGTCGTCTTACCTAAGGAAGGATATATTTTCCACAGACAGAATGCAACAAAGGTTCACCAGACTGATTCCTGGGATGGGGGGATTGTCCTAAGAGGAGAGATTGAGTAGACGAGGCCGATCATCTCTAGTTTAGAAGAATGAGAGGTGATCTCATTAAAACATACAACATTCTTACAGGGCTTGACAGGGTAGATGCAGGGAGGATGTTTTCCCTGGCTGGGGAGTCTAGATCCAGGGGTCACAGTCTCAGAATAAGGGGTCGGTCATTTAGGATTGACACGAGGAGAAAGTTCTTCACTCAGAGGGTGGTGAATCTTTGGAATTCTCTGCCCCAGAGGGTTGTGGATGCTCAGTCATTGAATATATTCAAGACAGAGAGCGATAGATTTTTGAATATTAAGGAAATCAAGGGGTATGGTGATATAGTGCAGAGAAATTGAAGTAGAAGATCAGCCATGATCCTATTGAATGGCAGAGCAGGCTCGAGGGGCCAAATGGCCTACGCCTGCTCCTAATTCTTATGTCATTACTCAAGCTGACATGTCATGACATTTTAATTTGTTGGACTTGCACATTCCTTGCACCCGCTTACCACTCCCCCCCACTCCCCCATTCCCCATGCCCTTTTCTGCAGGAGATGTTGATTCCTCCTGGGATACAGGTATATGGGTGCTGGCTACCAAAGTGGCCACTCTATGTGTGAGCCAAGACTACGAAATGCCAGTGGGTCTGATATGATGGTCATCAAAACTAAGCCCATTCCTGTCCCCACCCAATGTCCCACACACAGGCCTCGATATTAACCCACACCCAACCCCTCAGATGACTGGGTTAGTGAATTAACAATGGGTTGCGCAACCCGAACAAGCTGCCTTTATTACGGCGGCAGATATCAGTGTGCTGCTGTTTTCTGTCCCTACTTAACTGAGTGCCAATTGGAGTGCCCCCCCCCACACCCCCCACAGTATCACCACCTGTGATCAGCAAACTCAGCACAGACTGGGGGTCAAATCCAGGACCTTATGATGAGATTTTGGTTAGATTGTTAGCGTAACTACCACAGGTATAGTTGGCCCCACTCTCTGAATGTAGCTGAGCCCTCACATGCAAATGCATAGCTAAACAGGTTAGGATGACTGGGATATTTTAAGGAGCTGGGTATCATAAACTGTGCTTTAGCAATTTCCTTCACTCCAGCCCACGCCCTGTATATTGTGGTACAGGTATATGTTTTCAACAAAGGTAGGGTAGTGTAGTGGTTACACTACTGGACTAGTAATCCAGAAAACCAGATTTCAGCTACCACCGTGACAGCTTGGGAATTTTAATTTCAGTTTAAATTAAAAAACTGGTTATCTATAAAAGTGACCATGAAACTATCGGATTGTCATAAAAATTCAACTGGTTCATTCATGTCCTTTAGGGAAGGAAACCTGCCATCCTTACCCAGTCTGGTCTATATGTAACTCCAGACCCACAGCAACATAGTGGTCTCTTGAATGCTCTCTGATGTGGTCCAGCTAGCCACTCAGTTGTGTCACAATGTTACAGTGGGTCAAGAAGGTCTCACTAAAACTTTCTCAGGGCAATTAGGATTGGGCAATTAATGCCGATCTTGCCAACGACACCCACATCCCGAGAATGAAAAATAAACTGTACTTTGTGGACAGCTCTTTGCTCAGCTTATTCATTAGTACCTAAAGGTTGAATTATTGAGAAGGAAAATCAAACATTGGTTTAACAGGAATCCCAAGTTATAGTTCTGGCCCTGCAGATGAGATTCCAATATGATGAAAAAAGTTGCCAATAATAATCATATTATTTGGAGCAACATTTCAACAGGCTGCACAGTGGACTCTATTAGCCAGACACTTATCAAAAACAAGGACCCTGCAAGTTGATGGTATTAAGAAACCCTTCGATTTGTCTTACTCCTCGGGTTGGGAAGTACAGCAATCTGAGCTGTATGTTGTAAAGGATGGGACTGGCCAGCCAACAAATGCTCTTTCAGTAACTTTATGAAGTTACTAAATCCTTTCTCCTACCAGTTCTCTCCATGGCACATACCAGCCTCAGTCAGTTCCCAGGCTTCTGCCAGCACTGCTCAGTGCCAAGGTACCCAATTCTGGGCACCGCACTTTAGGAAGGATGTGACGTCTTTGGAGAGGGTACAGAGGAGATTTACTAGAATGGTTCCAGGAATGAGAGACTTCAGTTACATGGATAGACTGGAGAAGCTGGGCTTGTTCTCCTCAGACAGAGAAGGCAAAGAGAAGATTTGATAGAGGCATTTAAAGCCATGAAGGATTTAGATAGAGTAAATAAAGAGAAACTGTTTCCAATGGCTCAAAGGATCAGTAATAAGAGGGCACAGACTTAAAGTCACTGGCAAAAGCAGCAATGGGGAGTGAGAAGCTTTTTTACGTTAGGATTTGGAATGCACAGCCTGAGAGGGCGGTGGATACAGGTTCAATAGTAGCCTTCAAAAGTGAATTGGATAAATACTTGGAGAAAAAAATTGCAGGGATATGGGGAAAGAGCGGGGGAGTGGGACTAACTGGATTGCTCTTCGAAAGCTCCTTCTGTGCTGTATTGTTTTATGATTCTTGAAAAGTTTGTGTGAGGTTTTGGATTTCTCCACTAACATTCATTTAAAAATAAAACAAGGATGTCACATTCAACTTACCTTTCGCACAGAGCTCAACACGAACGGCTTCCCGCTATCGTCGCGGTATGCACCGACGCCCAAGTTCATTTTCTTGGAGTTGTTGTCACGTTTGAAAGCTTCGGTAACCCCAAGGATGGGATCGGGGGCCCCCATTTCCACATGTGACCACGTGGAGCTGGAAGGTCATTAGTAAACACGGTTCAGTAACAGTTTGCTCTAAAGAGAGATTATTCATCTGAATTAACTTTAATATCACATAAACGCAATAGTAAATAATCGGTGTTATGATACGTTATAAGCAGTTACTTTACATTATAATAATCAGCATTTATAATGCCTATGTAAAGTTGTCCCGCTGTAATGACACCTTCCTGCCACTGGAGGCACTGCAGAGACACCACTGGCAGGAGAAGAATGTCACTACAGAGCGAAAGGAAGAGTGAACAAGCTTGCATTTATATATAGCCTTTTGACAACCTCAGGATGTGCCATGCTTCACAGCACAAAGTGCTTTTGAAGTGCAGTCTCTGTTGTCATTTTGGGGAAATGCAGCAGCCAATTTGCGCACAGCAAGGTCCCACAAACAGCAGTTTAATACAGGACTAGTTAATCTGTTTTTGGAGGTTATGATTGAGGGATAAATATTGGCCAGCACACTGGGAAAACTCCTCTGTTCTTGGAATTGTAAGCTGGGATCTTGTATGCCTGCCTGAGCAGGCGGACGTTTCAGTTTACTGTCTCATCTAAAAGACGGCACCTCAACAATGCAGCACGCCCTCAGTACTCCACTGATGTGTTACCCTACATCATGTGCTCAAGTTCTGAAGTTATCATCATCATAAGCAGTCCCTCGGAATAGAGGAAGACTTGTTTCCACTCCCAAAGTGAGTTCTTTGGTGGCTGAACAGTCCGATACAAGAGCCACAGACCCTGTTACAGGTGGGACAGATAGTCATTGAAGGAAGGGGTCGGTGGGGCTGGTTTGCCGCACGCTCCTTCCACTGCCTGCGCTTGTCCTCTTCATGCTCTTTGCGTTGAGTACTGAAGTAGAGCTTGAACCACTGAGTCAAAAGTGATGCTTAATAGATACTAAGCAGAAAACTCCCGAAGTGGGAAAGAGACCACTTGTAGTTAGTGATGTTCCGTTGAGCACAATTAAAACATTTTTAAAAACTCAGCCCAAGAGAGCTGTGACCCACAAACAACACAAAGGTCAGGGAAAGACTGACTGCAGGAATAGAAATGGGAATCATCGCCCAGTGTCTACACCACTGACCTCAAAAGAGCATTAATCCGATCTAATTAAGCCACAATCTGACCCAATTGTGACCTGCAGGAGCGCAGTTTTACAAGATCATCCCCAGTAATCGGCTTCCAAAGTCCAATATTACAGCACAAAGCTCGGAGAACAAAAAAGGGTCCACAAGGTGACCCAGATGGTGTCAGTCCAGATCAGGAAATGATGGTTCGATGTATCTTGGAGTGAGTTTGTGATCCGGGTAAACAACATTAGTGCTAAGGAAAGGGCCATACTCCAGCTTGTCTGTAACAGTTAAAATGCGAGTTATTCTCCCATTATTTGTGGCCAATACTGTGCCTTTATGTTGGCCTCAGGAGAGGAGCTGTTCCTGCTCCAGAGGGATTTCACCCACCGATCTTTAGACAGTTTGGGTGGCAGTTTACTGCAAATTAAATACTAAATTAGGTTTCCAATTTCCACCCATCCCTCACCATTACCTGACCCATCGCTGATTGGACTTCTCTCTATTGATGAGAATGCTTTCCCCACCCCACCCACGTTCTGTAAAGACTCCATCCCTTGCCCCCAGTTTCTGTCGAACCTGTACTGTACACTCTAGCTTGCGCACTAGAACTTCTGAAATGTCCTCCTTTTCCCTCAGACAAGGATTTCCCTCTGCACGGCCTTTGACTGGGTAGATCCCTCCCCGTTCTGTGTCAGCCGTGGTTCAGTGGGCAGCACACACGCCTCTGGGTCAGAAAGTTGTGGGTTCAAGTCCCACTCCAGGGACTTGAGCACATAAATCTAGGCTGATACCCCAGTGCAGTGCTGAGGGAGCGCTGCACTGTCGGAAGTGCCGTCATTCGGATGAGACGTTAAACCGAGGCCCCGTCTGCTCTCTCAGGTGGACGTAAAAGATCCCACGGCACTATTTCGAAGAGCAGGGGAGTTATCCCCGGTGCCCCGGCCAATATCTATCTGTCAATCAACAACACTAAAATAGATTATCTTGTCATTTTCGCATTGCTGTTTGTGGGAGTTTGCTGTGCGCAAATTGGCTGCCGCGTTTCCCACATTACAACAGTGACTACACTCCAAAAGTACTTCATTGGCTGTAAAGCGCTTTGAGACGTCCGGTGGTCGTGAAAGGCGCTATATAAATGCAAGTCTTTCTTTTTCTTTTCAAAACCATGACAGAGTCCTGCCGGTCCTCACTGTCCACCTCACTAGTCTCTGCATTCACCAGATCACCTTCCACCATCCACAACATGATCCCACCAATCACATCTCTCCCCCCACAATATGATCCCACCAATCACATCTCTTCCCCCCGCCCCACATGATCCCACCAATCACATCTCCCCCGCCCCACATGATCCCACCAATCACATCTCCCCCCCCACATGATCCCACCAATCACATCTCCCCCCCCCCCCACATGATCTCACCAATCACATCTCCCCCCCCCCACATGATCTCACCAATCACATCTCCTCCCCTCCCCCACATGATCCCACCAATCACATCTTTCCCCCCCGCCTGCAACACCCTGCTTCACTTTTCCACTACCCTGCTTTTAGCTGTCGGTCCCATGCGTATTCACCTCCTCCCCCACCACTGTCCAGGGCCCTAAACACATTCTCTAATCCAGTATATAATATTCACTGCTCAATGCTCTCTCTCCTATATTGGTAAGACCAAAGGTGCCCGCTTACCAAACATTTCTGATCTGTCTGCAAGTGTGACCCTGAGTTAACTGTGATCTGCCACGTTAATTCCATCTCCCATTCCCACTCTGACCTTTTTGCCATTGGCATTGTACACTGTTCAACGAAGTTCATTTTAAGCTTCAAGAAAAATATCTCATCTTTCGCATGGGCATCCTTCAACCCTCTGGTTTGAACACTGACTTCAGTAACTTCAGCTATATCGTCCTTTTCAAACCTGCTTTAATTCCACAACTGACCTCCACGTTTTCACCTCTCCAATTTCTTAAATTTCTACAGGCTTCCCCTTTCCTTGGCTATTTTCAAAACCTTTGTTTCTTTATAAGAACATAAGCATTAGGAGCAGGAGTAGGCCAATCAGCCCCTCGAGGCCGCTGCACCATTCAATAAGATCACGGCTGATCTTAAACCTCAATTCTCATTGTAGGACCGACAGCCAGAAGCCAGTGTTCGGCCTCAGGTCCAGGAGCTGAAAGGGCAGATTGCCAACCCACTGCACCATGCAGTCTCCCTGCTGGTCTACTCAACCTGTGACTTACTCTGCACTATTTATACAGATCTATGTTGTACTTTAAATAATTGGCTTTCTGGGATGTAAGAAATCATGCATTGGAAGAAATAATGACACCAAAAAGTCTCTGCAGACTGGTGTTAGAACTGAAGGACTCATTCCATGGGGGGAGGGAGGGAGGTCTTAAAGCAATCACCATCACTAGAGAAAAAGTACTAGGCACACCGATGGGACTAAAGGTGGACAGGTCCCCTGGCCCTGATGGCCTCCATCCTAGGGTCTTAAAAGAGGTGGCTGCAGAGATAGATGATGCATTAGTTGCAATCTACCAATATTCTCTGGATTCTGGAAAGGTCCCAGTGGACCGGAAAACCGCAAATGTAACGCCCCTATTCAAGAAAGGAGGGAGATGAGCAGGAAACTATAGACCAGTTAGCCTAACATCTGTCATTGGGAAAATGCTGGAGTCCATCATTAAGGAAGTAGTACCAGGACATTTAGAAAATCATAATGCAGTCAAGCAGAGTCAGAATGGTTTTATGAAAGGGAAATCATGTTTGACAAATTTGCTGCAGTTCTTTGAGGATGTAAAGAGCAGGGTGGATAAGGGGGAACCCGTGGATGTGTTGTATTTGGATTTCCTGAAGGCATTTGATAAGGTGCCACATAAAAGGTTACTGCACAAGATAAAAACTCACGGGTTTGGGGTTAATATACTAGCATGAATAGAGGATTGGCTAACTAACAGAAAACAGAGAGTCGGGATAAATGGATAATTTTCAGGTCAGCACATTGTAACTAGTGGGGTGCCACAAGGATCAGTGCTGGGGCCTCAACTATTTGCAATCTATATGAATGACTTGGATGAAGGGACCGAGTGTAACGTAGCCAAGTTTGCTGATGATACAAAGATAGGTGGGAAAGCAAGTTGTGAGGAGGATGCAAAGAACCTACAAGGGATCTGGATAGGCTAAGTGAGTGGGTAAAAATTTAGCAGATGGAATATAATGTGGGAAAATGTAAGGTTATCCACTTTGGTAGCAAAAATAAAAAAGCTAATTATTATTTAAATGGGAAGAGATTACAAAATGCTGCTGTACAGAGGGACCTGGGGGTCCTTGTACATGAAACACAAAAAGTTAGTATGCAGATACAGTAAGTGATCAGGAAGGCAAATGAAATGTTGACCTTTATTGCAAGGGGGATAGAGTATAAAAGCAGAGAAGTCCTGCTACAACTGAACAGGGTATTGGTGAGACCACACCTGGAGTACTGTGTA
Source organism: Pristiophorus japonicus (assembly GCF_044704955.1). Classification (NCBI taxonomy): domain Eukaryota; kingdom Metazoa; phylum Chordata; class Chondrichthyes; family Pristiophoridae; genus Pristiophorus; species Pristiophorus japonicus. The sequence goes on along the minus strand of NC_091989.1, from coordinate 89,523,240 downwards.
CAGTTTTGGTCTCCTTATTTAAGGGGGTATATACATGCACTGGAGACAGTTCAGAGAAGGTTCACTAGGTTGATTCCTGAGATGAAGAGGTTATCATATGATGAAAGGTTGAGCAGGCTGATCCTCTACTCATTGGAGGTTAGAAGGCTTAGAGGTGATCTCATTGAAACGTATAAGATTCTGATGGGGCTAGACAGGGTAGATGCAGAGAGGATGTTTCTCCTCATGGGGGAATCAAGAACTAGGGGGCATAGTTTCAGAATAAGGGGCCTCCTCCCATTTAAAACGGAGCTAAGGATGAATTTCTTCTCTCAGAGGGTCGTGAATCTGTGGAATTCTCTGCCCCAGAGAGCTGTGGAGGCTGGGTCATTGAATAAAATTAAGGTGGAGATAAGACAGGTTTTTGAAAGATAAGGGAGTGAAGGGTTATGGGGAGCGGGCAGGAAAGTGGAGCTGAGTCCATGATCAGATCTGCCATGATCTTACTGAATGGTGGAGCAGGCTCGAGGGGCTGAATGGCATACTCCTGCTCCTATTTCTTATGTTCTAAAGTGACTTGAACAGTGTGAACATAAATAACTGATAATAGGCAGCTCCAAATATCTGAAGGCCAAGAATGGCATGTTTGGCTCCAAACTTGGGAGGATCAACAGGAAAGACAGGAGGGTTTCACCTAAGAGTTGAGACAAAGAACTCAACACATCACAGGTTCAATGGTTCTGTCAATATCCTACACTAGGCCCAGCCCTAAAGAGAGAATAAAAGAAAGACCTAGAAGGCTTTTCAGGGCAGACAGTGAAGATACGAACTGTTCGTTCTACCAGCTGTCTGTCCGAGCGGGACTAATAACAGCTACTTGTCACGGTCGTATGTCTACTGCAGAGCTGCTGCTGACTGCAGGCACAGCAGGAGGGGCGAAGGAGTGGCAAAAGTTTGTAGATGGAGGTGATCAGGGCCCAGGAGAGGCGTGAGTTTGGGGCCCAGAATAGGCGAGGGCCCAGGGGCAGCACAGGCCAGCCCACACTGCGATATGTGTGCGCACTAGGTCCGTGCAGCAGAGCTGGTTTCGAGTCATCTTGGTTAATTCTCTGTCAAGCCCGTGTGGTGGCTGGTGTGCAACGGCCACCCCACGTTAAAAAAATCCACGCACAGGCATCTTCCACCCTTCAACATGTAGTTCGGGATCTGGAATATTAGTTTGGGATCTGGAACATTGAAACACCTGTGAACTCATCCCTTTTTGGCATGGAAGCAGGTCATCCGCGCTTCGAGGGACTGCCCATGACGATGATGATGTCTACTACGTCTATACTGAGTGTGTGTTGTGTTTGACTATATTTGAACCAGCGCTCATTTAAATAAAATGCCTTATAACTCCTAAGACCCTTTGGGTATCTGTGTGTGACCTGTGATCCTAATCTTAGTCATGACATTTGAAAGACTGTAACTGTATACAACACAACCAGTTGGAGACTAAACCCAAAGTACAAGCCACTGAATGACAATGGCCAGGCTTTGAAGATCACTCTTATCCCAGAATTGACATCTAATTCAGGTTACTGGGATCCTTTTTGTTGTGGAAAAACAAATCAGCCACTTATTTTCTTTCCGTGTTAAACGAGCCTACAAGGCAGCTTCTCCCTCCAGCAAATTCATATATTACAATCACAAAGAGAGTGTGAGAGGCGATAAAGGGGAGAAGGCAGGGAGTGCGAGGATGCTACAGATAGGGAATAAAACAGAAAATGCTGGAAATCTCAGCGGGTCAGGCAGCATCTGTGGAGCGGAAGCAGAGGGTCATCTGCTTTCTCTCCACAGACGCTGCCTGACCCGGTGAGATTTCCAGCATTTTCTGTTTTATTCCAGATTCCAGCATCCGCAGTACAGGCAACTTTCAATTATCCGGGTCCGTCGGGGATTGGGCTAGTCTGGGTAAACAATTTTGCTGCTAGGGCGAGTGCACGTCTCAGAGCTGAAATTTGACGGTGATAGAACCAACCACGAAGACTTAGTTCGTGTTATCATAGCGTGAACGTAATAAAATACATGACAATGGATTCACCTGCTTCAATTTATGTGTGCTAGCTAGTTGAAGTGATGGAGATTTTCACGTGTGTGACAGTTATGTAATGCCTGTGTCAGTTGCGAAGTGAGAAAGGAGTGTACGCCTGAGTCAATTTATGTGTGATTGACACTTGAGGTGATCGAGATATTCACGTGTGCGACAGCTTTTAAAAACGCCGTTACAGCAGGTTCTCCGTCAGATCCGTGTATGGATAATCGAGACTTGCCTGTATATTGCTCTACAGATCGGGCACAGGCATATAAGGGTGGGGCAATTTGGAGGAAATGCATCCTTCACAGTACTACCTCCTGGCCTTGTTATAGCTAATCTCTTGTTACAGCAATAGTCTTGTCATTTCCCAGGGTGAAATGGACAGGGGAATCCATTTCCCCTAAACTCAAAGGGGTAAGTTTGGGCACAATCGGGAAAGTGGTTGCAAATTGAGCTTGAAACTGTGCTGATTAGGTTACAGTTCAAGTTTATGCTAAAATTCAGTTACACGATCACAAAATCTTCCATGGTCCAGCACAATTGGCAGTGTAATTGAACACAATTGTTTAGTTGTTTTGCATTCAAATATATTCCTTGATGTATTTAAAAGTAATAATCCGGTGTAGTTTTATTAATACAGCTGAAAATGGGTTTATGACAAAAAATAAGAGTGTCTAGTCTTCCATCTGTGAGTAACCTGATTTTAAATCACTGAAAATAACTTTAAAAAAAACTACACTGAACCATTTACTAGTTTCATTGATGTACACTAGGTTCATAGTCAATTAAATACTTTTTAATATGTAAAAACTTTAAAAACCTGTCCACTAGTGCTGTGTGGCTGAGAAAATAGCTCAATATCTACACCCTCCTCAAAGGGGCGAAATCGGCAGAACCGTGCCATGTTCATTATTTCAATCCGGGGGGGCAGGTGGCCAGTTTTGTGGGCGGGACTGGCTTCAGACGCAGCAATTTTTAAACCAGCATTTGTGAAGACAGCTCCTGAATGAAGAGTGTGAGTTAAGTTAGTTGCGGGGCTGTATGCCAAGTGCTGACTTCAGTACACAGCGCCTGATGCATGGGTGACATTCTCAGCAAAAGGGCATCAGTCATATCACAAAACACAACTGGCAGAGGTGGCACCTGTTCTGAGGGACTGGGCCATTAGCCCTTTCAGCTCCTGCAGCTTACAAATCTGTCCGAGCTTTACATGCTAGGACTCCACAAATGTTCGCTAGGCACAGATTATAAATGATGGAACCCTCATAATTGGTAACATCAATTAACGCAAGCAAAATGCATCAAGACTTTTTCACCCAAGAGACAGAGACTCTCTCTATCACCCCACCCCCCCTGCCCCCCCCCAGGAGAGAGCGAGACACGTGAAAGATGAACACACCATGCAGCAGTGCGCTCTGCTGGCTATCGTGCACGCGATTCCAACAGAAATTAGTTACTTCTGCTTTACAAAATAATTTGCAAAAATGTCACAACCGGACAAAGAGGCACTGCTGTGACTTGAGTGCACCTTTTCACAACTCACTCCCATGCTGTACAGCTGCAAGGCTGTCTCCGTTCTAGAGTGAGGGAGCAAATTGAGAACTCTCAAAGGAAGTAAACACCCCGACATTGACCCTTCAACCTAGCATCGGATTCAAATACAGCTTCAGACTGATAAAATTAAAGTATTTTCTGCGGGCTGTAAAGATCCTACATGAAAAGACTATGGACAGTTTCGACTTGGTTCCTTGCACGCAGGGGCTAATAACATCAAAGTGATCCTAGTTCAGTGGAGCAACTAGGAATCTCATTCAGAAATGTCACAGGATGGCTCCTGTTGGAAAAGGAAATATCTCACTGATGCAGCACCAGACGTCCTTCTGATGTTGGGGCTAAAGGAATTGGCTGCAAGTTCAACCCGTGCTTTACCTGGCCTGGTAGTGTTCGATGGGACAGTGTAGAGGGAGCTTTACTCTGTATCTAACCCGTGCTGTAACCGCCCTGGGAGTGTTTGATGGGACAGTGTAGGGGGAGCTTTACTCTGTATCTAACTCCATGCTGTACCTGCCCTGGGAGTGTTCGATGGGACAGTGTAGAGGGAGCTTTACTCTGTATCTAACTCGTGCTGTACCCGCCCTGGGAGTGTTTGATGGGACAGTGTAGAGGGAGCTTTACTCTGTATCTAACCCCGTGCTGTACCTGCCCTGGGCGTGTTTGATGGGACAGTGTAGAGGGAGCTTTACTCTGTATCTTACCCCGTGCTGTACCTGCTCTGGGGGTGTATGATGGGACAGTATAGAGGGAGCTTTACTCTGTATCTAACCCATGCTGTACCTGCTCTGGGAGTGTTTAATGGGACAGTGTAGAGGGAGCTTTACTCTGTATCTAACCCATGCTGTATCTGCCCTGGGAGTGTTTGATGGGACAGTGTAGCAGGAGATTTACTAAGCATCTAATCTGTACCGTACCTGCCCTCGGAGTGTATGATGAGACAGTTGACACATGTACACTGACACCCACCTCTACCTCACCACCACCCTTCCACTGTCTGTTTATCTAACACCCAATCCTGGATGAGCCTCAGTTTCCTCCAATTAAACATTCCTTTAACATTCCTTAGCCATTGATTCCATCCCCCTTTGCTGTTATTGTCTGAGGCTGAACTAGACAGTTCGCAGTACATCGGAGGTCAGAGGACCAAAGGATTGGGGCCAGATGCAGGGCTGAAGGAGGTTACTAATGCAGGGAGAGGCAAGGCAAAGGGCATAGTGGTATGGAAAAATGATTTTGAATTCAATGTGTACTGACCAACAAAAGGTCCACAGAGTTTTACTCAAGATTAGCATCTTTCAACCCAAAGAGCCAGCCGTGTATTAGCAGGGGTGGGCTGGACATCTCAGGTCATTTCAGGGAAGAGGGAAGAGAAGTGAGGGAATGTGCTTTCTGTAGAAAGTTTCGCCCTATCTTTCTACACAAGTGCCTGGATCAACTTCGATCAGCTCCGCTGGGCAGGCACATAGTTCGCATGCCAGACACAAGACTCCCTAAGCAATTGCTCTATGCGTTGCTCCTTCACGGCAAACGAGCCAAAGGTGGACAGTGGAAAAGTTACAAGGACACCCTCAAAGCCTCTCTGGTAAAGTGTGACATCACCACTGACACTTGGGAGTCCCTGGCCGAAGACCGCCCTGGGTGGAGAAAGTACATCCGGGAGGGCGCTGAGCTCTTCGAATCTCAATGCCGTGAGCGTGAAGAGGTCAGGCGCAGGCAGCGGAAGGAGCGTGCGGCAAATCAGTCCCAACCCCCCCTTCCCCCGACGAATGTCTGTCCCACCTGTGAGACGGTCTGTGGCTTTCGTATTCGACTGTTCAGCTACCAAAGAACTCACTTTAGGAGTGGAAGCAAGTCTTCCTCGATTCCGAGGGACTGTCTATGATGACACAAGTGCATTTCTGGGCAATAACAGCATGATCTCACATTTATATAGTGGCCAATGCAGCACTTTTGAAGTGTTGTCACTGTTGTAATGAGATAAATGACCATAAAATCTTTTTTGGTGGTGGAGGAATAAATGTGGACCAGCACAATGGACGAACTCACCAGCTCTTGTTCAAATAGTGCCATGGGATATTTGATATCCACCTGAGAGAGAGCCTCAGTTTAACAGCTCATCTGAATGACAGCATCTCTGACAGTGCAGCACGCTCTCATTACTGCACTGGAGTGTAAACCTGGATTTTGTACTCAAAGATTCTGGAGTGGGACTTTAACCGACGACCTTCTGACGCAAGAGGCGAGAATGCCACTGGGGAGACATCGGACAGAGATTTGGAATTGAACCTTGGCTGATTCCGCCCACCCCTCCACTCTCTAACCCAAGGCACTATGGAAAACTGTAGCGTTCCTGAGATCAACTAACTTAGCACAGGGGTCATACTGGGATGTTCTAACCTACCAGGTTGGAATGCCACACCAGATGGTGCATTTGTCTGCTGAGCATCCAGTCAAGATGGTTGCACGCTTAATGAATGAAACCAGAAAGTTTTGCGTTTAACTTGTGATACTTTCTTGGGTTGCAAGTTGAGGGGCGCCGGAGGGACTGGAGTGCTTCATTAACCCCAAAACATTTTAATTTAGACAGAAAATGCTGGAAATACTCAGTAGGTTAGGCAGCATCTGTGGAGAGAAAATGAGTTAACGTTGCAGGTTGATAACCTCGACCTGAAAGTGTTTCTCTCCCCACAGATGCTGCCCTCCTGCTGAGTATTTAGAAACATAGAAAATAGGTGCAGGAGTAGGCCATTCGGCCCTTCGAGCCTGCACCACAATTCAATAAGATCATGGCTGATCATTCACCTCAGTACCCCTTTCCAGCTTTCTCTCCATACCCCTTGATCCCTTTAGCCGTAAGGACCATATCTAACTCCCTCTTGAATATATCCAATGAACTGGCATCAACAACTCTGCGGTAGGGAATTTCACAGTTTAACAACTCTCTGAGTGAAGAAGTTTCTCCTCATCTCCGTCCTAAATGGCTTACCCCTTATCCTCAGACTTACCCCTTATCCCCTGGTTCTGGACTTCCCCAACATCGAGAACATTCTTCCTGCATCTAACCTGTCCAGTCCCGTCAGAATTTTATATGTTTCTATGAGATCCCCTCTCATCCTTCTAAACTCGTGATTTTCAGCATTTTCTGTTTTATTTCAGATTTCTACTATCCGCAGCATTTCACGTTTGTATTAAAATTTCAATTTAAGTTGTTTAAGTTTATTTCAAATTTGAACGAATTTACAGTTTATTGGTTCTGTCCCTTTAAAGGGGCACTTGCTTTGCCATCAATCGCAGAAATTAACCAATGAGAGGTCGCACCTTGTGGTCCCGCCCCCTTCACAGGAGACACGTGGCCCTGCCGTGTCCTTTAACGCTACCCCATCAAGGACACGGGCACGACGCAAGGTACGTCAACCAGGGGTGGGAGGGGCCCCGCGCGGCCCTCAGCCAATCTCCGCCCACCAAGGAGCAGAGCTCGGGGGCCCCGTGCGCCCCTCAGCCAATCCGCGCACAGCACGGAGCAGCGCCCGCCTCAGCGCGCAGTCACTCGAGAGGTCGTGCGTCGAAAGGCAGCGCTTGCTAGTGGGCGGGGTGGGAACCTCAATGAGGATATAAAAGACAACGGCACCAAGTAACCCGAGGTAAATAAATCAGCGGAATGTTAATTCAATGGCCGTACTCCGCCGAAAGCGAGCGGCTTTGCCCGAGGCCCTGTGCCCTCGCGCGCCATGACCTCGGCCGGCCGTTCACAAACTAACGGGTCTGCTACGTGGCTGTCGCTGCGGCGATATCCGCCGCTCTGCGCTTCTCGCCCGCTGTTTACCTGGCTCGGGCGGATAGCGCAGCCAAGCCCTGGTGGTGCGCGACTGTGGAGAGGATCCTGCGGGAGCTAAGCATCGCCATGGCAGCCAGGGTTAGGAGAGGCGGGGAGGCTCGGCGCCAGGTATATATAACCTCGGAAAAACAAGGAGGCGCCAGTGCCGCGGCAAGAAGTGCCGCTGTCTCAGCACGGGCTCGGTCACAGCGACACCGCCAGTGTAGCGGGTTATTGAATTATTGCTTCAGTGCAATATACCACAAAATATAAGGTGTTAATAAACTTGCGGAATGGGTGAACAACTTGCCTTTAACATAGTAAAACTTCCCAAGGCACTTCATAAAATCAAACAGAATTTAACACCAATCCATATAAAATATTGGGACAGGTGCCCAAAAGCCTTGTCAAAGGGATAGATTTTAAGGAACGTCTTCAAGGAGGATAGAGGTAGAGAGGTTTAGGGAGAGAATTTCAGAGCTTGGGGGTATAGCCCGCTGCAGGCATAACTGCCAATAGTGCGGATTAAAACTGCGGATGTACAAGTGTGAGGTCGTGTGTTTTGGTGGGAGGAATAATGAGGCCATACAACCCTTGGAAAATGGGGTAGAGGAGCAAACATACCTAGGGTTACACATTCTCAAATCATAATACAAAATGCAGACAAAGCACTGGAGTTCATTTTTAGAGGAGTAGAATTGAATCACACGAGGCGAACTAGTGCCGCAAGTGCTGGAACAACCTTGTTGGTTCCGGAAGAGTATTACATTTATTTATATATATTTATATAATTGTAACTATAATGAGGCAGTAATGAATTTAACTTCAGATCTGATGTATTGCAGTCAGACCGGTAATCATTTAATCCAAACCTCATCATCATCATAGGCAGTCCCTCGAAATCGAGGAAGACTTGCTTCCACTCCTGAAGTGAGTTCTTTGGTGGCTGAACAGTCCAATACGAGAGCCACAGAGCCACAGGTGGGACAGATAGTCGTTGAGGGAAGGGGTGGGTGGGACTAGTTTGTCACACGCTCTTTCCACTTAGGGTGGTCTTGGGCCAGGGACTCCCAGGTGTCAGTGGGGATGTCGCACTTTATCAGGGAGGCTTTGAGGGTGTCCTTATAACATTTCCGCTGCCCACCGTTGGCCTGTTTGCAGTGAAGGAGCTCCGCATAGAGCACTTGCTTTAGGAGTCTCGTGTCTGGCATGTGAACTATGTGACCTGCCCAGCGGAGCTGATTGAGTGTGGTCAGTGCTTCAATGCTGGGGCTGTTGACCTGGACGAGGACGCTGATGTTGGTGCGTCTGTCCTCCCAGGAGATTTGTAGGATCTTGCGGAGACAGCATTGGTGATATATCTCCAGCGACTTGAGGTGTCTACTGTATATGGTCCATGCCTCTGAGCCATACAGATGGACGGGTATTACTACAGCCATGTAGACCATGAGCTTGGTGGTAGATTTGAGGGCCTGATCCTTGAACACTCTTTTCCTCAGGCGGCCGAAGGCTGTACTGGCGCACTGGAGGCGGTGTTGAATCTCCTCATCAATGTCTGCTTTTGTTGATAAGAGGCTCCCGAGGTATGGGAAATGGTCCACGTTGTCCATGGCCGCGCCGTGGATCTTGATGACTGGGGGCAGTGCTGTGCGGCGACGACAGGCTGGTGGAGGACCTTTGTCTTACGGAAGGCCTATGCTTTCGTATGCCTCAGTAAATACATCGACTTTTTCCTGGAATTCAGCCTCAGAATGTACGAAGACGCAGGCATCGTCCGCATACTGCAGCTCAACGACAGAGGTTGGGATGATCTTGGACCTGGCCTAGAGGCGGCGAAGGTTAAACAGCTTCCCACTGGTTCTGTAGTTTGGTGCAACTCCAACGGGGAGCTTGTTGACTGTGAGGTGGAGCATGGCAGCGAGGGAGATTGAGAAGAGGGTTGGAGCGATGACGCAGCCCTGTTTGACCCCGGTCCGGACGTGGATTGGGTCTGTAATGGAACCGCTGGTAAGGATCATCGCCTGCATGTCGTCGTGGAGCAGGCGAAGGATGTTGACAAACTTTTGGGGGTATCCGAAACGGAGGAGGAGGTTCCATAGACCCTCGCGGTTGACAGTGTCAAAGACCTTTGTAAGGTCGAAAAAGGCCATGTATAAGGGCTGGCGCAGCTCCCTGCATTTTTCCTGCAGCTGTCGCGCTGCAAAGATCATGTCCATTCTGCCCCATAGGGGACGATATCTGCACTGTGACTCCGGGAGGAGCTCCTCGGCCACAGGGAGAAGACGGTTGAGGAGGACTCTAGCGACAGTGGCTGATAGCAAGGAGATTCCTCTGTAATACCGCAGTTGGACTTGTCCCCTTTTTTAAAGATGGTCACGATCACTGCATCTCTGAGATCTCCCGGCATGCTCTGCTCCCTCCAGATGAGACAGCGCCCCTCCGACATACTTTAGCGCCTCAGCAGGGATTCCATCCGCATCCGTAGCCTTATAGTTCTTGAGCTGTCTTATGGCTTTTCCTACCTCGTGCAACGTTGGGGTTTCACTGAGGTGGTGGTGGGTCGCATGCTGCGGGATGGAGTCAAGAACACTCAAGTCAAAGGCAGAGTCTCGATTGAGATGATCTTCGTAGTGCTCCTTCCAGCGGACCCTGACTGCCTCGGTGTCCTTAATGAGTGTTTCCCCGTTCTTGGCCAGCGGTGGGGTGGGGCCTTAGATGTTGGGCCTGTAGGTGATCTTGACTGCGATGAAGAATCCTCGCACATCATGGCTGTCGGCCAGTTGTTGTATCTCCTGTGCTTTCTCCATCCACCACCTGTTCTTTAGGTCCCGGGTTTTTTGTTGGACCTCAGTTTTGAGCCGCCTGAAATTGGGTTGTTGCTTGAGGCTCAGAAATGCTCTGCGCTTGCGATCTATTAGTTCTTCGATCTCCTGATCATTCTCATCAAACCAGTCCTGGTGTTTTCTGGTTGAGTGATCAAGTGTCTCTTTGCAGGCACTGGTTATGGAGACCTGGAGGGCAGACCAAACGCTGTGGGCATTCAGATTCTCGGGGTCATCAAGGCACGCCAGGTTAGCTGTGAGGCACTGGCTGCATAGGGCTCACTTAGCTGGGTCTTTAAGTGCCTCGGCATTGACTTTTTCGTGGTACTGCCTCTGCTGTCCCCTCCGCTTTGGGCAATGTTAATGTTGATGATGGATCGGATTAGGCGGTGGTCCGTCTAGCAGTCGTCAGCTCCTGTCATGGCGCGGGTGATGCAGACATCCTTGCGATCCCTGGCTCGGATTATGACATAGTCGAGCAGGTGCCAGTGTTTGGAGTGAGCGTGTTGCCACGATGCCTTGTATTTGTCCCTCTGGTGGAACAGGGTGTTGATGATGAGAAGTTCATGTTCTAGATATTTTGTCAGGAGTAGGGTACCGCTGGAGTTGGATTTCCCTATCCCCTCTCTGCCAATCACGCCTCCCCAGAGGGCTGAGTCTTTGCCGACCCTGGCGTTGAAGTCACCTAGGAGGATCAGTTTGTCGCCCGCGGGGCAGAAATGTTTCGAGGTTGGAATAAAAACCCTCTCTGGTCTCATCCGTTGCATCGAATGTTGGACGCACTGATGACTGTGGCGCATTGGTTCCGGGATAGGGTGAGTCGAAGAGTCGTGAGGCGTTCGTTATCCCCACAGGGGGAGTCTTTGAGGCGGTCGACCAGCTCGTTTTTGATGGCGAAGCCGACTCCGTGGAGGCGGCGTTCTTCCTCTGGTTTGCCTTTCCAGAAAAAATTGTAGCCTCCACCTTGTTCCTTGAGCTGGCCTTCCCCTGCCTGCTGGGTCTCGCTTAGGGCGGCGATGTTGATGTCAAAGCGTCTAAGTTCCCGGGCAACTATGGCGGTGCGGCGTTCCGGCCTGTCGCTGTTGGAGTGGTCCATGAGGGTCCTGACGTTTCAGGTCCCGAACTTCATGTTAACGGAGTGGAAGATGCCTGTGCGTGAGTTCTTTTAACGTGGGATGGCTGTTGCACACCGGCCACCCCACGGGATTAGCTGAGCAAGGTCTTGGTGCAGTGGCAAGGGGGTCCAAGACGACTGGAGACCAGGCATTGCTGTATGAGCCTAATTGCCTACGGCGAGATGTTGGCCGCAAGCTTGGCGCCGAGTAGCGCCCTTGATGGTAGGTGGCCCGAGGCTTGGTTGGGGGCAGGCATTAGGAAGGTCACTTGTCCACTGGAGTTCAGCAAGAAGTGGGAGGGTGGAAGAGTCATAGCCGTGATGCTCATTAGTAGAAGAGGCTGGGTCACCAGTGGGGAAGGAGGGGTCCAGCCGTCGATGAGGAGAGGGATGTAGGCCCGCCGCTGGAGGGATGAGAGCCCGTCGCTGGAGGGATGTAGACGTGCCGCAGGAGAGGGGGGGGGGGGGGGCGGTAATGTCCTGGTCGCCTGGTCGGAGGCACACCTGCTCGCTGGGCGTCGTCGTGAGTAACCCGGTTTCAAATGACTGAAAATGATGCTAATAATACACACCAAACTATTTTCTAGTTAGATTGGGGTACAGTATTCAATTCCTTAATAAAACCTTTTTAAAAAAAAATAATCTTGATAGTTCCTCCATATTGTTTAAAAGTTTCTTCAGAAGTTTTAAAAGTTTCTCCCGGAGTTTTAAAAAAGTGTTCCCAAGTTGTTTAAAAGTTTCCCAAGTTGATTAAAAGTTTAAAATGAAAGTCAGTAGTAATCTACGTCCCTTGGTACTGTTCCATGCGCTGCCAGCCCTCTGCAGCTGCACAAAGCCCTGGCTAGACCACACCTGGAGCCCTGCGGGGAAGTAGAGGCCCAGTCGTCTCTGAAGGGGGCCCGAACGCCTGGACGCCGCCGGGGAGAGGTCGGGGCCCGAACGCCTTGGCCCGCTGCAATCCCGGGCCGAATGGCCTCCCCGCACTTGGCCCACTGCAATCCCAGGCCGAATGTTCTCTGTCTGATTAATACGTTTGCGGTGGACTACCATGTATGTTGTGTAGCATAATAATAATTATAACATGATATCTGTCAGTAATGTGTTATGTGTTGTATCAGTATCTGTAACAGTACCTAGCAATGATCTTACGCCATGCCATGCTGTTATCACCTTTTGCAGAAGAAACTTTCGGAGAATAGGGCCGAGCAGCGACGCACGGCTGGCAGCCCACCGATCCTTTGTGAGCTCACCGATATCGAGGAACGGACGCTGGCACTTGTGGGCACCCACAACCGGTCGGCCACCCGTGCAGCATTGGTACCTGCCCTCATGCCACGTGAGTAAAGTATAAACCATTGGGTGATGCAAAGTAAATAAATGCCACACCCACTCATACCCATATAATATATGATTGATGGATGATGTGTTTTATTGATTCAATGTTATGTAATTAATGATGGGATCATGAAAATCATTGTAATGCAGATTTTGAACTGTCATGATGTTCATTAAATGTGATATCTGTGATTATTTTTATAGCAGTAGAGCTGCTCACGTGCATCTGCCTGTATAGCGTTTGCATTCCCATGTGACCCTAGCACCCCCTTCTCCTCTAATTACCTCATTTGTGTTTTCTAGCTCAGCCAAGAGCGCAGGCCCTTCAATTGGAACCGCGGCAAGCTATGGATCTGGCGGTGGATCTTGTTTCTGGGGGCGAGGAGCCCCATATCTCGCCCGTCCTGCTGCAGGTCCTCTCCACTGAGGACAGTGAGGAGGTGGAGGAGGAGCCTGCAGCAGCCGTACCTTCCAGTGTTCCCGCAGCCATGTCCTCCTCGACCGTGGAGGTAGCGGGCCCAAGCATGTTGCTGCAGGGCACTCCGAGGGACTCCATGACGGCGCCGACCCCGCGGAGGTTGGTTCGGCACAGCAGGTCTGCTCCACGATCGGCAGATCTCAGCGCGGACATGGTATATTTGTCCAGGAGGAACATTGAAATTGGACAGCAGCTCCTCCAGGCAATAGGGGGCATATCCCAACAGCTGGCCACCCTATCCGCAACCATGACCGAGTATATGCCACGGATGGCGGTGGCCCTGGAGGTGATAGCCAGGAACACTGGTGCCAGAGGGCTATCAGTGATCCAGGAATCCGGCACTGCACCCCAAGGTGCCGCATCCCACTTGCGAGTGAGACACATGCGAGCCAGGAGGAAGCCATTGCTTCTGGCTCGGAGGACGTCTCCTCGGAAACCTCTCCAGCATCGGCCCAAATAATGGATCTACCGTCATCTCCCCCCAACGAAGCAGCGCTGGAGGAGCACTGCGGCAAAGCGGCTTGGAGTTGGTAAGGGAAGAGGTGGAGTAAAGACCCGGGGGGGGGGAGGAAAGGAGGGGCATGGCCGCAGGTAGGGAGGAAGGGAGTTGTTACACGTTTGCTTTAAAAAATTGCTTGTTGTTTCAATGTTGAGATAGTTTGGGGGAGGGGTTGCTTTTTATAATCCTTGTTGTATTTGTTGTTAAAATGTTCAAAAGTTGTTGTGGGGGAGGGGGTACTGTTATGTTTTTGAATAAGAAAAAATTCCTTGTTTACATTAAAAAAGAATTTAACATAACATTGTTTTGCATTGTCTCAGATAGCTGGCGAGTCCATACCATGAAAGGGGATCATTAAACGTCACGTAAATCAACTGTAACCGTCACCAAGGTAATGCAAACATTCATGTATGAGCTGCAGACACAACAGTCTTGCAGCTGTGTAACTACCACCAACGTTATTTCAAGCAAAGGGCTTATTTATGAGCTGCTGACGCAACAGTCTTGCAGCTGTGTAGCCACCACGGGCCCTTTCCTGCGGTCTAGAGGGGGGTGGGGCATGGTTTCAATGTCAACCTGATTGTCTGCCCCGAGGTCATTGTCCACCTCATCTTCCTCTTCTCCTCTCTCCTGAGGTGGACTGGCAGTCCCATCTGGCAATTCTTGTCCCCTCCTGATAGCCAAGCTTGCAGCATGCAGCACACCACAATGAATTGAGTACCTGCTCAGGGTGGTATTGTACCTCGCCTCCTGAGTGGTCCAGGCTTCTAAAGCACTGCATAAGCACTCCAATTGTCTTTTCGACGATATTGCGTGAGGCTATGTGGCTTTCATTGTATCGTTTCTCTGCTTCTGTCTGGGTCTTACGCAGGGGGGGGTCATCAGCCAGATGGCAAGGCCATATCCTTTGTCACCAAGCATCCAGCATTGACCTTGTGGCTGACTTTTAAACAGGTCAGATACAGTGCTCTCATGCAAGATGTGCACATCATGGATGCTGCCTGGAAATTTTGCATTTACTGCCATGATTATTTGCTTGTGGTCGACAACGAGTTGCACATTCAGGGAGTGGAATCCCTTTCGGTTCCGAAAAACCTCTGCATCCTGAAAAGGTGCTCGCATGGCTGTGCGTACAGTCTATTGCTCCCTGCACCTTGGGAAAGTTTGCTATTCTCGAGAATCCTAGAGCCCTCTCAGTCTGTGCATCCCTGGTCATAGGGAAGCTTATAAAGTCCATCCTGCGTGCATAAAGGGCTTCAGTCACCTGTCGAATGCAGCAATGTGTGGTATGCTGAGAGAGAGCATAAATGTTGCCAGCTGAGGCCTGAAAGGAGCCAGATGCATAGAAGGAAAGTGCCGCAGTTACCTTAACCTCAACGGACAGTGCAATCCTGATGGCGCTGTTAGGCTGCAGATCTCCCCTAATGAGCTGGCATATCTCACTGATGACCTCCTTTCGGACGCGCAGTCTCCTAAGGCACGTGTTCTCAGACAAGCTCAGGTAAGACTGCTTCTCCCTGTAAGTTCGTTGGGTGTAAGTTCTCCTCCTCCTCAGTCTGCCAACTCTTTGATTGGGCACATAATGCTTTTCAATATACCTTCTTCCATCTCTAATTTGCAGCATGTGAGTAGTCATCAATACAGGCTGAGAAATTACAATTACTATTATACCTATTCTTCACAAACAATACATTTTCCTACTAAAATCCTATTTTAAAATCGCCTTAAGAATTCACAGATTAAATCAAAACTCCCCAGAACTTGAAGCAGCCTTTTATATGAAAAGTCCTCCGATTTACAAAATGGCGACCACACCCGCTGGGTTAAGGTCAAGTGAGTGGAACTTTTTTTCAGCGTTTGGGTGAGCGATCTTTTCAGCGATATATGGGCGATATGACAAAAGTAATGCTCGGCGCTATGGGTGGTTTCTGGGCATTAGTTTCGTTTAAAAACTATTCTGAGGCTTTACAGCAAAAAAATATGG
Source organism: Pristiophorus japonicus (assembly GCF_044704955.1). Lineage (NCBI taxonomy): Eukaryota > Metazoa > Chordata > Chondrichthyes > Pristiophoridae > Pristiophorus > Pristiophorus japonicus. Next base: position 89,507,584 of record NC_091989.1, on the reverse strand, counting down.
GCGGGCGGTTTAATTAATTGTTGGCACTAACTTGATGCCGAAACTAACGCTGGCAATAAATGAATGTTAGTTTCCATTTTGGGGGGAAATGGGCGTTATACTTCATCTCAGCGTTAAAATGGACGGTAAGTGGGCAGTAACGAAGCAAAACTGATGGAAAGTCTAGCCTGTTATATTAAACTTGTATAGAACCTTGGTTTGACCACAGTTATAGTACTATGTACAATTCTGGTCTACATATCTGGTCTAGAAAAGCACATGAGGGAGAAAAGAATATAAGGATATGTTGATGGGGTTAGATGAAGATGGGTGGGAGGAGGCTCGTGTGGAGTATAAACACTTGTTGGGCCGTTTCTGTGTTGTAAATATTTTGTAGCTTTGTATATTACAAAAGTATATAAAGACAGTGGAGAAGGTGTGAAAAAAATATTACAAGGACGATATTAGAATTGTGAGATTATCACTATCAGGAATGACTGAACAGGCTGGGGCTCTGTTCTCCAGGCTAAGTGGTGACCTGATCAAGGTCTTTAAAATGATGAAAGTGCTTGATAGGGTAGATGTAGAAAAGATGTTTCAGTTTGATTGGTTTGGGGGAGGGTGATGTGGAGGCAGGAGGTAGATCTTGTGGAAGAGGTTAGTCCGATGAGGGGTGTGTGTGAGATGGAAGAGATGCTACAGGATGATTTGAGTTCAGGAATGGGAGGCTGGGTGATCTTGGACAGCGTGGAGGAGGAAGCTGAGGCAGCTTGCAGAATCGCGATCTTTGAGATGAAAGAAAATCCATGCACTTCTCATACTTAGGTGTTGGGGGTGAGTGCAACAAAAATTAAGTATCTAGTGAGGCTACTTATTGGATTCTTTATTGCTGGCCAGAGTACATGTAGCATTATGGTCAGTTATTGTTAGCTGCTTCAAGCTGTAGGGAATGTACATTACAGTCAGGCTACTGTACATAATGGCAAGGCAGAGATAGGAGATGTGTAGGTTAGGAAGTCCATGGTATGCGTGTTTGCTACCATTATACTTGGATAGAGACCCAAATAACAAGTAGTTTAAAATATTTGGCACAGATCAATGAATCAAGCCAAACTTTTGTTTTCCAACTGGTTCTAGACTTCTCAGCCAGGGGAAACATCCTCCCTGCATCTACCCTGTCAAGACTCTTAAGAATTTTATATGTTTCAATGAGATCATCTCGAATCCTTCTAAACTCTAGAGAATATAGGCCTAGTGTACTCAGGGTTTTGATGACGTCACCCAGTCGCCCATCTCAAAATCCTTGGAGCAGCTCGCGCTGGTGGTTGAAGTAGTATGCCGCTCCAGTTCTTTTATAGCACGACCTGCGTAGCAATAGAGCAGGTCTCCGGTCATCTTGGTTAATCCTTGCCACTGGACCAAGACCTAGCTCTGTCAAGCCCGTGTAGTGGCTGATGTGCAACGGCCACCACAAGTTTAAAAATATCCACGCACAGGCATCTTCCACCCCCTCAATTGGAGTTCAGAACTGGAACATCGGGTCCTTCATCGAAATACCTGTGAACTCGCGGAAGCAAGTCATCGTCGTTCGAGGGACCACCTATGATGATGAGTCGACTCAATCTCTCCTCGTAGGACAATCCCATCCCAGGAATCAGTTTGATGAACTTTCGTTGCACTCCCTCTGTGGCAAGTATATCCTTCCTTAGGTAAGGAGACCAAAACTGTACACAATACTCCAGGTGCGGTCTCACCAGGGCCCTATATAATTTTAGGTTCGCCACAAAAGAAGTGAGTGATCGTGCTTCAAGACAACTTTTTGTTTTGATATTTTGAAGGGAATAAGTTTGTAATTCATGTTTGTACTGAGCACTTTTTATTTAGCTCCCAATCGGGGCCCAGGGGAGGTGTGAGTTCGGGGCCCACACTGCGATATGTGCGCGCACTAGGTCCGTGCACCAGAGCTGGTCTCCAGTCGTCTTGGGTAACCCTTACCACTGAACCAAGACCTAGCTCTGTCAAGCCCGTGAGGTGGCTGGTGTGCAGCGGCCACCACATGTTAAAAAAATCCACGCACAGGCATCTTCCACCCTTCAGGATGCAGTTCGGGATCCAGAATATCATCGAAACACCTGTGAACTCATCCGTTTTTGGCGTGGAAGCAAGTCATCCTCGTTTCAAAGGACTGCCTATGAGTGAGTTATTTAGCTGCTTAATGTCAAATAAATGGCCTTTTGGTTTATAGTCCGAGTCTTGGTTTGATAGAATGCCTACTCAAACATCTAGTGGAGATGAGTCGAGCAGGTTATGTGGTGGCTGTAATCCAGTAAGATTTTCTGCTCGGTCCCTGGGTCTGGCTAAGGCACTGAGATAAGGCACATCCTAGTTTGTAGGGGACATGATATAAGGTGCACTTAGGGAGTGGGAAGTGATGCTGAACCCAAGGAGAATAATCTAGCGTAAAAACCAAAGACCACGATACCCGCATGAACACTCAGTTCAGTATCCCTTTTATGAATTCTGGTTGCAACAATGAAGAATCCAGCAATGGAGCATAGAGTTTAAAGGGACCCACTATGTGCTCCCAGCAGGAACAATTTTAATCAAAGCCGGCGGGTGGGAAAGTAACGGGATCGAGTGCAACGCTGGCTTCACTCCCCACCTGATTTTACTCTCTGTTGAAGTTAATTGTATTGGGCTGGAGGTAAAACCGACGGGGTTTCCCGCCGACGAGTTAGGTTAAAATTACTCCCTAGTCACTGCATTATGCAAATCTTTATTTTGCAATGGAATTGTGTCTTTCGTGAGGCAGGCAAGTCCAGGGATGCGGTGACCAGAATCCCTGCCGATTTGCCAGCCCTCGTGTGCCTGTTTGGCACTGGCGGCACAGATTCACTGGAAAATCTACCGTGACATTTACAGGATCCTTCTGCTAGATTGCGAGAGCCCTCAGCCCCACTTGGGGGGCGGATGTGTTATTAAAAAAAAAATCCCAATCAAAACTTTATAAAGACACAAAGCAAGCACCAAATAGCAGCCAGTGATGTGAAGTCTTCCCTGGTGCGATGGCACCATCTGCTGGTGTATCTGTACCTTCACAAAACCTCCAATTCATGCTGTAACTAAGATACACCCCAAGATTGCTTGTAGTTGCATTTTTTGGGGGGGTTACCCATAGTTAACATCACAACAACAACTTGTATTTATATAGCGTCTTTAACGTTGTGACCCAAGGCACTTCACAGGACCGTTATCGAACAAGCCACGTAAGGAGATATTAGGACAGGTGACCAAAGAGGTAGGTTTTAAGGAGCGTCTTAATGGAGGACAGAGAGGTGGAGAGGTTTAGGCTGGGAAATCTAGAGCTGAAGGCATGACCACCAATGGTGGGGCAATGGTGATCAGGGATGCACAAGAAGCCAGAATTGGATCGAGTGCAGAGATCTTGCTGTAGGGCTGGAGGAGGTTACAGAGAGCTGGTGAGAGTTAGGATATGGGCAGCAGAGATTTGGATGAGCTTTGGGTGAGCTCAGGGTGAAAGATAGGTGAAAGTCAGGAGAGCATTGGAATAATCGAGTCTAGAGCTAACAAAGGCATGGATGAGGGTTTCAGGAACAGATGGTCCCAGCCAATGTTCCCCATCGCACTCCTTCACTTTGTCCAAAATGACTAATCCCACTCTAGTTCACAAGACTATGCCAATCTGAATTGATAATACTGCCTGTTCAATATATTACTGAATTGTGTAGACTTAAATTTACAGATTACAATGAACAGTGATTGTACGTCGAACACATAAAGACACAGTACATCGAGAGAGCTATAATTATACACTAGTGAGCTAAACACACAGTACAGAAAGAGTTAAAATAAGACTCGCCTTTCACAGATGGGATGTCCCAAAGCACTTTACAACCAATAAAGTGCTTTTGAAGTGTCGTCACTATTATAATGTAGGAAATATGGCAGCCAATTTGCACACAGCAAGCTCCCACATACAGCAGTTGAATGACCAGATAATCTGTTTTTTCTAGGTGTTGGTTGAGGGAAAATATTGGCCCAGGACACGGGGAGAATTCTCCTGCTCTTCTTCGAATAGTGCCGTTGGATCTCTATCCTCCACCTGTGGTTTAACATCACTTCTGAATGACGGCACCTCCGACAGTGCAGCACTCCCTCAGTACTGCATTAGAGTGTCAGCCTAGATTTTTGTGCTCAAGTCCCTGCAGTGGGGCATGAACCCAAAGCCTTCTGACAAGTGAGAGTGCTGTTAGAGTACTGACCCATTGACATCGACACACCATATATAGACCGATCAAAGCTCACTGTATAGAGAAACAAACACGAGGTTCAGAGGAAGATCTAAGTACTTGGGCCTGGAATACAAGTTCCACAATCCACGCCCAAGTGCAGGGGAGTTGGCTTCCCTGCTCAATTGGCCTAATGTTAATCCTGTCTGAAGTCCCTGGATTGACAAATTTAAATATTGCTGGGTGAGCCAGAGGAGATATCCCCTACCAGCAATTGAACAATGATACCTGGAAACTTTATTGGTGAGGGGTGCAGTGCTAGCTCTGGTGAAGGCACAAAAGTTCAATTTAAAGCTGGACTTTTCTTAAAGCAGTATCCGTATGAAGCAATTTGAAACCATGGTTCAAGGGAAGAAGAGAGCCGTAAGTTTTTGAGAGTTGCGTAAATATTATTCTAACTGAAATTTGGATTGGGGGGGGAGGGGTGATGGGGGAAAGTGTGCTGCCATGACATCAGCCAGAAGCATGTGGAAGGAAATGGTACAGGTCATGAGTGGCAACTGCCTAACCCCGGGACATCTCTCTGGTGCAGCATGAACTTTAATGACCTCACAAGGTCATCAAAGATAAATGTAATGGCTTCAAGCTGCCGTTAATATATATTTTGTGCATTTCAGACAGTAGATCGATATTTACTCCAAAAGTATATTCACAAATCTAAGAGTTTGTGCCCTGTGCTTTAAACTATCAGTAGTGACACCTGAACGTGACACTTGAATTAAATGGATATCGGCTCCTGTATTGCATGCCTGCCCATGGAAGCATTGCTATTTTTGTGGGCATTCCATTAGAGAATTCTCAAATAGACTCAACAGTCCGAGACTGACAATAATAAGAACTCTTTCGTCGTGCAGGAAAAGACTGAGCTCAGTTCCAGAGAAGGAGATAAAGTGAACCCTGGGGACTCGCTCAGCTAATGCTGTAGGGAATAGAGGCATAGGAGGGCTTGCACCCACAGGTTATTTGCGCTTAGTAACTGCTAATGGACAAGCATCAGACATGGCTGCTTTTTTTGTTTTGAGGCCCTTACTCTGAGGAGACCCTCGCAGGAACCTAACAGAAGGAAAATATGGATTGTGGGAAAAAGCCGTTCCATTTCTCACGCCTCTTATCTCCACAGAAGTCGTAAGCAAGAAAGATGGTGCAGAGAAAGAGAAAAGGAACCAGCCGGAACCTTCAACATATTGGTGCTGCCACCAGAAATTGACCCATTCAATAGTGAATCCGATCACTTGCAATCACCAGCCCAGATAGGTCAGCTCAGGGTGATACAGATACACAAGATGAGGAATTGAGATAGGGTGATTCACAAGGAAGCTAGAGGATGGGGTAGTCATGATGGAGCGTGATGTACCAGAGGGGAGGCTCAGGAGCTGTCAGTCCCTGACTGTTCAGCATTTGGACAAGGATTTCAGGCTTTCTACCATGAAAAAAAAAACATTTCACAGCATCAGAATTGTTCTGCCAAATATTCTATAAGAATGAGCGGCAGATGGCCGGGTTTGGAAGAGACTAAGAGAGTCGAGTCAAAGAGGCTTCTCTACAATGTAGAGCAAGCTGCATTGAATGGCTGCCAGGAACTTTTGCATATGTCCCACAGAACGCAACGGCTTCTGACATAAGACAACATGGATATATCGAGCAACGATATATCGTGTTCTACACTTGGTATCTGGGTATTTGAGGATTGCCTTATGAGTCAGGCATCCTACTGTTCCACCTCTTCCTCTTGCACCTTCAAAGAAGCTATTAGCTATTGGGAAAAGCCATTTTGAAACCAGCAGTAATTGTAGGAAAATTTCTAAACAAAAAATAATCTCAAATGAAGCTTCCAAACAGAACTTGGAACATAATTTTTGACAAAAGACCAATCCAAAGTAAAGTTATGAGCTTCTATTTAGTATTCATTTATCCTTCATCATCAAAGGAAACAGCCAGAATATCATCTCATTTCTGAAGTGAGTTCTTTCATGACTGAGGAGACCTAAACACAGTACAGAGAGGGAGAGAGAGCAAGCTAAACACGCAGTACAAAAAAAGAGAGAAACACACAGTACAGAGAGAGCGAGAGAGAACTAAGCACACAGTACAGAGAGAGCGAAACGCACAGTACAGAGAGAGAGAGAGAGCAAAACACACAGTACATGTTATATATGCAGACTATAGATATACTCTGTGTAGTCACTGTATAGTTGCATGAGATGGAGATTTGTTTGTTTACCTGATGTACTGTCAATAAGGTTTACACTGTGTATATATACTATGCTGGCACCACTAGAGGGTGCAACTGGTGGAGACCGGGGTTTCCTGCCTGGTGGCAGGAGCTGTATAAAAGGGTAGCCACTATGCGGCTGCTTCACTCTGGAGTTTGGAATAAAGGACCAAGGTCAGTACAGTTTGAGTACAACACATTGACTCGTGGAGTCATTCATAAGGACATTACAGATATAATAACTGGCGACGAGAATGCAGACTTTCACGTGACTATGGCTACCTTTGGCACACTAAAAGACTTCGCAGAGGATGATGATTGGGATGCCTTCACGGAAAGGCTAGAGCTATATTTCATGGCAAACGACCTGGCAGGGGAGACGGACGCATCGGTGGAGAAGCGCAAGGCTATACTGCTGACCAGTTGTGGGCCCGAGGTCAGGGACCTGCTGGCAACCAAGAAGGCCAAGGAGAAGACATACGATGAGCTGACTGAACTAATTCGCGACCAACTAAAACCAAAACAGAGCATCCTCATGGCCAGGTACAGATTCTACACTCACCGCAGACTTGAGGGCCAGGAGATTGCAAAATATGCTGACGACTTCAGGAGACTTGCGGCACCGTGTGATTTTGACATGCACCTCAATGAAGCATTGCGAGACATCTTTGTTATGGAAATTGGCCAGGAGGGCCTCCTTCACAAGCAATTATCTGCCATAGTCAACCTGCAGAAGGCCATCAGCATCAGTCATGGCCTCGACTTGCAGCACCAAGCAAATTATTCATCCTGTGGACTCAAACCCGGCAAATACTGTACACAGAATGGTGCCTTTCACAGGCAAGATTGTAAAACATGGCTCTACCCAGGGCAGAGAGCACAGACCTCAGGCTTCCAGAACTGAGTCCGCCGAGGGGTGCTAATCGAGTAGCACCATGTTGACGTTGCGGAGGAAACCATAGGGCTCACCAGTGTCAGTTTTCTGAGTACGTGTGCAAAGCCTGTTAAACGAAGGGCCACCGCCAGCATATCTGTAAAAGAAATACGACTCACCATCTAGCAGAGGAGTCGGTAGATGACTTTGAATCCAGCAGGGAGTATGATGATTTGGCCAGAGAGGCAGCTCAGCCCCAAGAAGTGGTGTATGGAGTGTAGACCTGCACCACCGATTGTCCTCCAGTGAAGGTGGAAGTCGAGATAAACAGCGTTCCAGTCTTCATGGAAGTGGACACGGGAGCGAGCCAGTCAGTGATGCGCTAGGATGCCTTTGAGAGGCTATGGAACAAAAAACGACCTGAGCTGGTTCCAGTACAGGAAAAGTTGCACACCTACACCAAGGAGCTGATCCCAGTCCTTGGTAGTGCGGATGTAAGTGTAATCCATAATGGCGTGGTGCACAAGTTACCTCTGTGGATTGTTGCAGGTGATGGTCCAACGCTACTTGGAAGAAGGTGGATGGGGAAGATCCAGTGGAAATGGGAAGACCTCTTCATTGCAACAATCGATGTCCCCTATGCTGAGGCAGAGCAAAACCTCACCTTCGCTTGGGTCAGGCACCAGAGAACAGACCAGTGCAGCACATGAGGCACAGACCGCCCATCATGACTGCGTGACAATGATCCGACCAGAACGACCTAAAAGTACCTTCCCAACTCCAGTGGCAGGATTCCTGGGGAGGAAGATAGAATTCACAGGAACTCTTCCAGCTTTTGTGGCAGAATCGCGGGAGAGAAGGATCAAGGCAGTCAACCTTGAGGACAGAGGCAAGATGGCATCCCTGCTGCAGTGAAGTGCAGCGTGGCTGAAAAAAAGAGATGGCCGTGGCCATATCTCGAGGTGCAACGCTGAGGGACTAACACATGGTGTCTAACAAAGGATTTGATAGGGGTAAAGCCAGCAGGTCTCTTAAATGAGACCTGCAACCAACTGAACTTAAAGAGACATTGTATGCATGGCAATCAATGTAACGGGTCGATTAAGATTATGAACAAATGTTGTTGCGAGATGTTGGTACTATTCCTAATGTAAAGAACAAAATGTTGTTGCGAGATGTCGGGAATGGAGTGTCCCCAAAAGTTATAGGCCAGTGACCTCAGGAGGGTGAAGGCGCTGATACTGATACCCTGCCCCAGGTCTATTCTTTGGGAACACTTTGAACAATAGAACAGGTATGTGCTGGAGGTGTGGGGGTGGGCACTCATCAAGGGGCTGTCGATTTCAGCAGGCTGTTTGCATAAATTGTGAATATACAGGGCATTTGGCCCGCATGTGCAAAAAAAACGGCAGCTCGGCTGGTATACGAATCGGATGGGTCGGAAAGCGGACCAGAAGATGGTGGGGACAGTACCCGGGACACCGATGTACAGCGGGTCAACACGATCAATGGCCGCTGCTCCTACAACAGGACGCCTCCTATAATGATGAGGGTCCTACTCAATGGGATATCTGTCAACATGGAGCTGGATACGGGAGCGAGTCAATCTCTTATGGGCACTCAACAATTTGAACAACTGTGGCCGCATAAAAGAGACAGACCAAAACTCTCAAGGGTCGACACCAAACTAAGGATCTATACCAAAGAAATCATACCAGATCTCGGCAGCGCCATGCTCTTTTGTCACACACAAAGGGACAGTGAACCGACTTCGCCTGTGGATTGTCCCCAGAGACCCCCCAGCACTGCTGGGGAGAAGCTGGCTGGCAAAACTAAACTGGAAATGGGATGATATCCATGCCATATCATTAGAGGAACCGACCTCTCTTTCAGCCAGGTGTGGGCACTTTCAAAGGGGCCAAAGTCAAAATCTACATCACACAGGATGCTAGACAGGTCCATCACAAGGCCAGAGCTGTACCCTATGTGATGAGGGAAAAAATTGAACACGAACTAGACAGGCTTCCGCGGGAAGGCATTATATCACCTGTGGAATTTAGCGACTGGGCAAATCCCATCGTCCAGTCATGAAGCCTGATGGATCCGTACGAATCTGTGGGGACTACAAATCTACCATAAACAGAGTCTCCCTACAGGACCAGTACCCGCTGCCCAGAGCGGAGGACTTATTTGCCACATTGGCTGGAGGTAAACTTTTCTCAAAATTAGACCTCACATCTGCGTATATGACGCAAGAATTGACCGTGGAATCCAAGCAACTCACCACCATCAACACACATCGAGGCCTTTTCATGTACAATCGATGCCCATTCGGCATCAGGTCGGCAGCTGCCATATTCCAGCACAACATGGAGAGTCTGCTCAAGTCCATCCCGGGGACGGTTGTATTTCAAGATGACATACTTATCACGGACAGGGACACCGACTCCCATCTCCGTAATTTGGAGGAAGTACTAAAGCGGTTGGATCGGGTAGGCCTATGAGTCAAGAAATCCAAGTGCCTGTTTCTCGCACCCGAGGTTGAATTTTTGGGAAGAAGGATTGACGCTGATGGAATCCGCCCAACAGAGTCCAAAACAGAAGTAATTCGCCTGGCACCCAGGCCCCGGAATGTCTCAGAACTGCGCACCTTTCTCGGGCTACTCAATTACTTTGGGAACTTTATGCAGAACTTAAGCATGCTGCTGGAGCCTCTCCACGTGCTACTCAGGAAGGGGTGCGATTGGTTTTGGGGGGATGCCCAGGAACGCGCCTTCAATAAGGCACGCAACCTTCTGTGTTCCAACAATGTTTTGACTTTTTTGACCCAGGTATAAAGCTAGTTCTCACATGCGATGCGTCAGCGTATGGGGTCGGGTGGGTTTTGCAACATGTCAATAGTGCGGGCAAATTACAACCCATAGTTTATGCCTCCAGGTCACTATCGCGGGCGGAGCGCGGGTACGGAATGGTGGAGAAGAAGGCGCTCGCGTGCTTGTACGGTGTCAAAAAGATGTACCAATATCTTTTCGGGGCCAAGTTCACTTAGAAACTGACCACAAGCCCCTCACGTCCCTCCTATCCGAGAGCAAGGCAATAAACGCCAACGCCTCGGCATGAATTCAACGGTGGGCACTCATGCTGACGTCCTACGACTACACAATAAGGCACAGACCAGGCACAGACAACTGTGCCGACGCGCTCAGCAGGCTACCCCTGGCAACCACGGAAGGGTCTGACGAACAGGACTGAGATGGTCATGGCAATCAATGCCTTTGAGTCCACAGGTTCGCCCATGACGGCTCGCCAAATCAGAGCCTGGACGGCCAGCCGGCCAGCGACCCCACGTTATCCTTAGTAAAAAAAATGTGTCCTAACCGGTGACTGGGCAGAGGCTCGCGATGCCTGCCCCGAGGAATTAAAACCCTTTCACAGGTGCATGCATGAACTGTTACTACAAGCAGACTGCCTGATGTGGGGCAGCCGAGTAGTCATGCCTCTGCGAGGCAGAGAGGCATTTGTCCGGGAACTGCACTGCGAGCACCCAGGGATCGTTCTCATGAAGGCCATAGCCAGATCCCACGTCTGGTGGCCTGGTATTGACGCGAACTTGGAGCTCTGCGTCCGATGGTGCACCATTTGTGCCCAACTCAGCAATGCCCCCAGGGAGGCTCCACTGAGCCCCTGGCCTACCAAACCGTGGTCTCGGGTGCACATAGACTATGCGGGCCCATTCATGGGCAAAATGTTCCTCGTAGTTGTAGATGCATTTTCAAAGTGGATCGAATGCACCATTTTAAACCCGAGCACAACCTCCACCACTGTGGAGAGCCTCACAACCATGTTTGCAACGCACGGAATCCCTGACATATTGGTCAGTAACAATGGTCCGTGCTTCACCAGTGCAGAATTCCAAGACTTTATAATTGACCACGGCATAAATTACGTCAAGACGGCACCGTTCAAGCCGGCCTCCAACGGCCAGGCGGAGAGAACAGTGCAAATCATTAAACAAGGCATGCTTAAAATTCAAGGTCCCAGGCTGCAGGGTCGCCTGTCGCGACTGCTGCTGGCATACAGATCTTGTCCGCACTCACTGACTGGGATAACCCCCGTGCAAATGTTGATGCAAAGGACTTTAAAAACAAGGCTCTCATTAATCCTCCCAGACATGCACGAAATCATTGAGGCAAAGCGCCGTAAGCTGACTGAGTACCATGACAGAAATTTGAGGGGAAGATGGAATGAGAGAGGGGACAAAGTGTTTGTTCTCAACTATGGCAGGGGTCCCAAATGGCTTGCAGGGACAGTAACAGGCAAGGAAGGAAACAGGCTACTGGTAGTACAAATGGACAATGGCAAAACCTGCCAGAGGCATGGAGACCAAGTCAAAAGCAGATTTACCAACAACACTGCGGAACCAGAGGCAGACTACAATGTGGAACTCGCACCACACCTGGTGGACAGACAGAGGGAACAACCTGAGGAAAGGGCAATCCCAACAGACAGCCCAGGCGAGATACCAGCAACCACACCCAAAGAAAAACAGACACCAAGGCAAACAACTGAACCACAACTCAGACGCTCCACACGAGAGCGTAGACCACCTGAGAGACTGAACCTATAAAGACAATAAGACCTTGGGGGAGGGTGATGTCATGTATCTTACATTATTATATATAACTGTATCCTAACATGCTATACATGACTGTAATAAGATATGACCTGTAACCACCAGCATACCTTACCACCAGGGGTGCACTTGCAAGAGACAGGTCTCAGGCAAGTGTAGCATTCCAGAGCTGTGAAATAAAGGTGCAGGTCCAGAGTGACCTTGACTTCACTACATGCCTCGAGTGAATCTGTACTGAGCAGACAAGACTTTACAGAGAGAGAGAGAGAAACATACAGTACAGAGAGAGAGAGAAACACACAGTTCAGAGAGAGAGAGCGAAACACACAGTTCAGAGAGAGCGAGAAACACAGTTCAGAGAGAGAGAGAGAAACACAGTTCAGAGAGAGAGAGAAACACACAGTTCAGAGAGAGAGAGCGAGCGAAACACACAATTCAAAGAGAGAGAGCGAAACACACAGTAGAGAGAGAGAGAGAGAGTGAAATACACAGTAGAAACATAAAAACATAGAAAATAGGTGCAGGAGTAGGCCATTCGGCCCTTCTAGCCTGCACCGCCATTCAATGAGTTCATGGCTGAACATGCAACTTCAGTACCCCATTCCTGCTTTCTCACCATGCCCCTTGATTCCCCTAGTAGTAAGGACTTCATCTAACTCCTTTTTGAATATATTTAGTGAATTGGCCTCAACAACTTTCTGTGGTAGAGAATTCCACAGGTTCACCACTCTCTGGGTGAAGAAATTCCTCCTCATCTTGGTCCTAAATGGCTTACCCCTTATCCTTAGACTGTGTCCCCTGGTTCTGGACTTCCCCAACATTGGGAACATTCTTCCTGCATCTAACCTGTCTAACCCCGTCAGAATTTTAAATATTTCTATGAGGTCCCCTCTCATTCTTCTGAACTCCAGTGAATACAAGCCCAGTTGATCCAGTCTTTCTTGATAGGTCAGTCCCGCCATCCCGGGAATCAGTCTGGTGAACCTTCGCTGCACTCCCTCAATAGCAAGAATGTCCTTCCTCAGGTTAGGAGACCAAAACTGTACACAATACTCCAGGTGTGGCCTCACCAAGGCCCTGTACAACTGTAGCAACACCTCCCTGCCCCTGTACTCAAATCCCCTCGCTATGAAGGCCAACATGCCATTTGCTTCCTTAACCGCCTGCTGTACCTGCATGCCAACCTTCAATGACTGATGTACCATGACACCCAGGTCTCGTTGCACCTCCCCTTTTCCTAATCTGTCACCATTCAGATAATAGTCTGTCTCTCTGTTTTTACCACCAAAGTGGATAACCTCACATTTATCCACATTATACTTCATCTGCCATGCATTTGCCCACTCACCTAACCTATCCAAGTCGCTCTGCAGCCTCATAGCATCCTCCTCGCAGCTCACACTGCCACCCAACTTAGTGTCATCCGCAAATTTGGAGATACTACATTTAATCCCCTCATCTAAATCATTAATATACAGTCCGCAAATTTGGAGATACTACATTTAATCCCCTCATCTAAATCATTAATATACAGTGTAAACAGCTGGGGCCCCAGCACAGAACCTTGCGGTACCCCACTAATCACTGCCTGCCATTCTGAAAAGTCCCCATTTACTCCTACTCTTTGCTTCCTGTCTGACAACCAGTTCTCAATCCATGTCAGCACACTACCCCCAATCCCATGTGCTTTAACTTTGCACATTAATCTCATGTGTGGGACCTTGTCGAAAGCCTTCTGAAAGTCCAAATATCAACTGGTTCTCCCTTGTCCACTCTACTGGAAACATCCTCAAAAAACTCCAGAAGATTTGTCAAGCATGATTTCCCTTTCACAAATCCATGCTGACTTGGACCTATCATATCACCTCTTTCCAAATGCGCTGCTATGACATCCTTAATAATTGATTCCATCATTTTACCCACTACCGATGTCAGGCTGACCAGTCTATAATTCCCTGTTATCTCTCTCCCTCCTTTTTAAAAAAGTGGGGTTACATTGGCTACCCTCCACTCCATAGGAACTGATCCAGAGTCAATGGAATGTTGGAAAATGACTGTCAATGCATCCACTATTTCCAAGGCCACCTCCTTAAGTACTCTGGGATGCAGTCCATCAGGCCCTGGGGATTTATCGGCCTTCAATCCCATCAATTTCCCCAACACAATTTCCCGACTAATAAGGATTTCCCTCAGTTCCTCCTCCTTACTAGACCCTCCGACCCCTTTTATATCCGGAAGGTTGTTTGTGTCCTCCTCAGTGAATACCGAACCAAAGTACTTGTTCAATTGGTCCGCCATTTCTTTGTTCCCCGTTATGACTTCCCCTGATTCTGACTGCAGGGGACCTACGTTTGTCTTTACTAACCTTTTTCTCTTTACATATCTATAGAAACTTTTGCAATCCGCCTTAATGTTCCCTGCAAGCTTCTTCTCGTACTCCATTTTCCCTGCCCTAATCAAACCCTTTGTCCTCCTCTGCTGAGTTCTAAATTTCTCCCAGTCCCCGGGTTCGCTGCTATTTCTGGCCAATTTGTATGCCACTTCCTTGGCTTTAATACTATCCTTGATTTCCCTTGATAGCCACGGTTGAGCCACCTTCCCTTTTTTATTTTTATGCCAGACAGGAATGTACAATTGTTGTAGTTCATCCATGCGGTCTCTAAATGTCTGCCATTGCCCATCCACAGTCAACCCCTTCAGTATCATTCGCCAATCTATCCTAGCCAATTCACGCCTCATACCTTCAAAGTTACCCTCTTTGAGAGAGAGAGAGAGAGAGCGAAATACACAGTACAGAGAGAGAGAGAGAGAGAGAGAAACACACAGTTCAGAGAGAGAGCGAAACACACAATTCAGAGAGAGAGAGAGAGAGAGAGCGAAACACACAGTACAGAGAGAGAGAGAGAGAAACACACAGTACAAAGAGAGAGAGAGAGAAACACAATTCAGAGAGAGCGAAAGATACAGTTCAGAGAGAGAGAGCGAAACACAGTACAGCGAGAGTGAGAGAGCGAAACGCACAGTTGAGAGAGAGCGAAACACAATTCAGAGAGAGAGAGAGCAAAATACACTACAGAGAGAGAGAAACACACAGTACAGAGAGAGAGAGAGAGAAACACACAGTACAGAGAGAGAAACACAATTCAGAGAGAGAGCGAAACATACAGTGCAGAGAGAGAGAGCGAAACATACAGTGCAGAGAGAGAGAGCGAAACACACAGTACAGCGAGAGAGTGAGAGAAACACACAGTACAGCGAGAGAGAGAGAGAAACACACAGTTCAGAGAGAGAGCGAAATATACATTTCAGAGAGCGAGTGAAACACACAGTTCAGAGGGAGCACAGTATATAAGCCGACCCCTAAGGTGTGTTCCTCACTCTGGAGTGTCTTATTAAAGACTGAGGTCACTGTTACTTTAACCTCCCTGTGTGCAGCCTCATCTGTGTTAGGAACACAATAACTGGTGACGAGAATACGAATCCAACGCAAAGATGCAGCAAACTGTGGTCATCCTGGAGAAGTTCTCGGAGGGCGAGGACTGGGAAGCCTTTGTCGAACAGCTAGACCAGTACTTTGTAGTCAACGAGCTGGACGGAGAAGGAAGCGCTGCAAAAAGGAGAATGGTCCTCCTCACAGTCTGCGGGGCACCGACCTACAGCCTCATGAAGAATCTTCTGTCTCCGGTGAAACCCACAGATAAGTCGTATGAGGAGCTGTGTACACTGGTTTGGGAGCATCTTAACCCGAGGGAGAGCGTGCTGATGGCGGGGTATCGGTTCTACATGTGCCAGCGATCTGAAGGTCAGGAAGTGGCGAGCTACATCACCGAGCTAAGGCGAATTGCAGGACAATGTGAGTTTGATGGCTACCTGGAGCAAATGCTCAGAGACTTTTTTGTACTTGGCATTGGCCACGAGACCAACCCAAGAAAACTTTTGACTGTAGAGACACCGACCCTCAGTAAGGCCATTGCGATAGCACAAGCGTTTATGTCCACCAGTGATAATACCAAACAAATCTCTCAGCACACAAGTGCTAGCAATGTTCATAAATTAACTGGAACTGTGTTTGCAAGCAGAAATGTACAGGGCAGAACCCATGAGTCTGCAACTGCCAGCAGGCCTCAGGTGACCCAGATGACTGAGTCCCCAACAAAGGATGAATGCAAGGCAATTCACACCTTCTTGGCGTTGTGGAGGCTTCCATTCAGCCTATTCATGACGCTTCAAAGGTTTTGATTGCAAGAGCTGTGGAACAATGGGGCACCTCCAATGAACTTGCAAATGAGCTGCAAGCTCTGCAAAACCTGCTAACCATCACGTGGCAGAGGAAGATCGGTCCATGGTGGATCAAAGCAATTTCGAGCCTCAGAGAGAGAAGGCAGATGCTGAAGTACACGGGGTTCACACATTTTCGATGAAATGTCCACCTATAATGCTAAACGTAAAATTGAATGGCTTACCTGCAGCCATGGAACTGGGCAATGGCGCTAGCCAATCCATCATGAGTAAAAAGATGTTTGAAAGACTGTGGTGCAACAAGGCATTCAGACCAGCCCTGAGCCCCATCCACACGAAACTGAGAATGTACACCAAAAAGCTTATCACTGACCTGGGCAGCGCCATGGTCAAGGTCACCTACGAGGGCATGGTGCACAAACTGCCACTCTGGATTGTCCCGGGCGATGGCCCCACACTGCTTGGAAGGAGCTGGCTGGGCAAAATCCGTTGGAACTGGGATGACATCCGAGCGCGATCACATGTCGATGAAGCCTCATGTACCCAGGTTCTTAACAAATTTGCTTCCTTTTTGAGCCAGGCATTGTAAACTTTTCCAGGGCGAAGGTGCGGATCCACTTGGTCCTAGAGGCACGACCCATTCACCACAAGGCACGAGTGGTACCTCACATGATGAGGGAGAGAGTGGAAATCGAGCTGGACGGGCTGCAACGCGAGGGCATCATCTCCCCAGTGAAATTCAGTGAGTGGGCCAGCCCGATTGTTCCACTACTCAAAAGTGATGGCACGGTCAGGATTTGCGGCGATTATAAAGTAACTATTAATCGTTTCTCGCTACAGGACCAATACCCGCTACCTAAGGCAGACGACCTATTTGCGATGCTGGCAGGAGGCAAGATGTTCACCAAGCTTGACCTGACTTCGGCCTACATGACGCAGGAGCTGGAGGAGTCTTCGAAGGGTCTCACCTGCATCAACACGCACAAGGGACTGTTCATCTACAACAGATGCCCGTTTGGAATTCGGTCGGCTGCAGCGATCTTCCAGAGAAACATGGAGAGCCTACTCAAGTCGGTACTATACACGGTGGTCTTTCAGAACAACATATTGGTCACGGGTTGGGACACCGCCGAGCACCTACAAATCCTCCACGACTGGATCGCGTAGGGCTGCGGCTGAAGAGGTCGAAATGCGTCTTCATGGCAACAGAAGTGGAGTTTTTGGGGAGAAAGATCGCGGCGGATGGCATTCGGCCCACAGACACCAAGACAGAGGCTATCAGGAACGCGCCCAGGCCACAGAACATAGAAACATACAAACATAGAAACATAGAAAATAGGTGCAGGAGTAGGCCATTCGGCCCTTCTAGCCTGCACCGCCATTCAATGAGTTCATGGCTGAACATGCAACTTCAGTACCCCATTCCTGCTTTCTCACCATGCCCCTTGATTCCCCTAGTAGTAAGAATGTCACGGAGCTGCGGTTGTTCCTGGGACTCCTCAACTATTTTGGTAACTTTCTACCGGGGTTAAGCACCCTTTTAAAGCCCCTACATGTGTTATTGCGCAAAGGTGAGAACTGGGTATGTGGAAAAAAAACAAGTAATTGCTTTTGAGAAAGCCAGAACCATTTTATGCTCCAACAAGCTGCTTGTATTGTATACACCGTGTAAAAGACTTGTGCTAGCATGTGACGCGTCGTTGTACGGAGTCGGGTATGTATTACAACAAGCTAACGTTGCGGGGAAGTTGCAACCTGTCGCCTATGCTTCCAGGAGCTTGCCTAAGGCCGAGAGGGCCTTCAGTATGATTGAGAAAGAGGCATTAGCATGTGTGTTCGGGGTAAAGAAAATGCATCAGTACCCGTTCGGCGTCAAATTTGAGATGGAAACCGATCACAAGCCCCTCACATCCCTGTTCGCTGAAAACAAGGGGATAAATACTAATGCCTCAGCCCGCATACAAAGGTGGGCACTCGCGCTATCAACGTATAACTATACCATCCGCCACAGGCTAGGCACCGAGAACTGAGCGGGTGCTCTCAGTCGGCTACGATTGCCCACCACGGGGGTGGAAATGACGCAGCCTGCAAACTTGTTGATGGTGGCGCAGCCCACAGACTTGTTGATGGTCATGGAAGCATTTGAAAATGATAAATCACCTGTCACGGCCCGCCAGATTAGGACTTGGACCAGCCAAGATCTTCTGCTGTCCCGAGTAAAAAACTCTGTACTGCATGGGAGCTGGGCCAGCAACCCGTTGAAATGCAAGAGCCAATCAAGCCGTTCCAGCGGCAAAAGGACGAGCTGTCCATTCAGGCAGACTGCCTGTTGTGGGGTAGCCGCATAGTGAACTACCAAAAAAGGGCAGGGAGACGTTCATCTCGGATCTCCACAGCACACACCCGGGTATAGTAATGATGAAAGCGATAGCCAGATCCCACGTGTGGTGGCCCGATATCTTAGAGTCCTGTGTACGGCAATATGTGCTCAGTTGAGCAACGCGCCCAGAGAGTCACCACTAAGTTTGTGGTCCTGGCCCTCCAGACCATGGTCGAGGATCCATGTCGACTATGCGGGCCCGTTTCTCGGTAAAATGTTCCTGGTGGTGGCGGATGCTTTTTCAAAATGGATTGAATGTGAAATAATGT
This sequence comes from Pristiophorus japonicus, assembly GCF_044704955.1. NCBI lineage: Eukaryota > Metazoa > Chordata > Chondrichthyes > Pristiophoridae > Pristiophorus > Pristiophorus japonicus. Next base: position 89,488,688 of record NC_091989.1, on the reverse strand, counting down.
CGGGAAGCACCACCACTACCACCATTGAAAGCCTGAGGGCCATGTTTGCCACCCACGGCCTGCCTGACATACTGGTCAGTGACAACGGGCTATGTTTCACCAGTGCTGAATTTAAAGAATTCATGGCCCGCAGTGGGATCAAACATGTCACCTCGGCCCCGTTTAAACCAGCCTCCAATGGGCAGGCAGAGCGGTCAGTACAAACCATCAAACAGAGCCTTAAATGAGTCACAGAAGGCTCACTCCAAACCCGCCTGTCCCGAGTACTGCTCAGCTACCACACGAGACCTGACTCGCTCACAGGGGTGCCCCCGGCTGAGCTACTCATGAAAAGGACACTTAAAACCAGACTCTTGCTGGTTCACCCCAACCTGCATGATCAGGTAGAGAGCAGGCGGCAGCAACAAAATGTAAACGATGGTCGCGTCACTGTGTCACGGGAAATTGATCTGAATGTACCTGTGTATGTGCTAAACTATGGACATGGTCCCAAGTACATCGCGGGCACGGTGATAGCTAAAGAAGGGAATAGGGTGTTTGTAGTCAAACTAGACAATGGACAAATTTGCAGAAAGCACCTGGACCAAACGAGGCTGCAGTTCACAGACTGCCCTGAACAACCCACAGCAGACACCATCTTTTTCGAGCCCACAACACACACCCAAAGGATCAACGACACCACGCCGGACCAGGAAATCGAACCCATCACGCCCAACAGCCCAGCAAGGCCAGGCTCACCTAGCAGCGCTGCAGAGCCAAACAACACGCCAGCCCAGTGAGGGCACAGCCAACACACCAGAACAGACATTTGTACCGAGGCGGTCCACCAGGGAATGAAAGGCTCCCGACCGCCTCACCTTGTAAATAGTTTTCACTTTGACTTTGGGGGGGGAGTGATGTTGTGTATCTGTAAAGCATGCACTCCCATGTTCTGCCACCAGAGAGCTCATCCCCTGAAGTCCCAAGGGATCCCAGCATCCCTTGGGAGCACTGTATATAAGCCGGCCCCTAAAGCCTGTTTCTCACTCTGGAGTGTCTTGTTAAAGACTGATTCACTGTTACTTTAACCTCCCTTTGTGCAGCCTCATTTGTGTTAGGAACACAAGAGCGAAACACACAGTACAGAGAGAGCGAAACACACAGTACAGAGAAAGAGAGAGAGCGAAACACACAGTACAGGGAGAGAGAAACACACAGTACAGAGAGAGAAAACGAGAAACACACAGTACAGAGAGAGAGAGAGCGAAACACACAGTACAGAGAAAGAGAGAGCGAAACACACAGTACAGAGAGAGAGAGCGAAAGACACAGTAGTGAGAGTGAATGGGAAGGGAGTTTGGTTCACGAGATTCTATAGTGAGTGAATGGGGAGTTTGGTTCAAGGGGATTCTATACAGTGAGTGAATGGGAAGGGAGTTTGGTTCAAGAGGATTCTATACAGTGAGAGTGAATGGGAAGTGTGTTTGGTTCACCGGATTTGAAAACCGCAATTGTAATATCATTATTTAATAGAGGGAGAAAGCAGGAAACCGTAGACCAGTTAGCCTAACATCTGTGATTGGGAAAATGCTGGAGTCCATTAGTAAATTAGTAGTAGCAGCAGGACATTTAGAAAATCATAATACAGTCAAGCAGAACCAGCATGGTTTTATGAAAGGGAAATAATGTTTGACAAATTTGCTGGAGTTTTTTGAGAATGTAATGAGCAGGTGGATAAAGGGGAACCAGTAGATGTGGTGTATTTGGATTTCCAGAAGCCATTCAATATGGTGCCATATAAAAGGTTGCTGCACAAGAGCTCATGGGGTTGGGGGTAATATATTAGCATGGATAGAGGATTGACTAACTAACAGAAAACAGAGGGTCGGGATAAATGGATTGGCAATCAGTAACTAGTGGGGTGCCACAGGGATCAGTGCTGGGGCCTCATCTATTTACAATCTATATTAATGACTTGGATGAAGGGACCGAGTGTAATGTAGCCAAGTTTGCTGATGAAACAAAGATAGGTGGGAAAGCAAGTTGTGAGGAGGCTGCAAAGAATCTGCAAAGGGATATAGACAGGCTAAGTGAGTGGGCAAAAATTTAGCAGATGGAGTATAATGTGGAAAATGTGAAGTTATCCACTTTGGAGAAAAAATAAAAAAAAGTTAATTATTTAAATGGGGGAGAGATTACAAAGTGCTGCAGTACAGAGGGATCTGGGGGTTCTTGTACATGAAACACAAAAAGTGAGTATGCAGGTGCAGCCAGTAATTAGGAAGGCAAATGGAATGTTGGCCTTTATTGCAAGGCAATATAGATAGAGTATAAAAGTAGGGAAGTCCTGCTACAACTGTACAAGGTGTTGGTGAGGACACACCTGGAGTACTGCGTACAGTTTTGGTCTCCGTATTTAAGGAAGAATATACTTGTATTGGAGGCAGTTCAGAGAAGGTTAACTAGCTTGAAGGGGTTGTCATATGAAGAAAAGTTGGGCCTATAACCCTTGGAATTTAGAAGAATGAGAGGTGATCTTATTGAAACATACAGCATTCTGAGGGGGCTTGACAGGGTAGATGCAGAGAGGATAGTTCCCCTCGTGGGGAAATCTAGAACTAGGGGACATAGTTTCAGAATTAGGGGTTGACCATTAAATCGGAGATAAGGAGGAATTTCTTCTCTCAGAGGGTCGTGAATCTTTGGAATTCTCTGCCCCAGAGAACTGTGGAGGCTGGGTCATTGAATATATTTAAGGTAGAGATAGACAGATTTTTGAATGATAAGGGACTCCAGGGTTATGGGGAGCGAGCAGGGAAGTGGAGTTAAGGCGAAGATCAGATCAGCCATGACCTGATTAAATGGTGGAGCAGTCTTGAGGGGCCAAATGGCCTACTCCTGCTCCTATTTCTTATGTTCTTATGATTTGATACCGTGAGTGAATGGGAAGAGAATTTGGTTCAATGGGATTATATGCGTGAGTTCCGTATGTGTTTATCTGGGATTTTCTGTCTAGCCACAAATGCAATTCCAGGATTTATATAAACAAACTCAGACAAGAAACACATTATTCAATTAAAAGGTTTTTATTGATTTGTGGCAACTTTGCTTGATAGCCACGGAATAAGAAAAGTTACAACTCACCGGAAAGAAAGTACATGGTAACAGATCAATTAAACAGGAGACTACTGTTTGCACAACTGCCTATAAAATAGGAAAAGCGTGGAGGGGCGTGGGGGCAGGTGAGGGAACTAAACGCAATTCACGTACCAAGCAAATAAAAATACTTTAATGGCCAGCAGAACGTCAGTTATCAGATCTGGGATGGGGGCGGTGCGGGGGCTGGGGTATTAATTCGATAATTAATTTTGCCTCCTGATTTTTCTCTCCACCTCATGTGAAAGGACTGACTCTTTACTGTGGTATGGTGTCAAGGACATCGACAGTGGCCTGGCACCTCACCCAGTGGGAGTTGATTAACGAGTATAGGCAGGATATTCAACCTTGAGGTAGATCCCAGCCAAGCCTGATCCTGTTCTTATTGGGACATCCAAACACAAACATTTTCACAGGGTCCAGTAGAGAGTGATCAAGAGCAGGAATCTTGCCTGTTTAATTTTTAACCCTCCATAGCTCAATATTACTAACCCAAGTACTGCCCTGGCTGCAATCTGCTAACTGAGCTCAGACAAGTACAAAGCAGACACCTTCCAATGAGTATGGCTCATTGGGACATCAGATGTTGTTTTTACCAAATGAGTCACCACAGAAGTTGTCCATTTTTTAAGAACAATTATTAGCTAGCAACATAACAGATGCTTCTGTTCATGGTGCATTAACAATTCTAAATCCAAGTGCCATGTTTGCAGTAGTGTCTCACCCCTCAGTAATAGCAGCTATTTGGAAATCATTACTGGAACAAGGATACCACAATCTGAAAGGTTTCATGATTCACATTAACTATGTGAACATCGGCTAAATATCATCGACAGATTTGGAAACGGTGCGTTGCTGAAAATAAATTAACCGGCAGGTCGCAATATCCCACCAATCCCCAATGTACTTTATGCTCATGAGAGGCATTACTGATCCCTTGACGGACAGGAAAGCTCATGAGTTCTGGCAAAAGCAGTAAAATAGAAGTCAGAGGAAGTCATGATGAAGCAGTATGGGGGGTCTGATCAGACCCCACCTTGAGCATCGTGCCCAGTGCTGCTCGCCAGGAAACAAGGGAGACATTCAAGAGTTGGAGGCAGTGCAGAGTAGAGCCACAGAAAGGACCCTCAGTGTCAGAGCTCTCAATTCTGAGGAAAGACTGGAGAAACATGAGCTAGACTTCCTCGTAGGTAAGATTAAAAAAACACCCCCGAAAAGCAGCTGGAGCTGGGTGGTAGGTAAGTACCCCTGCAAAGAAAGGCAAGTTAAAGGTTTTTTTATAATTCTTTTCAAATTCTTTTATGATGATTAAGTTAAAAAGGGTCTTGAGAATGTTTTTTGAATTTTTATTTTTTGTTTTGAGTTTTCCCCCCCTCCCTAGGCCCAACCGCAGCCTTGGTCTAAATTTGAGTACTTACCACCCATTCTGGTTAAGAACCGCCCATTTTGCCCAGGATCGCGTTTAACTGCCAAGCATCTACGTGTAAGATCCACTTTCTCGCCGGGAGGTATTTTTTCCCTTTTTTATGCAATTTTTCGCCAGCGTTATTTGAAGAATCTTAGCGGTCTTTTTGGGCGGAAATCCGGCGGTGGTGGGCTTTAGGGAAAGTCTAGCCCCCTTGGGGTTTTCAGCCAGGAAAGGAGGTGTCAAAGAGGTGGAACTTACAGAGGGATTGAAGATAGTCAAATGTAGAGAAAGAGAATGTCTAATAAAAGGCAAATTTAATTTGGTATCAGGCCATTTATCGTCACATGAAGTGTGATCAACACTTGGAACGGACTGCTGGATAGACTGGAAAAGCTAAAACGCTCAATTCATTTAAAAGCCAATTGGATTCTGACAGACTAATGTTTATATTTACATCCCCGACTGTAATGTTTATATTTACAACACTGACTGTAATGTTTATGTTTACATCACTGACTGTAACGTTTATATTTACATCACTGACTTCTGACAGACTAATGTTTATGCTCCATCACCAGCAATCCCCATGTCTATACCCAGAACAAGCCTCCATGTATTGTCACATTTTAAATGTCGAAGTTCGGCGTGTCAGGAACGATATACTTGCGGAGACAGTGAAATAATCCAGCTGGTGACTGATGTTTCTGCCTCCTCCCTCGTTTAGCAGAAGGTGCGGTCATTGGGTCCAGGAGGCCGGAGCCTTTTTTGACTTGTCTCAACCCCAACTGCCTATCGTTCCATCATATCCCTTAATCCGTTTGCTCTGTAGAAATATTTCTATTACTCTCTTCAGTGCTCTTCCCTGGTAATTGATTCCCAATTCTATTACCCTTTGGGTGAAGAGGTTCCACATGATGTCTCTTCTTATGCCCATCTTTTTGAATGTTAATATGTGACCCCTCCGATATTTGATTCCTTCACCTCACTGAACAATTCGCTTGGATGACCTTTAAACTTGGCCCTGGATTCCATCTCTGTTGCATTTTGGGGGATGGGGGGGTGGATGTGGGGCGGGGGGGCGAGTTGAGGCCAGAGCAAGCCAGTACCTCCTCATGAGAACGGAGAGAAAATCCGGGATGGCCAGTAACCAATACCCCCTGGGCTCCCATACACATCCTGAGGCCTAGGCTTCAAGATCCAGCTCGTTGTTGCGTCTGAGGAACACTGTGAATTCTCAAGTCTCAGGAGACGGAACAGGAGAATAAAAAAAGCAGACTAACACACTAAAAACAACTCAAACTAATAGTCTGTTGGATAATTGGCCTTCTGCTGTAAATTCCAGGCATACCTTTGGCAGACAACAGTATTTACCAAGACTCAAAGTACTTCTATATATATTACAGTATATATATATATATATCTATATTATCTGTTGCTTTAAGATACTGAGGAAAGGGAGATATATAGAAAATAATGGACGGCCACTGCAGACGAGTTCACAACTCACTGCCTCGATGCCTGTCCCTTGTGCAGTTTCATAATCTGCGATACAAGCACATTTGTGGTTTTCAGGACGCCCTGCACATGCGCTGGGGTGGAGTGGTGTTGGGTGGGGGGAGGATTGGGAGATGCGGGGGGGTGTGAATGATGTCGGGCGAAGCATTCTTTGTCGAAGAGGTCCCCCCTACAGAGGTTCCGTGCACAAAATCATCTCCAGTTCCCGTCGATACAGTTTACCACCGTGCGAGAGGGACAGGATGTTTTTCTTGTATGCAGTCAGTTTCTTAACATCCATCTCCTGGAGAAAAATAGCAAACAATACATCACTTGTCCTTAGCTGTGGATCAGTTAATATTATATATTTTGCAAACTTAATTGTCTAATTGTTTTTTAAGTGTTATGCTCAAATATGAGGAGTGTTGGTGCTGGGGGAAATGCAGCCCTTCCCATTTCAGGTAGCAAGCACTCCCAGCTCACGTGTAACGTGCTGTTTACCCATTTCCCCACCAGCTATCATGTGGCTTTCCTGCTTCTGATTGGCCAAGTAGGAACAGTTTTCTGTTGTGGGTCCATGATCCAGGTCCTACAGCATTAAACCTCCCTGGGTTCAGGAATGATTGTTAATTCAGAGCCACTCTCACTTAACGGGTCACAGCAAATGGAACAATGTCACACTATTGCAGTAAGGGGCGCTTTACTCTGTATTTAACCCGTGCTGTACCTGCTCTGGGAGTGTTTATTGGGATGGTGAAGAGGGAGTTTTACTCTGTATCTAACCCGTGTTGTACCTGCCTTGGGAGTGTTTGATGGGGCAGTGTAGAGGGAGCTTTACACTGTATCTAACCTGTGCTGTACCTGCCCTGGGAGTGTTTGATGGGACAGTGTAGAGGGCGCTTTACTGTGTATCTAACCAGTGCTGTAGCTGCCCCAGGAGTGTTTGATGGGACAGTTTAGAGGGAGCTTTACTCTGTATCTAACCCCATGTTGTACCTGCCCTGGGAGTGTTTGATGGGACAGTAAGTGCAGAAATTGTTTGATTTCCTGGTACTGATAACCTTCACCTCACTGAGCACACAGAAAGAGTCCAACACTCCCCGACTGTTACTGCTCCACTCCTGAACCCACCTTTTTATTTTTCTCGTACAAATCTTTGAGTAACGCATCCAGTTCATTACTATCGATGTAGCCGTTTCCATCCTAAGAAAACAGACAGAACCACTGAGTAAAGCCTTGTGAAGAATATTGTGATCAGCTCTAATCGACCTCCCCCCAGATAATAACAACAATCACAGAGCAGCATGCTAATCACGTGTCGATTGTGCTCCATATCGCAGCTCTGACCTCTTGGCTGGGAATCTCTGCTTCGTTACAATCCTGGCAGGGCATCCTTTGGGTTCAGCCCGGCCTCCACTCCTCACCCCTCCAGGGTCAAGCGCCCCCACCCTCCCCGACCTTTGCAGGCCAGTGGGGACTGGCTTTGTCAGGACTGAGGTGGCAGGGTGTGGAGGGCTGATGCCCTGCGCGGTGGGCCCCAAATGTGACAGCACCACCCAAGCCCGTGTGACCAGCTGCGCCGCGAAGGTGGCCCTTTAAGTCTTAAAAACCCCATCCCCTGTGTTCAGCATTAGTAGGGTACACATGATGGAAAATACTCTGGACAAGGTATTCCCATCATTTACATATTATTACACATGCTCATATTAGGGCAGGCGTATTGTACAACTGATGTCACTTCTCGCAGGAATTCCTGGAAGTGGCGGCAGAATTTAAGTCTGAGATGGATCAATTTTTGTTGGGCAAGGGTGTCAAGAGAACAAAGGAAGGTAAATGGAGTTAAGGTACAGATTGGCCAGGATCTAATTGAATGGCGGAACATGCTCGAGGGGCTGAATGGCCTGCTCCTGTTCCAATGTCCCGAGAATTCCCCATGGTTTTTGCTGGCTCCCGGCATAGCCCCCAAAATAAATCTTTCCCCTTTGTGTCTACAAATTGATACTTGAGGTTACTACTGATGCCCAGCACAGTCCTGAGCCACAGAGACCAAGAAGACCAAGGTCCCAGGTTGAATCCCCAGTCGATGTTGAATTCACTGATCTCAAGGCGGGAGGAGGAACATCAGTCAGTGTCGTTGCTCCAGTCACTATCCCACGTGTGTGGCAGTCGGGTGAGATCGGCATCGGACTGCGATGCTTTCCCTTCTTGAACAAAGAGCCCACTGCCACTCACTGTCTCGCCCCACACTTGTGATTGGTGGTTTGAGCGAGGGTATCTCGAGCCCCTGGGGCCGTACACCCGAAAGACTCGGCCGGCTTCCGGAGAAGAAAGGAGAACATTGGAAAATAAAACCACGATTCATCCGTCAAAATAAAAAGCCTGTGATAAGCCGCACAGATCAAAGTGAACTCCTTCAACGGGACGTAACATTAGCACCAAGGGGATAGTTACCCTGTCGTAAAACGTGAATATTGCATTGAACTCCTCTGCACTCAGTTTCATGCCCTGTGAATATAAGAATTAAAATTAGCAAAAGAATTTAGCAGAGTATTTGTACACTAGGTCCATTCTCTGGACCATAATCTCCATGTTGTCTATTCTGTTTCAACTAAACCTCAATTATTGCTGTTGAATGGTCAAGTCCTTTCTGAAAGTTGTTTTTCTCCTTAACCTCCCATCGATCTCCCTGAGCGCACAGCTGGATGTGGGTGGAAGGAGGTGGGAGGGATACCAGATCCCAGGACTCTATCGTAGGACGCAGGTGAGGACTTTCCCTCTGAATTCCTCCTCTGTCCTCTGTCCTTGCAGGAAAGCAGCAGTGAATGGGTGATAGGTCTGCCTGGAGCTGGAAACTAGAGAAGGGCTGACAGACTCCAGGGCAAGAGCAGCTTTTGTGTGAGGACAATGATCTCACCCCTCATTGTCGTCCTCGTTTGCCTACTCTATTCCCTTTGTCTGTGACCGGATGAGGGTGGATGCCGTGGTGTCTAACTCAGAACTCCATGTTCTTGGTCTTCCCCTGCAAAGTCCCTCTCACCCAACACCCCGGTCCATGTCCAGCTGCACTTGTTCCCGGTGTCCTAATCAGTCCACGTAAAGACCTTTTCTCATCTTCAAATTGCCCCACCACTTTGCCCCCACCCTACTGAAGTGATCCTCTCCCACCATGAACACATCCTTTGCTCCTCAGACTCTGACCCCATTCCCCCTCACCCCATTATCAGAGACTTATCATTACTGTGCCTGCGTCCTCTGGAACGCTCCGAAAAAACAGAGTCCCAACATCCCACCTTTTTCAATTACCACCCTTGCAAAAAACGCTGCTCTTCTCCCGCCCAATGTTTACATAAGAAATAGGAGCAGGAGTAGGCCATATAGCCCCTTGAGCCTGCTCCGCAATACCTCCCCCCACCCTCTGTAAAACACTTGTGTGAGGGGCACTGCAGGGGTGCTTTTGTGCTGATGTTGGCTGTGAGAGTAGGGGGGGGGTGGGTGAGCAACGGGGATCGGGGCTGAAGGATTGTGAGTGCGATAATCCACTGCTTGTTGAAACTCTCCAGTAAGTATTTCCGAAGCTATAGTGAGGGGCAGGGATTCTAGAGTGGGTGAAACGTCAGACAACACCTCCACTGCCTGGCGCTTGCACAATCTGACAGAGGCAGATATCCTGGTATTTGGCTTTGGGTCATCGGTCTTTAATCGGGTGCTCTGGGTTGGTGCTAGTTCCTCACCAGATTCTGGGCTTGGGGCTGCAATGACATCTGAGCCATCCTGAAAGACCGCCGTTAAAACAACAGGCCCTATAGTTGTAATAGAGAGCTTTCACTAACACTGTGAATGCTGGCATACCTCTATCCCCATAGTATCCTCTCGATTTCCCTCGTTCTCCAGTACAGGATGCAAGGGCAGTGCCCGGAATTACACAGGTGAGACTGAGAACTGGAGCCCGGTTGAGAGGAGATCACTGTTTCCTGGATCTGGTTCATGCTGAATGCAGCAATGCTGGCAGGTCTGGTAGAATAGTTTGGTGGAAAGCAGTTTCCTTTGCAAGATATCTTGAAATCCAAGCTACACTGGGCTAGCCCAATGTTCTCCCACCCTGTGGGAGCTACGTTCAAATCTCCACCAGGTAAAGGGGTGAGTGGCTGGTAGGGTACTGTGTGAAATGAATTTGGTGTGGTCATATTTTAAAGTCTATTGGGTATGACTGCTCTAGCACAAGATTACCCTTAACCTGCCAATAAGTAGTAACTTTACTCACAGGAAATAGGATGATTAATGTGGGAGATAGAAAAATGCTATTCTGGCATAGCAGGGTTAGGACTGAGGCACATTGTTGGGGCAGTGTAGAGGGAGCTTTATTCTGTATCTAACCCGTGCTGTACCTGCCCTGGGAGTGTTTGATGGGGCAGTGTAGAGGGAGCTTTACACTGTATCTAACCTGTGTTGTACCTGCCCTGGGAGTGTTTGATGGGACAGTATAGGGGGAGCTTTACTCTGTATCTAAACCCGTGCTGTGCCTGCCTGGGAGTGTTTGATGGGACAGTGTAGAGGGAGCTTTACTCTGAATCTAACCCTGTGCTGTACCTGCCCTGGCAGTGTTTGATGGGATAGTGTAGAGGGAGTTTTATTCTGTATCTAACCCGTGCTATACCTGCGCTGGGAGTGTTTGATGGGACAGTGTAGAGGGAGCTTTACTCTGTATCTAACCCTGTGCTGTACCTGCCCTGGGATTGTTTGATGGGATAGTGTAGAGGGAGATTTACTCTGTATCTAGAAACATAGAAAATACGTGCAGGAGTAGGCCATTCGGCCCTTCGAGCCTGCACCACCATTCAATAAGATCATGGCTGATCATTCACCTCAGTACCCCTTTCCTGCTTTCTCTCCATACCCCTTGATCCCTTTAGCCTTAAAGGCCATATTTAACTCCCTCTTGAATATATCCAATGAACTGGCATAAACAACTCTCTGTGGTAGAGAATTCCACATGTTAACAACTCTCTGAGTGAAGACGCTTCTCCTCATCTCGGTCCTAAATGGCTTACCCCTTATCCTTAGACTGTGTCCTCTGGTTCTGGACTTCCCCAACATCGGGAACATTCTTCCTGCATCTAACCTGTCCAGTCCCGTCAGAATTTTATATGTTTCTATGAGATCCCTTCTCATCCTTCTAAACTCCAGTGAATACAGGCCCAGTCGATCCAGTCTCTCCTCATATGTCAGTCCTGCCATCCCGAGAATCAGTCTGGTGAACCTTCACTGCACTCCCTCAATAGCAAGAACGTCCTTCCTCAGATTAGAAGACCAAAACTGAACACAATATTCCAAGTGAGGCCTCACCACAACTGCAGTAAGACCTCCCTGCTCTTATACTCAAATCCTCTAGCTATGAAGGCCAACATACCATTTGCCTTCTTCAATGCCTCCTGTACCTGCATGCCAACTTTCAATGACTGATGTACCATGACACCCAGGTCTCGTTGCACCTCCCCTTTTCCTAATCTGCCGCCATTCAGATAATATTCTGCCCAAAATGGATAACCTCACATTTATCCACATTATACTGCATCTGCCATGCATTTGCCCACTCACCTAACCTGTCCAGTCACCCTGCAGCCTCTTAGCATCCTCCTCACAGCTCACACCACCACCCAGCTTAGTGTCATCTGCAAACTTGGAGATATTACACTCAATTCCTTCATCTAAATCATTAATGTATATTGTAAATAGCTGGGGTTTCAGCACTGAGCCCTGCAACACTCCACTAATAACTGCCCGCCATTCTGAAAAGGACCCATTTATTCCGACTCTCTGCTTCCTGTCTGCCAACCATTTCTCTATCCACGTCAGTACAATACTCGCAACACCTTGTGTACCTGCTGTACCTGCCCTGGGAGTGTGCGATGGGACAGTGTAGAGGGAGCTTTGCTCTGCATCTAACCCGTTCTGTACCTGCCCTGGGAGTGATTGATGGGACAGTGTAGGGGGAGCTTTACTTTGTATCTAACCCATGCTCTATCTGCCCTGGGAGTTTTTGATGGGATAGTGTAGAGGGGGCTTTTCTCTGTATATAACCCAGTGCTGTACCTGGCCTGGGAATACTGAATGCTGACATAGAACAGAGGATGGAAAATGTTCCATGTGAGCACTGACCCTGATCTAGATTAGCCCAATAACCAACAATTGAAAAACAACAATAAGTAAAATAAATGTAATGGACACCTCTTCCCCACCAATGCAATACAAACCGAGGCAGGACAGTGCCAAACTCCTTGTGCTTGAATGGTTTGAGGTTGGTATTTTCCTGGCCATTAAAATTTCAGTGGCCATTCTGATTTTTGATATTAGCTCCTGTCCACCAGAGAATGGTGTAAAACAGGCCGGGTGGCTCCACGGCAGACAGTGTACGTGAAAGAGGCAGAGGCAGATGGAGAGATAGGCAGAGGGAGCAGAGAAAGAGAGAGGCACGGAAACAGAAAGTGTGAGAGAAAGAGTGATGGAGAGAAAGAGACTTGGACTAAAAGAGACACAGGGAGAGCAGGATCAAGACACCCACACACATGGACACAGGCACAGAGAGAGAGAGAGAGAGAGAAAGCACAACAGAGAGCAAGAGATAGGGGAGAGAGTGCAAGCGAGACACTGGCAGCGAACAAAATAGAGAGACACACACAGATAGACAGAGGCTGAGGAAGACAGAACCACAGACAGAGAGAGAGGGAAGAAGGACAGAGAGACAGACACAAGGAGACAACAGAGAAACAGAGACCGATGCAGACAGAGAGAAGGAGACAGAGAGAAAAAGGCAAAAAATGAGAGGCGCAGACAATTGAGCAAAAGGGAGACAGCCACGGAAAGAATGACAGAGACATACACACATCCTGAAAGAAACACAGAGATATACTCGCACAGGAAGATTTAGAATTGGTAACGGCCATTTGGTTGACCTGAAATCCACAAACCTGCATGACCCACAATCCCCTCTGGAACCAGAAATGAATTGAATTGCCTCTTGAACCCATTTATTGTGTCTGCATCAATGCATGTCCTGATAACCCATTCCACAACTCTACTCTTTGTATGAAATAGTTCTGGCTGGACATCATGGGGTAGGAACATAGTTTAGGACAGATAATGTCTCCCTACTCATTTAGCTGGTCCCAACAACTAATACCTCTGGTCCCAACAACTAATACCCCTGGTCCCAACAACTAATACCCCTGGTCCCAACAACTAATACCCCTGGTCCCAACAACTAATACCCTTGGTCCCAACAACTAATACCTCTGGTCCCAACAACTAATACCCCTGGTCCCAACAACTAATACCCCTGGTCCCAACAACTAATACCCCTGGTCCCAACAACTAATACCCCTGGTCCCAACAACTAATACCCCTGGTCCCAACAACTAATACCCTTCAATTGTCTACTCCATCAAATATCTATCCAATTCTCCCTTAGATTGTCTAGCACTATGTGCCTCCCCTGGGCAGTCCATTTCACACATTGATCTTCCCCTTTGTGAAATCACTAAGTTGTCACTGTCTACGCACTTCCCTCTTCCATGTATCCCCGGTATGAGAATTTGTGCCAATGTCATATTTATTATTCGGTTTCTGATCATCTATTCCCATAAAGGTCTTGAATAAGATCTCCCCTGGGCCTTCTCTTCTCGAGGTTAAACAATCCCAGGCTCTTCAACCTCTCTACGAAGAAAGCCAGTTATCAGTTTGGTTGCTGTTTTCTGTGATGCCAGAATACCCTTGCTGTACACAGTGGCCAGAATTGTACACAGTACTTTGGCTGTGGCTGTACCACACCAGCTTTGTACAGACTCATTTTCACCCCCTGAGATTTCTCCTCTTTCCCCGTGGCTATACGTCCCAACACCCGCCTAGCTTTCCTTACTGCTGCCCAGATCCCTTAGGTTACCCGATGTTTAAATGGCATTCCTGGTTTTAAACCCTTCGTCAATATTAAGCATATGTCTAGATCAACTTTATCAACCCGCTTAATCTTGAAAATGTCTGCCAGGTCACTTTGAACACTCTTTCTGAAAGAGAAATATCTCCAAATCTTACCTTATAACTTAAGATAAAAAGGAAGACTTGCATTTATCATCATCATCATAGGCAGTCCCTCGGAATCGAGGAAGATTTGCTTCCACTCTAAAAGTAAGTTTTCAGGTGACTGAACAGTCCAATACGAGAGCCACAGTCCCTGTCACAGGTGGGACAGATAGTCATTGAGGGAAAGGGTGGGTGGGACAGGTTTGCTGCATGCTCTTTCCGCTGCCTGCACTTGGTTTTTCATGCTCTCGGCGATGAGACTCGAGGTGCTCAGTGTCCTCCCGGTTGCTCTTCCTCCACTTAGGGCGGTCTTTGGCCAGGAATTCTCAGGTATCGGTGGGGATGTTGCACTTCATCAGGTAGGCTTTGAGGGTGTCCTTGAAATGTTTCCTCCGCCCACCTGGGGCTCGTTTGCCATGTAGGAGTTCCGGGTAGAGCCTTGCTTTGGGAGTCTTGTGTCGGGTATGCGGACAATATGGCCCGCCCAACAGAGCTGGTCGAGTGTGGTCAGTGCATCGATGCTGGGGATGTTGGCCTGATTGAGAACACTGACGTTGGTGCGTCTATCCTCCCAGGGGATCTTGTGGAGACAGCGTTGCTTCGATGTGGTTGCAGACCACTTTCCATACCTTGGGAGCCTACTATCAGCAAGGGCAGGCATTGACGATGAGGTTCAACACTGCCTCCAGTGTGCCAGTGCAGCCTTCGGTTGCCTGAGGAAGAGAGTGTTCGAAGATCGGGCCCTCAAATCTGCCAGCAAGCTTATGGTCTACAGGGCTGTAGTGATACCCGCTCTCCTGTATGGCTCAGAGACGTGGACCATATACAGCAGACATCTCAAATACCACCAACGATGTCTCCGCAAGATCCTGGCATTTATACCTCAGGATGTCCCAAAGTGCTTTACAGCCAATGAAGTACTTTTGATGTGTAGTCACTGTTGTAATGTAGAAAATGTACAGTAGCCAATTTGCACACAGCATGGTCCCACAAACAGTGGTGTGATAATGACCAAAAAAAAATCTGTTTTTAGTGATGTTGGTTGAGGGATTAATATTTGCCAGGACACCGGGGGGAACATCCCAACTCTACTTCAAAATAGTGCCATGGGATCTTTAAGTCTATTTGAGAAGACAAACAAGTGTTTTCAGATGCCCCGATGCCCAAATACTGGGAAGACCGAAGCCATTGTCTTTGATCCCTGCTACAAGCTCCCTGAACACCATTTCCATCCCTCTCCTTGGTAACTGTCAGAAGCTGAGCCAGACCATTTGTAAACTTGAGTTTTTGACCCAGAGATGAGCTTCCAACCACATAACCTCTCCATCACCGAGACTGCCTACTTCCACCTCCGTAACATCACCTGTCTCCACCCCTGCCTCAGCTCATCCGCTGCTGAAACCCTCATCCATGCATTTGTTATCTCTAGACTTGACTATTCCAATTCTCTCCTGGCTGGCCTCCCACATTCTACCCTACGTAAACTTGAGCTCATCCAAAACTCGGTTGCCCAAGTCCTAACTCGCACCAAGTCCCGATCACCCATTGCCCTGTGCTCGCTGACCTACACTGGCTCCCGGTCTGGAGTTCTCATCCTTATTTTCAAACCCCTCCATGTCCTCACCCCCCCCTATCTCTGTAACCTCCTCCAGCCCCACAACCTTCGAGATCTCTGCGCCCCACCAATTCTGGCATCATGCGCATCCCCAATTTTAATTGTTCCAGCATTGGTGGCCGAGCCTTCAGCTGCCTTGGGTCTAAGCTCTGGAATTCTCTCCCTAAACCTCTCCGCCTCTCTCTCTCCTCCTTTAAGATCCTCCCTAAAACCTACCTCTGAGACCAAGCCACCTCTCCTAATGTCTCCTTATATGGCTCGGTGTCAACATTTTTATTGGTAACGCTCCTGTGAAACGCCTTGGCACTTTTGCTACATTAAAGGCTCTATATAAATACACATTGTGGAGGTCATAAAAGCAGTTATATAAATGCAAGTCTTTCTTTTTTCTCTGCAAATTTGGACGTCCCAATTATACATTTTAAATAGTAGGGGCCCAAACAGCTGACCCCTATGGGACTTCAGATACCCCCATTAATATATTATAAATAATGGGAGTCCAAAGGTTCACCTCGGTGATAGTCCATTCACAGCTCCTATCCAGGTTAAAGAGTTTATGTTCATGGCTACCCTTTACCTCCTAATAAAAGCAAGCTTTCTATTCCCACCTTGATATACGCCTACTTACTTCACACAGAGAGACGGAGAGAAAAAGAGAAGAAAATGCGAAATAGAAGATTTATAAAGAATTGAAAGGAAGACAAAGAATTCACACAAGTTTGCAGAGTGAAGGCCAAAGGAGGGGCACTATGGGTAAGTGGGATTGAGGTGTGGGGACAGGGGCAGTATGGGTAAGTGGGATTGAGATATGGGGACAGAGGGGCAGTATGGGTAAGTGGGATTGAGATATGGGGACGGAGGGGCACTATGGGTAAGTGGGATTGAGGTGTGGGGACGGGGCAATATGAGTAAGTGGGATTGAGATATGGGGACAGAGGGTCAGTATGGGTAAGTGGGATTGAGATATGGGGACGGAGGGGCACTATGGGTTAGTGGGATTGAGGTGTGGGGACGGGGCAGTATGGGTAAGTGGGATCGAGGTGTGGGGACAGGGGCAGTATGGGTAAGTGGGATCGAGGTGTGGGGACTGAGGGGCACTATGGGGTGGAGCAACGGAGACCAAGCAGGAAATTGGGCAAAGGCCAAGAGGATGAGCAGGACATAGAGCTGAGACCTTGAAAGCGAGCAGAAAATGGAAGAACAAGGGAAAAGGGGTTTGGAAAGCGAGGAGAAAAAGACGTGAGGACCAAGAGAATGAGCAGAAATTGACATTAAAAGACTGAGATCTGGAGAAAGTGGCTTGAAAATGGGGAGTAGCCTGGGGAGCAGAGAGTAAGATGGACAGGGACCTGTAAATCAACAGTAAGTGTGACTAGAGCCCTGGGGAGTGGGCCGGGATTGGGACAGAGCCGTGGGGAGTGGGACAGAGCCCTAGGGAATGGGTAGGACGTGGGACAGAGCCCTAGGGAATGGGCAGGAAGTGAGACAGAGCCTTGGGGAATGAGCCGGGATTGGGACAGAGCCCTGGGGAATGGGCAGGAAGTGGGGTGAGCCCTGGGGAATGGGCAGGAAGTGAGGTGAGCCCTGGGAATGGGCAGGAAGTGGGATAGAGCCCTGGGGAATGGGCATGAAGCAGGATAGAGCCCTGGGGAATGGGCAGGAAGTGGGGTGAGCCCTGGGGAATGGGCAGGAAGTGGGGTGAGCCCTGGGGAATGGGCAGGAAGTGGGACAGAGCCCTGGGGAATGGGCAGGAAGTGGGACAGAGCCCTGGGGAATGGGCAGGAAGTGGGGTGAGCCCTGGAGAGTCAATAGGAAAAGGCTAGATAACTGGAGATAGATCTTTAATATTTAGCAAACGATCAACAACTTCCTATTTAGGGTGCATTTACACAAGAATATACAGTAAAACACGCACAATGACAAATAACTCACACATGAGCACTGTTACACAGAGGAAACGTCCGTTATTAATGTGGAATGTCGTACAGTGGAATTATAATCACCTTCGCTCTGACACTTACCTTTGATCCTCTGTCATCCTGAGAGTAAAATAGAACTTCATCAATCTTTCACGTATAAAATCGAGCTTTACCTGCAAACAGCTCCCTCCTTCATGCTGGAAACAGCTAATTATTTATTTTAAATGTTATTATGGGTGCTATTTTGTGTTTATCAAGGTGTGGGAGGTCAGTACTGGAGAACAAAACACTTTTCATTTGAGGGACCCGATGTCAGCAGCGGGCAGTCCCAGGTCAGGTATAGATGCAGAGCAAAGCTCCATCTACACTGCCCAACAGTGTGCATCCACCTCAGGAGCACCCTACTGCACCACTGTGCAATTTTCCCATTTCCCTCACCAGCCAACCGCTGGCCTCTCTGAGTGAGATTGCCCAGGAATGGTACGGACACTGACAAAGTCATCTCACGTGGTCCTTCGACAGCCAGCAGACAGAGGAACTGCCATCCCATCATTTATGGCTGAATTTGAATTCTGGTCTCAAAGATGACAGACTGGCAACTGATGTTGCGGCCCTATCCAGATACTATAAGCTATCTTCTAATTAGTCTGTGAATTGCTCCTTATCACACCAATAAGCCAAGATCAATCTAGGTACACAGGAACTGGAGTAGTTCATTTAGCCCCTCGGGCCTATACTGCCATTCAATGAGATCATGGCTGATCTGTGACCTAACTCCATATACCCGCCTTTGCCCCATATCCCTTCATACCTTTGGTTAACAGAAATCTATCAATCTCAGATTTAAAATTAGCATTTGACCCAGTATCAATTGCTATTTGCGGAAGAGTTCCAAACTTCTCCTCCCCCACCTTTGCGCCTTTGCATGTAGAAGTGTTTCATAACTTCACTCCTGAAATGCTCGACTTTAATTTTTAGGCTACGTCCTCAAGTCCTAGAATCTCCAACCTGCGACAATAGTTTATTCGTATCTACCCTATTGGTTCTCCTTAATATCTTGAAAACTTTGATAAAATCACCCCATAACCTTTTAAATTCCAGGGACTATATCCTTAGTTTGTGTAAATTCTCTTTGTAATTCAACCCTTGGAGTCCGGGTATTGTTCTGGTAAACCTACGCTGCACTCCCTCCAAAACCAATATATCCTCCCTAAGGTGTGGTGCCCAGAACTGCTCACAGTGCTCCAGGTGTGGTCTAACCAGGGA
Source organism: Pristiophorus japonicus (assembly GCF_044704955.1). Classification (NCBI taxonomy): domain Eukaryota; kingdom Metazoa; phylum Chordata; class Chondrichthyes; family Pristiophoridae; genus Pristiophorus; species Pristiophorus japonicus. The sequence continues at coordinate 89,469,778 of NC_091989.1, read as the reverse complement.
TTTGTGTAGCTGCAGCATAACTTCTAGTCCTCTAGATATAAAGGTCAGCATTCCATTAGCCTTTTTGATTATTTTCTGTACCTGTCCATGATATTTTAGTGATCTACATACCTGGACCCCCAAATCTCTTTGGACATCCACCGTTTCAACTTTTCACCATTTAGAAAGTTCCCTGTTCTATCCTATTTAGGTTCAAAGTGGATGACTTCACATTTGCCTATATTGAAATCCATTTTCCACAGTTTTGCCAATTCACTTAATCTATTAATATCTCTTTGGCATATTATGCTTCCATCTACACTGCTTACACTGCCGCCTATCTTTGTGCCATCTGCAAACTTTATGTGTCTTTCTATCCAATTATCTAAGACATTAATAAATACTGTCAATAGTTGAGGTCCCAACACAGATCCCTGTGGGATCCCACTAATCACATCCTGCCAATTAGAGTACCTGCTCATTATCCCTACTCTCTGTCTCCTTCCTAACCAGGTCAATAATTTCCCCCAATTCTGTGGTCTTCTACCTTAGTTAATAGTCTCTTATGTGGGACTTTATCAAATGCCTTATGAAAGTCGATATAAATAACATCCATAGATGTCCCCTGTCTACAACTTTAGTCACCTCTTCAAAAAATGCAATCAGGTTTGTCAGGCATGACCTGCCTTTCACAAATCCAAGCTGGCCCTCTCTAACCAACTGAACATTTTTGAGGCGTTCAGTCACCCTATCCTTAATAATAGACGTATTATAGTTCATAGAAGGATGTGATCGGGGCCCAGGAGAGTCGAGAGTTCGGTGCCCAGAAAAGGCGATGGCCCAGGGGCAGCACGGGCCAGCCCATATGTGCGCGCACTAGGTCCGTGCAGCAGAGCTGGTCTCCAGTTGTCCTGGTTAACCCTTGCCACTGGACCAAGACCTAGCTCTGTCAAGCCCGTGTGGTGGCTGGTGTGCAACGGCCACCACACGTTAAAAAGATCCACGCACAGGCATCTTCCACCCTTCAGGATGTAGTTCAGGATCCGGAATATTAGGTCCTTCATTGAAACACCTGTGAACTCATCCCTTTTCGGCATGGAAGCAAGTCCTCCTCGTTTCGAGGGGCCGCCTATGATGATGATGAATTATAGACTCCAGCAATTCCCTGACAATAGTTGTTAGGCTAACTGGTGTATAATTCCATGGTTTCCCCCTCTCACCATTCTTAAATAGCGGAGTGACATGTGCAATTTTCCAATCTAAAGGCTGGTGCAATGAAAGTCTTCTTTGTCAATGTGAAGTGTGTTTGGGGGTAACGCAGCACATTTCCAAGTCCACAGCATAATACTGCTGGGAACTGGGCTCAATTGGCAATCTCACTCAGCGATTCTAAAGGTGTTCAGAAATGAACGTGTGGCTCTGGTCCATTGGGAGGCACTCCTCTGAGTGTAGGATTAGGGTACACTCGTGGGCAGCATATACTGTGAGCTTTCGCCCACACGTACCCCATGCTGAAAAGTGGAGTTTCAATTTCCAGCATTGACATCCTTTTCTAGATGAATGTAAAACTAAGAAATCTTGTTAAAAATATAAATTGAATGTAGCAGAGACATTGAACAGACAAGAGACAACATACAGGGTTAAACAATCTGCTTCCACGGATGGACAACAATTAGCACTTGTATAGGCATCTTTAACATAGCGAAACATCACAGAGTGAGAGTGACAGTGAGCAGAGATTTGTTGTGAGGGTAAGGAGAGATGGTTGAAGAGGTAGTCGAGAGCCGGTGAGGGGGAGGGATTTGAGAAGGAAGTTGCAGAGTGTGAAGGTGTGATAATTGAGTGGTGATGGGCGGGTGGAGGATGGACGGTGGGCACCCACAAGGCCAGGGTCAGCAGGGCAGAACGTACGTTTAAGATATAGCGCTGGAATACGTTGCAGAGACGAGGTAGGGCAAAGACACAGAGGGATTTAGAAATAAAGATGAAGGTAATGGGTGGAAATTATGGGTCGAAGCTTCCTTCGTATGACCGCTTCCGACCCGAAACAAATCTACGAAAGTACCTGCCAGTCCCGGAGGAACGTAGGATTCCGGTCGGAGGCCTAAATTCGTTGCGCAGCGCACGGGGAGATGCCTTTCAGGTACCTACGTACATGTTGGAGTCACGTGGGCCTGGACCACCAATCACGATCCAGTATTCCCCTCATTGATAAAAATGGGAGCTCTGTACGGACACCCGTTACTATCAATGAGAGAAACCCCTAAAAGACCCAAACACAGCAATATAAATAAATAAAACACTGCACATATTTAAAATTAAATGTAATTAAATGTTTCAGACAAAAAACTAATTTTTGGGGAATTTTTTTTTAATGTGTTGTAATAGTGTTAAAAATAAACTTACCTTAATGGACAGGGTTTTTAAGATAAAAATGAGGGTTTAAATTTAATTTTTATATGTTTTAAAAGTGTGACGCTGGTAAAGTTTGAAGGACATTCGCTGGGCATGAGTTGGGAAAATAGCCCAATCTCTCCCCCGCAGATGGCCTTCTCCCGGGGATGCGGAGATTCTGTACGGAGAAAGCTTGACAGATCGGAAAAGCCGGTTTTCGGCGCATGCGCATGGCACCCCAAGAACCAGCATTTGGTGAGGTCTCGCCGGGTGCCTGAGCATTCTGTACGGACCCGGCAAGACCGGAATTTTCAGCCCGCTGAAATCAGAGCGGTGGGGATGGGTTAGGAATGAGGCAGGACATGGTTCCGGTGACTGAATCTTTGATGAGTTGGAATTTGTGTAGCGTGGAACTTGGGAGACGAGCGAGGAGGGTATGAATGAGGAAAGCTGAGCACAGAGCTGATGGAAACATGGTGGAGAGTTTCAATGGCACTGAGGATAGGGATGGAGGCAGTTGATGTTATGGAGGTGGGAACAGGATATGGAGTTTGAAGCTCAGCCCAGGACACCAAGGTTGCACACACAGGCTCATCCTGAGTGAGAAGCTGAGCTGGGGTGCGTAGCTGGAGGATAGGAGGCAGAGCTTGTGGTGGGAGCTAAACAGGATGGCTTTGGTCTTACCAATATTAAGCTGGAGGAAATTCTGGTGGATCCATGATCTGATATCGGACAAGTGGCCAGATAGCCCAGTAACAGTCACGGAGTCAAGGGTGCCGATGAGAAGTAACGGTGGGAACCTGCATCGCTCCTTTGGAAGCTGGCCTTTTACTTACAGTTAACGTTGCTGAGACGCTGCGTTTGGTAAGGAATAAGATGGAGCTGAGGAAGGAACTTTGTTGCAGGTGCAGAAGGAGAATCTATTGCAAAAGACGCGCCGGCTGCCTTTGGACATGTTGGAATGAAACGGTGATCAAAGGAGAAGGCAATAGAGTGGTCAACGTATCAAAGGCCATGAAGAGGACAAGGGGATATAATGTATCTGGTCACAGTCACAAAGATGTTGTTGGCGACTTTGGCCAAGGCAATCTCAGTGCTGTGGGTGGGGCAGTAACCTGGACTGAACAGGGGGGGTGGTCGGAAAGGTACAGCAAGGAGTTGGATCGCTGATGAGTTCAAGGATTTGGAGTGAATGAACATGGATATTTCCCCTTCAAAGCTTGTCAGAGAAGCTTTGTATAAGGGCTTTGTAACAATAATGACACGAGGCCATTGGATAGTTGCTTTAAATGTCATGGGGGAATGGGTACAGCAAGTATACTGTATTGTGCAGTTTCTTCTGCCTATTACAAGGATGCAGGAGGGCACCCCCTAATAGCCCAGTGGGTAAATGCACCGTGCGGCTTGTGCTGAGTTGTACACACCAAGAAGGAAGGCCCCAAATTAAATCTCTGGCTTGTGTTTAGTTAGCTGACCTCTAGCTGGGGGTCAAAGTGATACTACCGGGCTACAGAAAAGCAAAATCAGCAGGGCTTGCTGCTCCCGATCACTATCCAGTGCTAGAACATGCATATGTGTGGACACCGGGAAAGGGGTAACATTGGCTATGATGCCCTACACAGTTGAATAGGCACTCACTGTCCAGGCTCACACATGGAGATTGGGCACTTGGGCGAAGTAGCAGCCTACAGTCAGTGCCTGTGGAACTGTACTCCGAGCTAGACCCTGCACTTTCAGGGGAGAAGGGGGAAATGTGGAATGAAAGCTGGAGAAAAGATCTCAATACACTCACCTGAAACTTCAGCAAAAAATTTTCCTGAACAGGTAATAAACTAAAGAAAGTGAAGAGAAAGAATTAGTGTGACAGCAGCCCAATCACTTGATGCATCATGTACTTATATGAATGAGAAAACCCCCAAAACACACAAACACTACATAAAACATTTTAAAAAACACCTCACATAATACACTAATAGAAATTAAAGTTGTTATAAATATTTTTTAAAGAAAAAAAATTTGCCGATTTTAAAAAAAAGTTAGGGTTAGCGTTTAAAATAACATTACCTGCGTGGGCAGGGTTTTAACGTAAATATGTTTTTTTTTAAATGTTATTTTAATCATGTTTTTGATATGTTTTTAAACTCTTACGCCTGTAACAGTAGGCTATGCGCCTGCTTCTATCAGGCGCAAGAGTTTTGAGGACATTTGCTGGGCAAGATATTGGGTAAATCCCGCAATTTTGCCCTTGCAACTGTCCTCGCTCCCGATCTGGCTACGATCTGTCAGGCCAGAAACTTGACAGATCGGAAAGGCCGGTTTTCAGCGCATGCGCATTGCCCGCTAAAAACCGGCTTTTGCGATGCCTTCCCGGGTCCACACACACCCCGTACCGACCCGGGGAGGCCGGAATTTCCAGGCCAAAATATACACCGTGCAATTTAAAAGAAAGAAAAAGAAAAACTTGCATTTCTATAGCGCCTTTCACAACCTCAGGACGTCCCAAAGCGCTTCACAGCCAATGAAGTACTTATTGACGTGTAGTCTCTGTCATATCGCGGCAGTCAAATTACACACATGGTCCCAGAAACAGCCATTTGATAATGAGCAGATAATCTGTTTTTAGTGATGTTGTTGAGGGATAAATATTGCACAGGACACTGGGGAAAACTCCCCTGCTCTTCTTCAAAATGGGCTTCTAGATTCACTTCAGAAGGCAGACGGGACCTCGGTTTAATGTCTCATCCAAAAGATGGCACTCCGTTAGCACTGCACTGGAGTGGCAGCCTAGATTATGTGCTGAAGTCCCTGGAGTGGGACTTGAACCCATGACCTTCTGATTCAGAGGCGAGAGTGCTGCCCCCTGAGCAAAGACTGAAAGCTTTATTGGGCAAACAGTGGAGTGAGCCAATCACTTGTACACAGACTGACTGATGTATAGCCAGCACCTGTTTGGAGTTCCCTCACACATCCTTGTTGCATCTGATTTTGCCACTGGAATGGTCGCTGTGACCACACAATGATGAGGCAGGGCATAAATGTAGTTTCCATGGATACCAAGTTAACCGACACTGAGATCCATAATGTTCGGGGCCACCTTGGTGAGCTCTGCTGATTTGGACTGAGCTGGCACAGGGGATCTGATTGAAGATGGCAGCAAGGTGTTGTGGCACACAGAATTGATTCAAGATGGCATGGTGATGTACCTGGATTTGGATGGAGGTGGCACGGCAATGAGGTACACAGGTAGCATAGTGGTGTGGCGTGTGGCATTAGTAAAACACAGCATCACCAAATGATAGTGCTTGGCTTAACGGGCACCATTCCACACGTGGCGAGTTCCCAATCTCAGCACTGTTGCTGCAGGAACGCGGCAAGCCAAAGTCACTGGGGTCACAAACCCTCTCGGATTGTCCTGGGGTTTCCTGGAATAAAGGATTCATCTCTCGGACACTCTTGCGAGCAACAAGCTCCTGGGTGCAAATCCCACTCAATGATTTCTCTTGGTTGGCTGGAAAGGTTCCACATGAAACAAGTTTAGACAGCCTTCTCCTACTGAGCGTGATGTGGCAAACTCAATCGCACTGTACACTAAGGTCAGCACACTGGCCTGTCAAGAACTGGAGAGGGTGAGAGACCCTGACAGAGAGGGTGAGAGACCCTGACAGAGAGGGAGAGAGACCCTGACAGAGAGGGTGAGAGTGTGAGAGACCCTGACAGAGAAGGTGAGAGTCCCAGATGGAGGTTAAAGTCTCCTCTGTCTACCGGCTCATCCTATGCTTCCTTGACTGGCCGAGTAAAGCATTCCAGCTCCGCCTGGCCCACAAGGGGTGTTGAAAGAGGCACTAACCTTGAGGAGCTGCCAGCTCCCGCCTCCCTTTCATTGCCGAGTTTCCCGACCCTTGGGAAACGGAGAGTCAGGATAAATGGGTAATTTTCCAGTTGGCCAACAGTAAGTAGTGGGTGCCACAGGGTTCGGTGCTGGGTCCCCAACTATTTACAATCTATATTAATGAATTGGATGAAGACACCGAGTGCAATGTAGCCAAGTTTGCTGATGATACAAGTAAGGTGGGAAAGCAAATTATGTGGAGGACGCAAAGAATCTGCAAAGGGATATAGACAGGTTAAGTGAGTGGGCAAAAATTTGGCAGGTGGAGTATAATGTGGGAAAGTGTGAGGTTATCCACTTTGGTAGGAAAAATAAAAAAGCAAATGATTATTTAAGTGGAAAGAGATTACAAAATGCTGCAGTACAGAGAGGCCTAGGGGTCCTTGTGCATGAAACATAAAATGTTAGCATGCAGGTACAGCAAGTATTCAGGAAGGCAAATGGAATGTTGGCCTTTATTGCAAGGGGGATAGAGTATAAAAGCAGAGAAGTCCTGCTACAACTGTACAGGTGAGACCACACCTAGAGTACTGCGTACAGTTTTGGTCTCCGTATTTAAGGAGGAATGTACTTGCATTGGAGGCAGTTCAGAGAAGGCTCACTAGGTTGATTCCTGAGATGCAGAGGTTGACTTATGAAGAAAGGTTGAGTAAGTTGGGCCTGTACTCATTGGAGTTTAGAAGAATGAGAGGTAATCTTATTGAAACATATAAGATACTGAGGGGGCTCGACAAGGTAGATGCAAAGAGGATGTTTCCCCTCATGGGTAATCTAGAACTAGGGGCATAGTTTAAGAATAAGGGGTCGCCCATTTAGAACTGAGATGAGGAGGAATTTCTTCTCTGAGGGATGTAAATCTGTGGAATTCTCTGCCCCAGAGAGCTGTGGATGCTGGGTCATTGAATATATTTAAGGTGGAGATAGATTTTTGAGCGATAAGGGAATAAAGGGTTATGGGGAGCGGGCAGAGAAGTGGAGCTGAGTCCATGATCAGATCAGCTATGATCTTATTGAATGGCGGAGCAGGCTCGAGGGGCTAATGGCCAATTCCTGCTCCTATTTCTTGTTCTTGTGAAACACGCGCACGATATCTGCCGTGTTGGGGAAGCGTCCCCATATCTAAGTCTTTCACCCCACCCCCCCGACCCTCTCCACCTGTTGTGAGGGGGTTAATATCGAGGACAGAAACGAAGAAGGTGGGGGGTGGATAAATTTGGTGTTGCTCTGTGGTTGGGGCTGAAATACATTGTTGTCGAGACGTTCTTTCTAATATCTGTTTTAAATGAAGTTGTCAATAAGCTAAACTTATCACCCCTGCTCCCACTTTCCTGGCTTGCTTTGAAGTAATTTTCTGGATTGATCAATGCCATTTAATATTTACAAACCTGACTGAGGGCCCCTCTTTAAACCGAGGTCCTCAAGCTGCTCTGTCGTCTCTGATTGGTCACCCCATTTACATTGGGAATCAGCTCTGCTGCTCTTCTCTGCACCCTCTCCAATGCATGTAGCACGGTGACCAGAATTGCATGCATTCGTCCCACGGCCATCTTCACAGTCCAGCATAATCTCTGCAGGTTGTACTTCGCTGTTCTGACTGGCTTTTCTAATTGCTCTGTCACATTGTCCAGGCACTGAAAGTCTGCCATTACTTCCTATTTCCTTCCAGATATTCTCCGCGCTAGTGTCACTCTGGTCAATGCGTACCGATGCGTGTTTTTTGACCAATACTTTGGCCTAGAAATTTGGTTGGAGTGTTCCTAAGGCACGAATGTCGGGCAGACCGCAAATTTAGCGGCGGAAAGTTTTTAGTGATGGGAACAGCAAAATTCAGTGTTTGCACCCTGAGAGTGGAGCGGAACACTGAGGGAGGTGTTCCACACTTCTCTCCGGGCGCTAGGTTGGGTGAGCAATTGAATATCCCGCGCTAAAGACTCGGCTTCGGGGCAATCTAAGAGAGGCTTCCCTGCAAAAAAAAGGAACTAAAAATACGAAAAAAAATCCCTGTACATTACTCGCCCCAAATAAAGTTAAATCGCAAAATAAAAAATATCACTCACACTTACCTGAAGCAGTCGTTCCTTCCCATAGCGCCCCGGGACAGCTCTGCGTGCCAGCTTTCTTTTGCGGGGTCACTAGGGGGCGCTACGGGTGCAGCGCAAACCAAATGTTGGCCCCGTGGCGACACGGGGGGAGTTGCACACCGGCACTACGCTCCCAGGCGATACCGGCACACTGAATCTGCCGAGCGGCGCGAATGGCAACGCTCGCGGCTGCAAACCCTTTAGCTCCCCTGTTCCGACCCGCGTGATGGCCGCTATCCAACCAAATCTCTCCCCTTCACCTTTCTCAATGTTAAACTTCATTTGCTGTACATCTGCCCAACTGAGCGACAGCCTTCTCTAAAACCTTTTGCTGTGCACTCTGTCTCTAACACCACCTATAGCACATCTCCTACAAACTCACTACATTTACCGGCAGGAAAAGACCAGCTAGTCTATTAAGCCCACCCCATGCCATGATGGCTGGAAGCATCCTAGCTAAACACTTCCTCCGTCCCTCTCTCCCTCCCTCCCCACCCCGCCTCCGATATCCTCCCCCCACCGCCCGCACCCCCAGCCCTGGGAGATCGCTGAAGAGATTAACTTACCGTGCCATTTCAGAAAGGCCCAGCTTCCCATCGCCATTTGCATCGAAAATTTTCAACTGAAAAGAAGAGTATTTATTAATCGCATGGTGATTACAATGCTCCTGTGTTTTGTTGATGTTCGCAGTGTTTCTGTAAAATCTTCCTGTAATTGATTCATTTCTTTAGGAAAATGGTGTCAAGAGCATCACAATCACCGTGTGTTTTATCCCTGGTAATGTCCAATTGTTTCACTGGAGATTATCACAGATAAACGAAATGGTCATCTGCCCATTCCCCCTGCCCATTTCCCCCTGCCCATTTCCCACCTGTCCATTCCCACGTGCCCATTCCCACCTGCCCATTCCCATGTGCCCATTTCCCCCTGCCCATTTCCCACATGCCTTTTCCCCCCTGCTCATTCCCCCCTGCCCATTTCCCTCTGCCCTTTTCCCCTGCCCTTTTCCCCCTGCCAATTTCCCCCTTGCCTATTTCCCACCTGCCCATTTCCCCCTGCCCTTTCCCAACGCCCATTTCCCCCTGCCCATTCCCCCTGTCCATTTCCCTCTGCCCTTTTCCCCCTGCCCATTTCCATCTGCCCATTTCCCACCTGCCCATTTCCCCCTGCCCTTTCCCCCTGCCCATTTGCCACCTGCCCATTTCCCCCTGCCCTTTCCCAACGCCCATTTCCCCCTGCCCATTTCCCTCTGCCCTTTTCCCCCTGCCCTTTCCCAATGCCCATTTCCCCCTGCCCATTTCCCCTGCCCTTTCCCCCTGCCCATTTCCCCCTGCCCTTTCCCAACGCCCATTTCCCCCTGCCCATTTCACCCTGCCCTTTTCCCCCTGCCCTTTCCCAATGCCAATTTCCCCCTGCCATTTCCCCCTGCCCTTTTCCAACGCCCATTTCCCCCTGCCCATTTCCCCCTGCCCTTTCCCAATGCCAATTTCCCCCTGCCATTTCCCCCTGCCCATTTCCCACCTGCCCATTTCCTCCTGCCCTTTCCCAACGCCCATTTCCACCTGCCCATTCCCACCTGCCCTCCTCTCTGCAACATGTCTGGGGTTACCCAGCCACAACCAGCGTCTGAGATGAGGCCACAGTAAGGATGGGAATATGGGAGTTAGAATCACTTTGGTCTGCTCTCAGATGGGGGTGGGGGTGGAGTGGGGGGGGGGTGTCCTGGGGTTGCAGGAGGCCTGACAGCTGGGGAAACCCTGTGAATCTGAGGGGAGGAGGGCAAGGTCAGGCCTGTAAGTGGGAAACCCTGGGAGTGGGTCACGCCCAACCCAAGGATGTGGAGACCCAAGGAAGGAAATACCACGACATCGCTCTGTACCACTGTTCTTCATTGGGACAGCAGTTACTCCTCTTTTTCTTTATTTGGACATCTCTCTTCTATTCCTCTCTCGTTCCTGGTCAACCCCAGGTACACTTTCCTATGTGTGCATCATTCTCACTGTAGGGATAATGGGTAGAATCATAGAAATTTACATTTCGGCCCATCGTGTCTGCGCCAGCCGACAAAGAGCTACCCAGCCTAATCCCACTTTCCATCTCTTGATCCATAGCCCTGTAGGTTACGGCACTTCAAGTGTATATCCAAGTACTTTTAAATGTGGTGAGGGTTTCTGCCTCTACCACCCTTTCAGGCAGTGAGTTCCAGACCCCCACCACCCTCTGGGTGAAGAAATTTCCCCTCAAATCTCCTCTAAACCTCCTACCAATTACTTTAAATTTATGCCCCCTGGTTGTTGACCCCTCTACTAAGGGAAATAGGTCCTTCCTATCCACTCTATCTAGGCCTCTCAATTTTATACACCTCAATAAGGTCTCCCCTCAGCCTCATCTGTTCCAAAGAAAACAAGCCGAGCCTATCCAATCTTTCCTCATAGCTAAAATTCTCCAGTCCAGGCAACACCCTGGTAAATATGCTATGGCACATTTTCATGGGTGCCAACTGCCCTCACCTAAGACGCCATTCAACCGTGGGGACCATCGCAGCCAGGCCCTGCATTTTCGGGAGCTGGATGCCTGGCTGCCCCACAGCCGAGGGGCACTGAGGCCAATGGTGGCAGCCATATTGCTAACCCCACTGAGGTCAGCGATCTCAGCCCAGAGCAGGATCATTGATGCCTGAGTGGAGATGGGGGTGTAAGGGACATTGTGCCTTGGTCAGCCTTTACTCACTATAGTTTGTGTGTACTCCTGCAGCTTCTTGTCATCGTAGTGTCTGTTTGCTTTCTTCAACAGGTCCAGCAAGAAGCTCTGCGGAGACAAATAGTTCATCTTCATTATTTAACATTTTTGGAATTGACTGGTTTTCTGACCGGATACCATTGGCAGTGAAAGAACGTAGGAACATTCATTCCCTCAAGTCTGCTCCCCCACTCAATTATGTCATGGCTCATCGTATCTTAACTCCATCTACCCGCCCTGGTTCCGTAACCATTAATACCCCTGCCCAACAAAAAACTATCAATATGTTTTAACGTTTTAATTTGACCCCCTAGCCTCGACAGCATTTTGGGGAGAGAATTCCACATTTATACTACCCTTTGTGTGAAGAAGTGCTTCACTTCTAGATGTCTAGAACAAGTCATCATCATAGGCAGTCCCTCGAAATCGAGGAAGACTTGCTTCCACTCTTAACATGAGTTCTTAGGTGGCTGAACAATCCAATACAGAATTACAGTCTCTGTCACCGGTGGGACAGTCGTTGAGGGAAAGGGTGTGTGGGAGAGGTTTGCCGCACGCTCTTTCCATTGCCTGCGCTTGTTTTCTGCATGCTCTTGGCTCAGCGCCCTCCCGGATGCACTTCCTCCACTTAGGGCAGTCTTTGACCAGAGACGCCCAGGTGCCGATGGGGATGTTGCACATTATCAGAGAGGCTTTGAGAATGTCCTTGAAACGTTTCCTCTGCCCACCTGGGACTCGCTTGCCGTGTAGGAGCTCCGAGTAGAGCACTTGCTTTGGGAGTCTTGTATCAGGCATGCGAACTATGTAGCCTGCCCAGTGGAGCTGGTCAAGTATGGTCTGTGCTTCAATGCTGGTGATGTTGTCCTGGTCGAGGACGCTAACGATGGTGCGTCTGTCCTCCCAGGAGATTTGCAAGATCTTGTGGAGACATCGTTGGTGGTATTTCTCCAGTGATTTGAGGTGTCTACTGTACATGGTCCATGTCTCTGAGCCATACAGGAGGGCGGGTATTACTACAGTCCTGTAGACCATGAGCTTGGTGGTAGATTTGAGGGCCTGGTCTTCAAACACTCTTTTCCTCAGACTGCCGAAGAATCAACTACATAGTGTAAGACTGGAGTCACATGGAGGCCAGTCTGGATAGGGGCAACAGGTCATCAGTGAAGCAGTTGGGTTTTTATGACACTTCGACAGATTTCCCGGTCGTTTTACTTTCTGGTTCCAGCCCACAAATAACTGGATTTTTAAAATTAAATTTCACAACTCGGTGTGGTTGGATTTGAACTCACGATGTGAGTTGCTAGTCCAGTACCCTTTAATTACACACCACAGCAGACACAATCAACTATAGGCAGAGACCAAGGGAGGCAGAACAGTTCACATTATAATCAGGCAGCGATGCATTTTAAAATGGATGGAACGACAATGGATCAGGGTCTGTATCGGGAGGGCGATTAATACACCTGATTTACAGCCAGGCGCTGAAGGTGAAAATCGACCCCATTGTATCGGAAACACTTTGAGATGTCTCTGGGATGTGAAACGGTGTGAGATAAAGACAAGTCTTTCTTCCGTTACCAGCTTATTCTGTTCAACCCTTTTGGAAACTGAATGATAATTTGAAGTTCAGAATAGGAAACATAATGCGTTTTTATCGTAAGTCTACTGTGAGTTAGGGTATGCTCTGTGATTTGACATTTACTCTAGTGTTATGTTATAAATGCACTGATATAAAATGGGGGCACCTTCAGTTCATTGGCTTCGATGTATCCACTACAGTCTGCATCATATTTCCTCCAGGTCTGTAAAACAAAAAGACAAGATTTGTCATTATTGGACACCGGGCTGATGGAATTATATAACCATAGAATCATGCCAGCACAGAACCTGGCCATTTAGGCCCATCAATTTGATGTTGATGGTTTTCTCCACACGAGCCACCAAGCTTAATCCTGCTCTCCTGCTCACTCCCCATACCCTTTAACATTGCTTTTCTTTCAACAACTATCTAAGTAGGTGCCAGCCGTGGATCAGTGGGTAGCACTCTCGCCTCTGTGTCAGAAGGTCATGGGTTCAAGCCTTAGTTCAGAGTCTTGAGCACATAAATCTAGGCTGACACTTCAGTGCAGCGCGATGGGAGTCCTGCAGTGTCAGTGGTGCTGTCTTTCAGATGAGATGTTAAACCGAGGCCCTGTCAGGTGGATGTAAAAGATCCCATAGCACTATTCAAAGAAGAACAGGGCAGGTATCCTGGCCAATATTTATCGCTCAGCCAACATTACTAAAACAGATTATCTGGTCTTTAATCTCATTGCTGTTTCTGGGAGCTTGCTGTGTGCAAATTGGCTGCTGCACCTCCAACATTATAACAGTGACGGCACTTCAAAAGTACTTCATTGTCTGCAAAGTGTTCTGGGATTGAATGGTGCTGTAGAAACACAAATCTTTCTTTAATTCCCTTATAACAGAATTCATGGACTCTGCTTCAACAACAGCTAGCGGCCGAGAATTCCACATTCTAACCACCCTCTGTGTAAAGACAAATTTTCTAACCTTTTTGTGGCCCCTCGTTACCATTTCAGAGACCATGAAAACAATCTGTCGCTATTTACTCTATCATAACCCTTTGTATTCTATCGGTTCACAATTTTACCTTCTTAACTCCAGTAAATAAAGCCCTAACTTCACACCCCGAATAATTAAGTTCTGAAAGATCATTTAAATATCAAACTTAAACATAGAACACGGGAAGAAGACACTAAGTTACTGTTACCCAGGAGGGTGGCTGGAATTCTGACAATGTCTTGGAGCTGTGAAGGTTCTGGACCAGTCTGAATCATGGGGCCAGAAATTCGGCTGGGCCTCTGTTGGGGCGTTAATCCAGGCGGACCGGTAATCTTAGCGCCTTGAAAAAGTTTGCGCCTCCCGCCCAGAAATTGGTCAGAATCGGTTGAAGAGCTGACAGGGGCTCTAAATCAGCCGTTGCACACCAGAGCTGGGGAAGTTTGATCGGTACATGTTGCGGATCCATAGTGCATGTGCGGAACTCCGAATAAGATCCCGGGAAAAGCCAAGTCTTAAAGGTGCTTCATAGTAATGCACCCATTAAAGTTTTCAAACTCACTTGTTTCCAACCTATACTGTTATGTCTGTCTGCCGTTGCAAACTGGGAGGCTCACGCATCGTGCTGTGTATAACCGTTGTACCGACTGTGACCCCCCAGGGAAGCGCTTCCTCATCCCTTTAAGTAGCCACCAGTTAATGACTCTGCAAGCCTGCACCGACTATTTTCCCAGACGGTGTTATTGGCGGACGCTGAATGAGGTACACGCACCGAATTTACCGACTGGGGCGCAAACGTGGGCGTTGCACCAGGAATCCGTCAGGATCGCACTGATTGTCAGCAGCCGGGCGCTAGCGGTTTGCAGCCCCGATGAGCCGCTAATGAATATTCCGTCGGGGCGCTAAAAGCTGCTCGCCTGGTCGCTAAGCTCTCACGCTCCCATTAACGTCCCCTCTGGCCGCTAACTGAAGCTACAGACAATCGAATATCAAGCCCTGTGTGTTTCGGTACCAGGAGTGGGAACTCCAGCTAATGGTATGTGCAGCAGCAGGAGTGACCTGACGCCTTGTAGCTGCTCAGTTTTAAATGGGAATCCTATCAAAGGCCACTGAGAGACATGGTGGCATCCAAATAGTGTGTAAATACCGAGCAAATTTGATAAAAATATGATATATTAAAAATCTTATGTTTATGCAAACCTCCTGTTAACATTTCGATTATAAATTCCTATATTCTCACACCCGTTGTAACTTCTGTTTCGTGTTCTGTAAAGTGGGGGGTGGGGAGAGATGGAGAGAATTACTGAAGGTAGATTGGCAGAGAGAGAGAGAGACTTGGGTCAAGACATAAGAAATAGGAGCAGGAGTAGGCCATTCGGCCCATCGAGCCTGCTCCGCCATTCAATAAGATCATGGCTGATCTTCTACCTCAACTCCACTTTCCTGCACTATTCCCATATCCCCGGATTCCCTTAATAGCCAAAAATCTATTGCTCTCTGTCTTGAATATATTCAACGACAGAGCCTCCATAGCCCTCTGGGGCAGAGAATTCCAAAGATTCACCATCCTCTGAGTGAAGAAATTTCTCCTCATCTCAGTCCTAAATGGCTGACCCCTTATTCTGAGACTGTGACACCTGGTTCTAGACTCCCCAGCCAGGGAAACATCCTCCCTGCATCTACCCTGGCAAGCCCTGTAAGAATGTTGTATGTTTCAATCAGATCACACACCACACATAGGGCCCAAGTTTCCGCCCCCTGTAAAAACGGCGCACCTCCATGAAAACAGTGCCGTGACCTCTGCACATGCGCGCTAGAGTTTGCGAGCATGTGCAGTAGCTCCTCGCAGTCTGGATCTCTGCGACGCTGCATGGGAGGGGCCCGAAGCACGCCGCCCCTAGCCCTGGCCGAATGGGCTCCCCGGGCATTGAAGATGTGCTTAAATAGTTATCGGGACTCAGGCTTCCTAGAAGCACCCACACCGATTATCGCTGGGATGATCTGATTAACTGGGAGCCTAGAAAGCAACATCTGCCTGAGATGTCTGGGAGGGAAATCGCTGGTTTCATTGACAGACCGACTGACAAATCACCCGATGGGAAGTAAGTTGGAGGGAGAGCCCACTCACTTGCTGTGGTTGGGAGTTACACAAGCCCATGTTCGGAGTCAGTCTGTGCTCCGTTCAGAAGATGGGCACTCCAGCCACGGATGCTTTAACAGTGACCAAAGATCAATAACAGGGCAGAAAACTCGCACACAACTCCTGTTGACAGACACAGCTTGCCCCATTTAACAAGACTATGTTCTGGCTGTGAGAAAACACTCCAGGTAAATGGCTGATACGGACTCGTGACTGAAAAGCTCAGATGTGGGACCTGGCCGATATTGACGACTCTGAGCTGGACCCGGGATCCATGTCTTTGAACATTCTCTGACAACCACAGATTTTTTGGCAAAGTAAGGAGATGACACTTCAAGACCGACCATGCCTCGACTGCATGCCAACCACACCAAACCATACCACCCACCACCTTCTACCTGAAGGAAAAGAGAATAGAGAGAGAAGTAAAACGTGTTTTTATTCATTCATTCACGGGATGTGGGCGTCGCTGGCAAGGCCGGCATTTATTGCACATCCCTAAATTCCCTTGAGAAGATGGTGGTGAAGGTGCTCCCACAGTGCTGTTCGGGAGGGAGTTCCAGGATTTTGACCCAGCGACGATGAAGGAATGGCGACATATTTCCAGGATGATGTGTGAGTTGGAGGGGAACGTGGAGGTGGTGGTGTTCCCATGCGCCTGCTGCCCTTGTCCTTCGAGGTGGTAGAGTTCGCGGGTTTGGGAGGTGCTGCCGAAGAAGCCTTGGCGAGTTGCTGCAGTGCAGCTTGTAGATGGTACACACTGCAGCCACAGTGTGCCGGTGGTGCAGGGAGTGAATGTTTAAGGTGGTGCTCATCAAGTAGCCTGATCAGGCTACTGGGAATGGTAGCATAGTGGTTCTGTTACTTGTCTAGTAATCCAGAGGCCTGGACTAACGATCCGGAGACGTGAGTTCAAATCCCACCATGGCAACTGGGGAATTTAAATTCAGTCAATTAAATAAATCTGGAATAAAAAGCTAGTATCAATAATGGTGACATGAAATGATCGGATTGTCGTAAAAACCCCTCTGGTCACGAATGCAACTTTAGGAAAGGAAATCTGCCACCCTTACCCGGTCTGGCCTATATATGAGTCCAGACCCACAGCAATGTGGTTGACTCTTAACTGCCCTCTGAAATGGCCCAGCGAGACACACATTTGTAACATTCTGTTGCATGAAACAATAAGAATAAAACCGGACGGACCACCCGGCATTGACCTCGGCTCTGGACACGACAACGGCACATCCAGTCGACCCAAAGTCCTCCTCACTAACATCTGCGAACTCATGCCAAAATTGGGAAAGCTGTCCCACAGACTGGTCAAGCAACAGCCTGACATAGTCACAGAATCATAACTTTCAGCCAATTTCCCAGACTCCTCCATCACCATCCCTAGGTATGTCCTGTCCCACCGGCAGGGGTGACGGCACAGTGGTATACAGTCGGGAGAGAGTGGCCCTGGGAGTCCTCAACATTGATCCTATGCAGTCTCATGGCTTCAGGTCAAACATGGGCAAGGAAACCTCCTGCTGATTACCACCTACCGCCCTCCCTCAGCTGATGAATCAGTACTCCTCCATGTTGAACACAACTTGGAAGAAGCACTGAGGGTAGCAAGGGCACAGAATGTACTCTGGGCGGGGGACTTCAATGTCCATCACCAAGAGTGGCTCGACAGCACCACTACTGACCGAGCTGGCCGAGTCCTGAAGGATATAGCTGCCAGACTGGGCCCGCGACAGGAGGTGAGAGAACCAACACAAGAGGAAAACCTATTTGACCTCATCCTCACCAATTTATCTCTCGCAGAAGCATTTGTCCATGACGGTGATCACCGCACAGTCATTGTGGAGACAAAGTCCCATCTTCATACTGAGGACACCATCCATTGTATTGTGTGGCACTACCAAAATTCCCTGGATTCTGGAGAGGTCCCAGCCGATTGGAAAACCACAAATGTAATGCCTCTATTTAAAAAAGGAGGCAGACAGAAAGCAGGAAACTATAGACCGGTTAGCCTAACATCTGTCGTTGGGAAAATGCTGGACTGCATTATTAAGGAAGCAGTAGCAGGACATTTGGAAAAGCATGATTCAATTGAGCAGAATCAACATACTATTATGAAAGGGAAATCACATTTGATAAATTTTCTGGAGTTCTTTGAGGATGTATCGAGCAGGGTAGATAAGGGGAACCAGTGGATGTGGTGTATTTGGATTTCCAGATGGCATTCGATAAGGTGCCACATAAAAGGTTACTGCACAAGATAAAAGTTCACGGGGTTGGGGCTAATATATTAGCATGGATAGAGGATTGGCTAACTAACAGAAAACAGAGAGTCGGGATAAATGGATCATTTTCCGGTTGGCAAACAGTAACTAGTGGGGTGCTGCAGGGATCGGTGCTGGGGCTTCAACTATTTACAATCTATATTAAAGACTTGGATGAAGGGACCGAGTGGAATGTAGCCAAGTTTGCTGATGATACAAAGATAGGTGGGAAAGCAAATTGTGAGGAGGACACAAAAAGTCTGTAAAGGGATATAGACAGGCTAGGTGAGTGGGCAAAAATTTTGCAGATGGAGTATAATGTAGGAAAATGTGAGGTTATCCACTTTGGCAGAAAAATAGAAAAGCAAATTATAATTTAAATGGACAAAAATTGCAAAGTGTTGGGCATGAAACACAAAAAATTAGTATGCAGGTACAGCAAGTAATCAGGAAGGCAAATGGAACGTTGGCCTTTATTGCAATGGGGATAGAGTATAAAAGCAGAGAAGTCCTGCTACAACTGTACAGCGTATTGGTGAGACCACACCTGGAGTACTGCGTACAGTTTTGGTCTCTGTATGTAAGGAAGGATATACTTGCATTGGAGGCTGTTCAGAGAAGGTTCACTCGGTTGATTCCTGAGATGAAGGGTTTGACTTATGAAGATAGGTTGAGTAGGTTGGGCCTATACTCATTGGAGTTCAGAAGAATGAGAGATGATCTTATCAAAACATATAAAATAATGAGGGGGCTCGACAAGGTGGATGCAGAGAGGATATTTCCATTCATAGGGGAAACTAAAACTAGGGGGCATAGTCTTAGAATAAGGAGCTGCCCATTTAAAACTGCGATGAGGAGGAATTTCTTCTTTCAGAGAGTTGTAAATCTGTGGAATTCTCTGCCTCAGAGAGCTGTGGAGGCTGGGTCATTGAATATATTTAAGGCAGAGGTAGACTGATTTTTGAGCGATAAGGGAGTAAAGGGTTCTGGGGAGCGGGCGGGGAAGTGGAGCTGAGTCCATGATCAGATCAACCATGATCTTATTCAATGGCGGAGCAGACTCGAGGGGCCAAATGGCCAACTCCTGTTCCTATTTCTTATGTTCTTATGTCCTGCCACATCCAGTCGTGAATGGTGGTGGACTATTAAACAACTAATGGGAGGAGTTGAAAATTCCCATCCTCAATGATGGCGGAGCCCAACAGGTGAGTTCAAAAGACAAGGTTGAAGTGTTTGCAACCATCTTCAGCCAGAAATGCCGAGTGGATGATCCATATCAGCTTTCTCCTGAGGACCTCACCATCATAGAAGCCAGTCTTCAGCCAATTTGATTCAATCCATTTGATATCAAGAAATGGCTGAGCGCACTAGATACAGCAAAGACTACATCCCAGCTGTCGTGGTGAAGACTTGTGCTCCAGAATTAGCTGTGCCTCCAGCCAAGCTGTTCCAGTACAGCAACAATATTGGCATCTACCCGACAATGTGGTAAACTGCCCAGGTATGTCCTGTGAACAGTGCTATCAAGCAGCACTTACTCACCAATAACCTGCTCACCAATGCTCAGTTTGGGTTCCGCCAGGACCACTTGGCTCCAGACCTCATTGCAACCTTGGTCCAAACATGGACAAAAGTGCTGAATTCCAGAGGTGAGGTGAGAGTGACTGCCTGTGACATCAAGTCAGCATTTGACTGAATGTGGCATCAAGGAGCCCTAGTAAAATTGAAGTCAATGGGAATCAGGGGGAAAACTCATCACTGGCTGGAGTCATACCTAGCACAAAGGAAGATGGTTGTGTTTGTTGGAGGACAATCATCACAGTTCCAGGACATCGCTGCAGGAGTTCCTCAGGCCAGTGTCCTAGGCCCAACCATCATCAGCTGCTTCATCAATGACCTTCCCTCCATGATAAGGTCAGAAGTGGGGATGTTCGCTGATGATTGCACAGTGTTCCATTCGCAACTCCTCAGATAATGGAGCAGTCCATGCCCGCATGCAGCATCACCTGGATGACATTCAGGTTTGGACTGATAAGTGGCAAATAACATTCGCGCCACACAAGTGCCAGGCAATGACCAAATCCAACAAGCGAGAGTCTAACCACTGCCCCTTGACATTCAACAGCACTACTATCACCGAATCCCCCATCATCAACATCCTGGGGATCACCATTGACAGAAACTTAACTGGACCAGCCACATAAATACTGTGGCCACAAGAGCAGGTAAGAGGTTGGGTATTCTGCAGCGAGTGTCTCAATATCCTGACTTGGAAATATATCATCGTTTCTTCATCGTCGCTGGGTCACAATCCTGGAACTTCTTCTTTAACAGTACTGTGGGAGCACCTTCACCACATGGACTGCAGTCGTTCATGTAGGTGACTCACCATGACCTTCTCAAGGGCAATTAGGGATGGGCAATAAATGCTTGAGTGTTGTTGGAGCTGCACTCATCCAGGCAAGTGGAGAGTGTTGTGTATCTGTAAAACATGCACTCCCATGTTCCGCCATCAGGGAGCGCATCCCTTGAAGTCCCAAGAGATCCCAGCACCCCTTGGGAGTACTGTATATAAGCCGGCCCCCAAGGCCTGTTCCTGACTCTGGGATGTCTTAATAAAGACTGAGGTCACTGTTACTTTAATCTCCCTGTGTGCAGTCTCATCTGTGTTAGGAACACAATAATTGGTGACGAGAATACGATTCCAACGCAAAGATGCAGCAAATTGTGGGCATCCTGGAGAAGTTCTTGGAGGGTGAGGACTGGGAAACCTATATCAAACGGCTAGACCAGTACTTTGTAGCCATTGAGCTGGACAGAGAAGAAAGCGCTGCAAAAAGGAGAGCGGTCCTCCTTACAGTCTGCGGGGCACCGACCTACAGCCTCATGAAGAATCTTCTGTCTACGACAGAAACCCACAGATAAGTCGTATGAGGAGCTGTGTACACTGTTTCGGGAGCATCTTAACCCGAGGGAGAGCGTGCTAATGGCGATGAATCGGTTCTACATGTGCCAGCGATCTGAAGGTCAGGAAGTGGCGAGCTATGTCGCCGAGCTAAGGCGACTTGCAGGACAATGTGAGTTTGATGGCTACCTGGAGCAAATGCTCAGAGACTTTTTTGTACTTTTCGTAGGATGGCCATGAGACCATCCTATGAAAACTTTTGACTGTAGAGACACCGACCCTCAGCAAGGCCATTGCGATAGCACAGGCGTTTATGTCCACCAATGATAACACCAAACAAATCTCTCAGCACACAAGTGCTAGCAATGTTCATAAATTAACTGGAACTATGTTTGCAAGCAGAAATGTACAGGACAGAACCCACGAGTCTGCAATTGTCAGCAGGCCTCAGGTGACCCAAATGACTCAGAGTCCCCAACAAAGGATGAATGCAAGGCAATTCACACCTTGTTGGCATTGTGAAGGCTTCCATTCAGACTATTCATGCCGCTTCAAAGGTTACGTTTGCAAGAGCTGTGGAACAATGGGGCACCTCCAATGATCTTGCAGACGAGCTGCAAGCTCTGCAAAACCTGCTAATCACCACGTGGCAGAGGAAGATCGGTCGATGGTGGATCAAAGCAATTTCGAGCCTCAGAGAGAGGAGGCAGATGCTGAAGTACACAGGGTGCACACATTTTCGATGAAATGTCCACCTATAATGCTAAATGTAAAATTGAATGGCTTACCCATAGGCATGGAACTGGACACTGGCGCTAGCCAATCCACCATGAGCAATAAAATGTTTGAGAGACTGTGGTTCAACAAGGCACTCAGACCAGCCCTGAGCCCCATCCACACGAAACTGAGAACGTACACCATCATGGTCCTGGGCAGCGCCATGGTCAAGGTCACCTACGAGGGCACGGTGCAAGAACTGCCACTCTGGGTTGTCCCGGGCAATGACCCCACACTGCTTGGAAGGAGCTGGCTGGGAAAAATCTGCTGGAACTGGGATGACATCCGAGCGCTATCACATGTCGATGAGGCCTCATGTACTCAGGTTCTTAACAAATTTTCTTCCTTTTTTGAGCCAGGCATTGGAAACTTTTCCGGGGCGAAGGTGCGGATCCACTTGGTCCCAGAGGCATGACCCATCCACCACAAGGCACGAGCGGTACCTCACGTGATGAGGGAGAGAGTGGAAATTGAGCTGGACAGGCTGCAACGCAAGGGCATCATCTCCCCAGTGGAATTCAGCGAGTGGGCCAGCCCGATTGTTCCAGTACTCAAAAGTGATGGCACGGTCAGGATTTGCGGCGATTATAAAGTAACTATTAATCGTTTCTCGCTACAGGACCAATATCCGCGCTACCTAAGGCAGACGACCTATTTGCGACGCTGGCAGGAGGCAAGACGTTCACCAAGCTCGACCTGACTTCGGCCTACATGACGCAGGAGCTGGAGGAGTCTTTGAAGGGCCTCACCTGCATCAACACGTACAAGGGACTGTTCATCTACAACAGATGCCCGTTTGGAATTCGGTCGGCTGCAGCGATCTTCCAGAGAAACATGGAGAGCCTACTCAAGTCGGCACCACACACGGTGGTCTTTCAGGACGACATATTGGTAATGGGTCGGGACACCATCGAGCACCTACAAAACCTGGAGGAGTTCCTCCAGCAACTGGATCGCATACGGCTGTGGCTGAAGAGGTCGAAATGTGTCTTCATGGCAACAGAAGTGGAGTTTTTGGGGAGAAAGATCGCTGCAGACGGCATTCGGCCCACAGACTCCAAGATAGAGGCAATCAGAAACGTGCCCAGGCCACAGAATGTCACGGAGCTGCGGTCGTTCCTGGGACTCCTCAACTATTTTGGTAACTTCCTACTGGGGTTAAGCACCCTCTTAGAGCTCCTACATAAAGGTGTGAACTGGGTATGGGATAAAAAACAAGTAATTGCTTTTGAGAAAGTCAGAAACATTTTATGCTCCAACAAGCTGCTTGTATTGTATAACCCATGTAAAAGACTTGTGGTAGCATGTGATGCGTAGTCGTACGGAGTCGAGTGTGTATTACAACAAGCTAACGTTGCGGGGAAGTTGCAACCTGTCGCCTATGCCTCCAGGAGCTTGGCTAAGGCCGAGAGGGCCTACAGCATGATTGAGAAAGAGGCATTAGTGTGTGTGTTCGGGGTAAAGAAAATGCATCAGTACCTGTTTGGCCTCAAATTTGAGCTGGAAACCGATCACAGGTCCCTCATATCCCTGTTCGCTGAAAACAAGGGGATAAATATGAATGCCTCAGCCCGCATACAAAGGTGGGCACTCGCGCTATCAGCATATAACTATACCATCCGCCACAGGCCAGGTACCGAGAACTGTGCGGATGCTCTCAGTCGGCTACCATTGCCCACCACAGGGGTGGAAATGGCGCAGCCTGCAAACTTGTTGATGGTGGCGCAGCCCGCAGACTTGTTGATGGTCATGGAAGCATTTGAAAATGATAAATCACCTGTCACGGCCCGCCAGATTAGGACTTGGACCAGCCAAGATCCTCTGCTGTCACTAGTAAAAAAACTGTGTACTGCATGGGAGCTGGGCCAGTATCCCCGTTGAAATGCAAGAGCTAATCAAGCTGTTCCAGTGGCAAAAGGACGAGCTGTTCATTCAGGCAGACTGCCTGTTGTGGGGTAACCGCATAGTGCTACCCAAAAAGGGCAGGGAGACGTTCATCTCGGATCTCCATAGCACACACCTGGGTAGAGTAATGATGAAAGCGATAGCCAGATCCCACGTGTGGTGGCCCGGTATTGACTCTGACTTAGAGTCCTGTGTACGGCAATGCAGCGTGTGTGCTCACTTGAGCAACGTGCCCAGAGAGGCACCACTAAGTTTGTGGTCCTGGCCCTCCAGACCATGGTCGAGGATCCATGTCGACTATGCGGGCCCGTTTCTCGGAAAAATGCTCCTGGTGGTGGTGGATGCTTTTTCAAAATGGATTGAATGTGAAATAATGTCGGGAAGCACCGCCAATGCCACCATTGAAAGCCTGAGGGCCATGTTTGCCACCCACGGCCTGCCTGACATACTGGTCAGTGACAACGGGCCATGTTTCACCAGTGCCGAATTTAAAGAATTCATGACTTGCAATGGGATCAAACATGTCACCTCGGCCCCGATTAAACCAGCCTCCAATGGGCAGGCAGAGCGGGCAGTACAAATCATCAAACAGAGCCTTAAACGTGTCACAGAAGGCTCACTCCAAACCCGCCTGTCCCAAGTACTGCTCAGCTACCGCACGAGACCCCACTCGCTCACAGGAGAGCCCCCGGCTGAGCTAGTCATGAAAAGGACACTTAAAACCAGATTCTCTCTGGTTCACCCCAACCTGCATGATCAGGTAGAGAGCAGGTGGCAGCAACAAAATGTAAACGATGATCAAGCCACTGTGTCACTGGAAATTGATCTGAATGACCCTGTGTATGTGCTAAACTATGGACATGGTCCCAAGTGCATCACGGGCACGGTGATAGCTAAAGAAGGGAGTAGGGTGTTTGTAGTCAAACTAGACAATGGACAAATTTTCAGAAAGCACCTGGACCAAATGAGGCTGCGGTTCATAGACTGCCCTGAACAACCCACAGCAAACACCACCTTTTGAGAGCCCACAACACACACCCAAAGGATCAATGATACCACCCTGGACCAGGAAATCAAACCCATCATGCCCAACAGCCCAGCAAGGCCAGGCTCACCTAGCAGCCCTGCAGGGCCAACAACACGCCAGCCCAGCGAGGGCACAGCTAACACACCAGAACAGACATTTGTACCGAGGCGGTCCACCAGGGAAAGAAAGGCTCCCGACCGCCTCACCTTGTAAATAGTTTTCACTTTGACTTTGGGGGGGCAGGAGTGATGTTGTGTATCCCTTTGGAGCACTGTATATAAGCCGGCTCCTAAGGCTTGTTCCTGACTCTGCAGTGTCTTAATAAAGACTGAGGTCACTGTTACTTTAACCTCCCTGTGTGCAGTCTCATCTGTATTAGGAACACAACAGAGAGTATTGCATCACACTCCTGACTTGTGCCTTGTATGTCGATGTTGGTTGGTCCGTCCGGTTTTATTCTTATTGTAGCAGTATTTGATACAACAGAGTGGCTTGCTAGGCCACATTGCTGTGGTTCTGGAGTCACATATAGGACTAAAGGACATTACTGAACAAGATGTTTTTTTAATGACAATCCGATAGCTTCATTGTCGCCATTACTGATACGAGATTTTTAATTCCAGATTTACTTAATTAACTGAATTCAAATTCACAAACTGCCAAATTGGGATTAGAACTCATATCTCGGGATTAGCAGTCCTGGCCTCTGGATTACTAGTCTAGTTACATAAGAACATAAGAAATAGGAACAGGAGTAGGCCATATGGCCCCTCGAGTCTGCTCCGCCATTCAATACGATCATGGCTGATCTGATCATGGACTCAGCTCCACTTCCCTGTCCGCTCCCCATAACCCCTTATTCCCTTATCGGTTAAGAAACTGTCTATCTCTGTCTTAAATTTATTCAATGACCCAGCTTCCACAGCTCTCTGAGGCAGTGAATTCCACAGATTTACAACCTTCTGAGAGAAGAAATTCCTCCTCATCTCTGTTTTAAATGAACGGCCCCTTATTCTAAGATTATGTCCCCTAGTTCTAGTCTCCCCTAACAGTGGAAACATCCTCTCTGCATCCACCTTGTCAAGTCCCCTCATAATCTTATACGTTTTGATAAAATCACCTCTCATTCTTCTGAATTCCAATGAGTAGAGGCCCAACCTACTCAACCTTTCCTCATAAGTCAACCCCCTCATCTCTGTAATCAACCTAGTGAACCTTCTCCCAGGTCCCACTGTACTGCAGCACTTTTGCAATTTTTCTCTATTTAAATAATAACTTGCTCTTCGATTTTTTTCTGCCAAAGTGCATGACCTCACACTTTCCAACATTATATTTCATCTGCCAAATTTTTGCCCACTCACTTAGCCTGTATATGTCCTTTTGCAGATTTTTTGTGTCCTCACACATTGCTTTTCTTCCCATCTTTGTATCGTCAGCAAACTTGGCTACATTACACTTGGTCCCTTCATCCAAGTCGTTAATATAGATTGTAAATAGTTGGAGTCCCAGCACTGATCCCTGTGGCACCCCACTAGTTACTGGTTGCCAACCCGAGACTGACCCATTTATCCCGACTCTTTGTTTTCTGTTAGTTAGCCAATCCTCTATAATTACCCCCAACCTCGTGAACTTTTATCTTGTGCAGTAACCTTTTATGTGGCAACTTGTCAAATGCCTCCTGGAAGTCCAAATACACCACATTCACTGGTTCCCCCTTATCCACTCTATGCTGCCATACCTGATAATGGAGAGAAGAGAGGGAGCAGCAACACTACGACATTGGAGACAGGTAAGAGAGTGAGCATCTTCCTCGACTCACCGTGTGCAATACTGGGTTGGGGGTGATGGTATGGGTCAGAGGCTTTAGGCTAGTTCCAAGGTTGGAGACTGAGGCCTGGGCACCAGTGAAGCTCTGGCTGGGCTGGACATGGATCCAGTCTTTAAAGGGAAAGGAGGAAGCTCCAGGAAGTGGTCATCGGGAAACGGACCCAAGATCAGAGGCAGGAAGCTGTTGCAGGCTTAGGTCTGCCACGGTTGAGAGTAGAAAGTTGTGCCAAGAAGTGTGTAATATATGCACCTGGGAGTATGCTCACAGGTTTGGAGAGCTGTTGAGACACGCCATGGCGCACCACCTTGCCGTTCAGAAAGGCGGGGGTCCCCAATGGAGGGCTCTCTACTCGGGAGTTCTCCCTCTATTTATTGGGGACTTGGCCTGGAGGGTGTTGCACGGAGCAGTCCTGTGCAATCGATTTTTAAGCCGCTTGTAATTTCTGTGGTCTAGAGGAGTCCGTGTTCCACGCCTATGTTCAATATTTGAAGGGGCCCTCAAATTCTGGTTGCACTTCAGTCCCACGCTTCTGATCTTTGGGCACCCTGTGCGGAGGGGAGCAGGCAGGTCGGAAGGCCTCCTCGTAGGACTGCTCCTGGGCATGGCCAAGGGGGTCATCAGACGGTCCAGGCAGCGGGCGGTCGAGAGGGTTGTTCAGCCCGACTGCCTGCCTCTCTTCCGCAGTTACATCCGAGCCAGGTTGTCTCTGGAGATGGAGCACGCGGTGTCCACCGGTATGCTCGCGGCCTTCCGCGAGAGGTGGGCACCGGAGGGACTGGAGTGCATCATCACCCCCGGCAACCGAATTTTAATTTGATTTAAGTTTTCAGTCAAAAGTTTAATTTGTTTAATGTGTCGGTTTAGTGACCCCCTTTAATCAGAGGGCACTTGATTTATGGTTTCAACTGAAATAGTTGTCTAGCTGTTGAGCTATGAGTGGCTTAGCCAGTCACGTGATGTTCCCAAGACTCAATAAAACCCCAGCCAGTTGGGTTCGGGGGATTCACACTGAGGCAGGTGGTTGTGAGCGTGGTGGATAAACTGGTAATGTGTAGTGTGATTGTTAAACCTTTGCTAATAAACCAACTAGTTCCGAATAGCAATGTGTTGCTGTGAATTCTTAAGCAAAGAACCCATGAAGCAAATACATTATAAAGGTTAGGATGGGAAGCACAGTAGTGGACGGGGAAAACATGGCTTGGAAATGAAATAAAATGTGGAAATTTCAATAAAACAGTGGATACCAAATTTAAAAAAGTAAAGCTTGTGGGGAACCATGCATTATGTGATTCCCATGGACCAATCAGATCGCTAGAAAACCCCATTCATCCAATGGAGCAATCAGATCATTAAAAGAGGAAATCCATGTCTTGTTCTTTTTTAAACAGCAGATAGATTCTTAAATGCTGCGGAGCCATGAGATGCAGTGTCATTTTCCCTTCCACTAGAGGTCAGCTGTATTCTTTACAGGATTCAGAAGTAATGCCATTTTAGCTCAGCAATCCAGAAAAGGAACACTTACACTGCCTTCACCACAGCGTCCAACTGTGGAATCGATCAATTCAATGGTTTTGCCTCTAGTCTCCTACCCAGGAGACTGTTCTAATTGAGTGCTCTTTACATGAAGAGGTTCTCCCTGATGCCTGTCCTAAATTGCATTTTCACCAGATTCAGCCCGTATTCTAAACCTAGATTTTTCGTTCTGGGTGTAGTTTACAAATGATTAGAAACAGATTTTGCACTGAAACATAAGGCAATGAGCTACTTGCACCCAGTTTTCCTCTCTGGTTTTGCAGTATTCTACGCTTCTTGGCCGAGGCAGAGGAGACTAAACTCTGGCCGCCCGGACGGAGGTGCTCCAGTGGTTTCCCAGATTGGGGCAGTATCACGTCATCCATTACCCACTGGGCCCTCAGAGAGGGTAGGAGCTACACATCGCCAAGGGGCCTCTTTGTACCTGTCCAGGCTCCCTGGCAACATGTAAACTAATGAAATAAGATTATGAGGGGGCATGACAAGCTGGATGCAGAGAGGATGTTTCCACTGATGGGGGAGACTAGAACTAGGGGGCATAATCTTAGAATAAGGAGCCACCCATTTAAAACTGAGATGAGGAGGAATTTCTTATCTCAGAGGGTTGTAAATCTGTGAAATTCGCTGCCTCAGAGAGCTGTGGAAGCTGGGACATTGAATACATTTAAGACAGAAAGACAGTTTCTTAACCGATAAGGGGTTATGGGGAGCGGGCAGGGAAGTGGAGCTGAGTCCATGATCAGATCAGCCATAATCATATTAAATGGTGGTGCAGGCTCGAGGGGCCGTACGGCCTACTCCTGCTCCTATTTCTTATGTTCTTATGTTCTGATGGGAACTGTACCGCAGTCCAGATCAAACTAATGCCCAAAAGCCCCGTCAGTCTGCTAACTGCAGTGAGCTCGAGGCAGTGTCAGCACAGCCCCTCGTGGGAGCAGGTCCACAGTGCATAACTCTCCACACCGGCATCAATTGGCATTCACTTTTGAACCCATTCACTGCTTTGTAATTCAATTTGATCCTGGAGTTCATTCCGCAAGTACCCGCGACCTCTACCAGCTAGAGGGACAAGGGCAGCAGGCGCATGGGAACACCCCACACACTCCACAGCTCTCTGAGGCAGTGAATTCCACACATTTACAATCCTCTAAGAGAAGAAATTCCTCCTCATCTCTGTTTTAAATGGGCGGCCCCTTATTCCAAGATCATGCCCTCTAGTTCTAGTCTCCCCTATCAGTGGAAACATCCTCTCTGCATCCGCCTTGTCAAGCCCCCTCATAATCTTATACGTTTCGATAAGATCACCTCTCATTCTTCTGAATTCTAATGAGTAGAGGCCCAACCTCCTCAACCTTTCCTCCTAAGTCAACCCCCTCATCTCCGGAATCAACCTAGTGAACCTTCTCTGAACTGCCTCCAAAGCAAGTATATCCTTTCTTAAATATGGAAACCAAATCTGCATGCAGTATTCCAGGTGTGGCCTCACCAATACCCTGTACAACTGTAGCAAGATTTCCCTGCTTTTATACTCCATCCCCTTTGCATTGGTCTTCCTGATCACTTGCTGTACCTGCATACTATCCTTTCGTGTTTAATGCACAGAGGTGAAAGGTCAGTGTGCAACCTCCACTCCCCACCACATCTCCGCAGTGATCCTGAACCGATGGGAATCCTTTGCAATGGCCTACTGTTGAAAGTGAGACATGCGCTAGTTCTCCCGCCAGTATCCCCTTCGCTTTCCATACCTCCATAAACTCTCCGCTGGACCGTACGCACTGTCGGAAACACAGGAGAAAGTTCTCTTCCGTTGGAAGTATCTGGGCCAGCTGCAAGAGAACAAGGGCGAGTGTTATTATATCCTTCCGCTACAGACTTCCTGCAGTCTTTCCCCAAACACCTTCCCCTGCGGAGAGGACAGGATAGGACCCAGAGGCCCCGAATACCAATCGTGGTCATGCTGGGTTGGCAATATCACAGCGGCGAGGGGAATGCTGGGTGTGAACCGATGTCACTGCACTGTGACACATGTACAGTAGACACCTCAAGTCGCTGGAGAAATACCACCAACGATCTCCCCGCAAGATCCTACAAAACCCCTGGGAGGACAGATGCACCGACGTTAGCATCCTCGACCAGGCTAACATCCCCGGCATTGAAGCATTGACCACACTCGACCAGCTCCGCTGGACAGGCCACACTGTTCGCATGCCAGACACAAGACTTCCAAAGCAAGTGCTCTACTCGGAACTCTTTCACGGCAAACGAGCCCCAGGTGGGCAGAGGAAACATTTCAAGGACACCCTCAAAGCTTCCCTGATAAAGTGCAACATCCCCACCGACACCTGGGAGTCCCTGGCCAAAGACCGCCCTAAGTGGAGGAAGTGCATCCGGGAGGGCGTTGAGCACCTCGAGTCTCATCAAGTGCAGGCAGCGGAAAGAGCTGTCCCACCCACCCTTTCCCTCAACCCTTGACAGGGACTGTGGCTCTCGTATTGGACTGTTCAGCCACCTAAGGACTAATTTTAAGAGTGGAAGCAAGTCTTCCTCGATTCTGAGGGACTGTCTATGATGATGACTGTGACACAGCCCCAACACGTTGCCCATTCAAGGCCCCAGGAGCAGGCTCCTCTTTTATTTAATATATAAAAGCCGTCCAGATCTTTTTCTTACTGCTAATTTCTCTAGTGGATACCCGTGGGGGTAAAGTTCCACCCCGAGTGTCACAGGATATCGGACTACAGGGGAGTGTTGGGGCTGAGCCCATTCCTGTCTCAAAGCAACATTGCATCTTTTCCAGCAAAGGGTGACTGGAGAGCCATCATAGAATCATAGGGCTAGACTTTCCATTACTGCGCAGATCGCTTAGACATGAGCGTTATTTCCAGCGTTAGCGTTTATTGTGGGTTTTGTGATCGCCAGATTATCGCCCCTTTTCAAACCCCTAGTTTCCACTTTATAAAATGGGTGTTAGCGGGAGCGATGTGAAATGGGCGTTTCTGGGCATTATATTTCACCTCAGCGTTAAAGTGGACGTTAAGTGGGCAGTAGCGATGCAAAACTAATGGAAAGTCTAGCCCATAGAAATTTACAGCATGGAAGGAGGCCATTCAGCCCATCGTGTCCGTGCCGGCCGACCAAGAGCTACCCAGCCTAATCCCACTTTCCAGCTCTCGGTCCGCACCCTGTGGGTTATGGCACTTTAAGTGCACATCCAAGTACTTTTTAAATGTGGTGAGGGTTTCTGCCTCTCCCACCCTTTCAGGCAGTGAGTTCCAGATCCCTACCACCCTCTGGGTGAAGACATTTCCCCTCAAATCCCCTCTAAACCTATCAATTACTTTAAATCTATGCGCCATGATTGTTGACCCCTCTGCCAAGGGTCCATCCTATCCACTCTATCTCGGCCCCTCAAAATTTTATACACCTCAATCAGGTCTCCCCTCAGCCTCCTCTGTTCCAAAGAAAACAAACGCAGCCTATCCAATTTTTCCTCATAGCTAAAATTCTCCAGTCCAGGCAACATCCTGATCAATCTCCTCTGTACCCTCGCTAGTGCAAGGCGGGAGTGCTGGCTGATGACTATTCCCCTCCCAAGGTCCTGAGGCCAATTATAGGTCTGCCCCCCACCACCCCCCCCTCCACCGGGACTGAGATCGCCCCCCTCAGCACAGACTGGGGTTGAGACCTGGGGGGCCTCCTGATGATGTGCCCAAGCACCACAATGACAGGAGCCGTTACCCAGCAGGGTTCATAAGAACATAAGAAATAGGAACAGGAGTGGGCCTGCTCCGCCATTCAATAAGATCATGGCTGATCTGATCATGGGCTCAACTCCACGTCCCTGCCCACTCCCCAGAACCCCTTATCCCCTTATCTGTTAAGGCACCCTGTAAACACACACTGCACATTCAGAGGGTCATCATGGTGGGGGTTGGGGGGCTGTCAACGGAGCTGAAAGGCTGTACATAGACCACAAGCATAGTCACATTTAGCGATACAGACACACTTACCTCAGCGATCTCTATCCTGCCGTCGGCATTCTTGTCATATTTTGCCATGAATTCCTTCATCTGTATTTCCTGTTTTAGCAAAATAAAATAGAGATACTAAGCACATCGTGCAGTCACGGTGAGTGTAAACGTTTGTCCCAAATGTGAGTGTTTCCATCCAAGTCAAGTCATAGATTTGATCATTCATCATCTGCTGCAAAACAGGCAGTTCATGAAGTCATAACTCTCTGCGCATACACAACACAACAGATACACACACACACACTCCACACACACACCCCACACACACACACCCCCACACATACACACACACATCCCACACACACACACACCCCACACACACACTCCCACACACACACACCACACACACACCCCACACACACACACACCCCCACACACACTCCCACACTTACACACCACACACACACTCCCACACACACACACCCCACACACACACACATACCCCACACACACCCCACACACACACACATACCCCACACACACACCCCACACACACACTCCCACACACACACACCCCACACCACACACACTCCCACACATACCCCACACACACATCCGACACATACACACCCCACACACACACTCCCACACTTACACACCACACACACACCCCACACACACACACCCCCACACACACACACACACATCCCACACACACACACACACCCCACACACACACTCCCACACACACCCCCACACACACTCCCACACTTACACACCACACACACACTCCCACACACACACACCCCACACACACACATACCCCACACACACACACACACCCCACACACACACTCCCACACACACACTCCCACACACACACTCCCACACTTACACACCACACACACACCCCACACACACATACCCCACACACACATACTCCACACACACACTCCACACACTCCACACACACACAACCCACACACACACTCCCACACACACCCCACACACACATCCGACACACACACACCCCCACACACACTCCCACACTTACACACCACACACACACACATACCCCACACACACATACTCCACACACACACTCCACACACCCCACACACACACTCCCACACACACCCCACACACACATCCGACACACACACACCCTCACACACACTCCCACACTTACACACCACACACACACTCCCACACACACACACCCCACACACACACCCCACACATACACACTCCACACACACACACACACCCCCCACACACACACAACCCACACACCCCACAAACACACACATTCCACACACACACTCCATACACACACTCCACACACACACCCCACACTCACACACCCCACACATACACACACCCCCACACATACACACACCCCACACATACACACACCCCACACATACACACACCCCACACATACACACACCCCACACACACACCCCACACACACCGCACACACACACACCCCACACATACACACACTCAACACCATACACACACCTCACACACACACCCACACACACATACCCACACACACACACCCCACACATACACACAACCCACACACACAACCCACACACACACCCCACACACACACAACCCACACACCCCACAAACACACACATTCCACACACACACTCCACACACACACCCCACACACAAATCCCACACACACACCCACTCCACACACACACCCCACACATACACACACCCCACACATACACACACCCCACACATACACACACCCCACACATACACACACCCCACACATACATATACTCCACACACACACCCCACACACCGCACACACACACACCCCACACATACACACACTCAACACCATACACACACCCCACACACACCTCACACACACACCCACACACACACCCCACACATACACACAACCCACACACACAACCCACACAACCCACACACACATCCCACACACCCTACACATACACACCCCAAACTCATAAAAAGAAAAGAAATAGGAGCAGGAGGTCATTTGGCCCCTCGAGCCTGCTCCGCCATTCAATAAGATCATGGCTGATCTGATCATGGACTCAGCTCTACTTCCCTGCCCGCTCCCCATAACCCTTTATTCCCTTATTGCTCAAAAATCTGTCTATCTCCGCTTTAAATATATTCTATGACCCAGCCTCCACAGCTCTCTGGAGCAGAGAATTCCACAGATTTCCAACCCTCAGAGAGAAGAAATTCCTCCTCATCTCAGTTGTAATTATTCTGAAACTATGCCCCCTAGTTCTAGATCCCCCCACGAGGGGAAACATCCTCTTTGCATCTACCTTTTAGAGCCCCCTCAGTATCTTATATATTTCAATAAGATCACCTCTCATTCTTCTGAATTCCAATGAGTAGAGGCCCAACCCCCTCATCTCTGGAATCAACCTAGTGAACCTTCTCTGAACAGCCTCCAATGCACGTACATCCTTCCTTAAATACGGAGACCAAAACTGTACGCAGTACTCTAGGTGTGGCCTCACCAATACCCTGTACAGTTGTAGCAGGACTTCTCTGCTTTCATACTCTATCCCCCTTGCAATAAAGGCCAACATTCCATTTGCCTTCCTGATTACTTGCTGTACCTGCATACTAACTTTTTGCGTTTCATGCACAAGGACCCCCGGTCCCTCTGTAGTGCAGCATTTTGTAATTTATCTCCATTTAAATAATAATTAGTTTGTTTATGTCTGCCAAAGTGGATAACCTCACACTTTCCCACATTATATTCCATCTGCCAAATGTTTGCCCACTCAGTCTGTCTATATCCCTTTGCAGATTTTTTGTGTTCTCCTCACAACTTGCTTTCCCAACCATCTTTGTATCATCAAAGGCCTCACCTGGAATATTGTGTTCACCTAATTTGGTCTCCTAATCTAAGGAAGGATGTTCTTGCTAGTGAGGGAGTGCAGCGAAGGTTCACCAGACTGATTCCCGGGATGGCAGGACTGACATATGAGGAGAGACTGGATCGACTGGGCCTGTATTCACTGGAGTTTAGAAGGATGAGGGGGGATCTTATAGAAACATACAAAATTCTGACAGGACTGGACAGGTTAGATGCAGGAAGAATGTTCCCGATGTTGGGGAAGTCCACAACCAGGGGTTACAGTCTAAGGTAAGCCATTTAGGACCGAGATGAAGAGAAACTTCTTCACTCAGAAAGTTGTGAACCTGTGGAACTCTCTTCTGCAGAGAGTTGTTGATGCCAGTTCATTAGATATATTCAAGAGGGAGTTGGATATGGCCCTTACAGCTAAAGGGATCAAGGGGTATGGAGAGAAAGCAGGAAAGGGGTACTGAGGTGAATGATCAGCCATGATCTTATTGAATGGTGGTGCAGGCTCGAAGGGCCGAATGGCCTACTCCTGCACCTATTTTCTATGTTTCTATGTTTCTATCAGCAAACTTGGCTACATTACACTCGGTCCCTTCATCCAAGTCATTAATATAGATTGTAAATAGTTGAGGCCCCAGCATCGATCCCTGTGTCACCCCACTAGTTACCATTTGCCAACTGGAAAATGACCCTCTGTTTTCTGTTAGTTAGCCAATTCCTATCCATACTAATACATTACCCCCAAACATGTGAGCTTTTATCTTGTGCAGTAACCTTTTATGTGGCACCTTACGGCTCAGAGACGTGGACCATAGACAACAGATACCTCAAAGCGCTAGAGAAATACCACCAGTGCTGCCTCCGCCAGATCCTGCAAATCCCCTGGAAGGATAGACGCACCAACGTTAGTGAACTCCCTCAGGCCAACATCCCCAGCATTGAAGCACTGACCACACTTGATCAGCTCTGCTGGACAGGCCACATTGTCCGCATGCCAGACACGAGACTCCCAAAGCAAGTGCTCTACTTGGAACTCCTACACGGCAAATGAGCCTCAGGTGGACAGAGGAAACGTTACAAGGACACCCTCAAAGCCTCCCTGATAAAGTGTAACATCCCAACCGGCACCTGGGGGTCCCTGGCCAATGACCGCCCTAAGTGGAGGAACAGCATCCGAGAGGGCGCTGAGCACCTCGAGTCTCATCGCCGAGAGCATGCAGAAACCAAGCGTAGGCAGCGGAAGGAGTGTGCAACAAACCAGACTCCCCACCCACCCTTTACTCCAACCACTGTCTGTTCCACCTGTGACAGAGACTGTAATTCCCATATTGGACTGTACAGTCATCTGAGAACTCACTTTTAGAGTGGAAGCAAGTCTTCCTCGATTTCGAGGAACTGCCTATGATGATGATGTTGATAGCATCTTATCAAATGCCTTCTGGAAATCGAAATACGCCACATACACTGGTCCCCCCCTTATCCATCCTGCTCGTTACATCCTCAAAGAACTCCAACAAAATTGTCAAACATGATTTCCCTTTCATAAAACCATGCTGACTCTGCTTGACTGAGTCACACACTACCCCCCCGCCCCCCCCCCACACACACACACACCCCACACACACACACGCTAACATGTAATATATTCTTTACGCCATCACAAACACACAGACTACAAGATGGCTCCAGTATATCATGTGACTTTTACTGTATTTACAGCAGCAGTTGCATTATCTCAGTAATCCACTAGGCAGAGCTCTATATTACACCTCCCTCCTTAATGAAGAAGTAATCATTACAAAAGAATCATCATGGTCAACCAACTGGCGCTCTCTACCAACTGGCTTTTACATTCCTTGAATGCTGCATCGCATTCTTCTGACCACTTCCAAGGGACCTGTTTTTCCAACAGCTCATTCAGTGGATGTAACACTATAGCCAAGCTTGGTAGGAACTTCCCATAATAGTTCAAAAGACAAAAAATGATCAAAGTTCAGTGGCATTCTTGAGAATGGGTGCATTTCTGATTGCATCCAGATTTCCCTTGGTTGGATGTAAACCATCTTTGTCTACTCTGTTCCCTAAGTACTCCACTGAGTTTTGAAATAACTCACACTTGTGAGCAGACACTCGTACTCTGTGCTTCTCTAGCCATTTGAGTACTTCATTCAATATGTTATTATAGATTTGTCTGTTTGGTGCTGAAATTAGTATGTCATCTAAATAACATACTACCCCTTCAATGCCTTGCAAAATCTGGTTCATCACCCCTTGGAATATGGCGGGGGTGGAAGACACTCCAAATGGTAGCCTATTAATTGATATAGGCCTAGATGGGTATTTATAATCAAACATGACTTGGACTCCTCATCTAGCTTATGTTGTAAACAGACATTTGTGAAATCTAACTTTGAGAAGATCTGACCAGCTGTCAGTGTTGTGAACAAATCTTCTACATTTGGCAATGTATTGGGGAGATTACCCTCTAGAACCTGGTTTACGGTTACTTTGTAATCACCACACAACCTTACCTTACCATCGGACTTAGGTACAACAACAATGGGTGTAGCCCAATTACGTAGATCTACCTTAGAGATAATGTTCTCAGTTTCTAGCCTTTTGAGTCCTTGTTCAACTTTCTCCTTGAGTGCGTATGGTATGGGACGTGGTTTGCAGTAAACCGATCTAGCATCCTTCTGTACCCTGACACTTGCCTTGAAACCTTGGATCGGACTGCCTGTTTCACAGAATACTTTCGGATATTGCTTGATGACATCATCCTTCGATGCAAATCCCATTTCAACACGAAAAATCTCATTCTAATCCAGCTTCAGTCATCACAACCAATTTCGACCTATCAAGGCAAGCTTGTCTCCTGCCACTACTAAGAGAGGCAAGCTCTGAAACTGATCCTTGTATTTCACCGGTATGATGATACGTCCTACAACAGGGATTTGCTCTCTCGAGTAGCCTCGCAGCTCTATCTTCGACTTATCTATTGGAAATTCATGCAACGTGTTGAGGTACTATGCTCACGGATACACCAGTGTCGATTTCCGTAGGTATCCTGTTCTTGCAACATCTACTTGGATGATGGTACTTCATGAATCGCTGTTAGATATCCTCGTGCTCCTGATGATGTGTATCTCTAGAACCTTCTCGTCCTGTTGCTTCTCTTCAATGCTGTGTAGTTTCTGGCGATTTATACTTCTAGCATTGAATATCGGTTTACTTTTCAGTCGGCATGCCTTCGCAAGATGCCCTGTTTTCTTGCAGAAGAAACACTGCCTTCACATATAGACAGCTTTGAGTGATGTGTTGTCCCAGGCACCGATAGCACAGCTTCAATGCTCTGTTACTTGGCCAGGTGCTGAGATCTTGGGGCTAAACTGCCTTGTACTTCTAACCTGCAGGCGATTCACCTCGGTTGTCTGACGACTGAAAATGGTCGGCCCTATCCATCGACATAGCTGTCTGACAAGCTAAAGCAAAAGTCAAGTTGGAGTTGTCAATAACTTTTTTCTGATTGCTTCATTTTTCATCCCACAAACAAAACAGTCACGCAATGCTCGGTCCTGAAAGTTTCCGAAATGACAGTGAATGATAGCTTTTTTAATGCTACAATGTACTCACTGATACCCTCGTCATTTAACATATTCCGTATTTCAAAATGATAACTCATCAACTACCAGGGGCTCAGGACTCTAGTACTGTTCTAACTTAGTTAGAATCTCCGTCAGTGGCGTGTCCTTTGGCTTGACAGGAACAAGCACATTTTTCAGGTTTCATACACCTCGGGGCCTGCTTCAGACAGGAAAATAGCCCGTTTTCTTTCTAATACTACACCTTTACGGTTTTCATCACTGGGGACTTCGACGATATTATTTACATCATCATCATAGGCAGTCCCTCGAAATCAAGTAAGACTTGCTTCCACTTTAAAAGTGAGTTCTTAGGTGGCTGAACAGTCCAATACAGGAATTACAATCTCTGTCACAGGTCTGAGAATTGTACTCACTAATCACAGTTCCGTTGGGCGGGCCACATTGTCCGCATGCCTGACACAAGACTCCTTAAGCAAGACTCTACTCGGAATTCCTACACAGCAAGCGAGCCCCAGGTGGGCAGAGGAAACGTTTAAAGGACACCCTCAAAGCCTCCCTGACAAAGTGCAACATTCCCACCGACACCTGGGAGTCCCTGGCCAAAGACTGCCCTAAGTGGACGAAGTGCATCTGGGAGGGCGCTGAGCTCCTCGAGTCTCGTCGCAGAGAGCATGCAGAAATCAAGCGCAGACAGCGGAAGGAGCGTGCGGCAAACCAGACTCCCCACCCATCCTTTCCTTCAACGACTGTCTGCCCCACCTGTGACAGAGACTGTAATTCCTATATTGGACTGTTCAGTCACCTGAGAACTGACTTTTAGAGTGGAAGCAAGAAGTCTTCCTCGATTTTGAGGAACTGCCTATGATGATGATGATAGCCCCTTATCAAATGCCTTCTGGAAATCGAAATACGCCACATACACTGGTTCCCCCTTATCCATCCTGCTCGTTACATCCTCAAAGAATTCCAGCAAAATTGTCAAACATGATTTCTCCTTCATAAAACCATGCTGATTCTGCTTGACTGAGTCACACACCCATCCCACACACACCCCAACACGCACACTCCCACATACAGGCCCCACACACACATACCCTTTACACACCCCACATCCCCCCACAAACTCCCCACACATACAACCTACACACACTCCACGCAAATAACACACACCCGACACACCACCACCCCCCCACACCGCCCCCCAACATGTAATATATTCTTTACGACATCACAAACACACATACTCGACAAGATGGCTCCAGTACATCATGTTTCTTTTATTGTATTTACAGCAGAAGTTGCATTACCTCAGTAGAAACATAGAAAATAGGTGCAGGAGTAGGCCATTCGGCCCTTTGAGCCTGCACCACCATTCAATAAGATCATGGCTGATCATTCCTTCAGTACCCCTTTCCTGTTTTCTCTCTGATCCCCTTAGCCATAAGGGCCATATCTAACTCCCTCTTGAATATATCCAATGAACTGGTATCAACAACTCTCTGCGGCAGAGAATTCCACAGGTCAACAACTCTCTGAGTGAAGAAGATTCTCCTCATCTCAGTCCCAAATGGCCTACCTCTTATCCTAAGACTGTCCCCTGGTTCTGGACTTCCCCAACATCGGGAACATTCTACCCACCTCTAACCTGTCCCGTCCCGTCAGAATCTTGTAAGTTTCTATGAGATCCCCTCTCATCCTTCTCAACTCCAGTGTATAAAGGCCCAGTTGATCCAGTCTCTCCTCATATGTCAGTCCAGCCATCACGGGAATCAGTCTGGTGAACCTTCGCTGCACTCCCTCAATAGCAAGAACGTCCTTCCTCAGATTTGGAGACCAAAACTGAACACAATATTCCAGGTGAGTGAGGCCTCACCAAGGCCCTGTACAACTGCAGTAAGACCTCCCTGCTCCTATACTCAAATCCCCTAGCTATGAAGGCCAACATACCATTTGATACCGCGCCTGAACAGTTGCTGACAGGTTGCACCAACATGGCCTATATTCCCGTGAGTTTCGATGGTCAAGCGTGATCCAGTTGTGGTCAAAATGATAAAAGTACTTGATAGGGTAGGTAAAGAAAGACTCTTTCCTCTGCTGCGGGAATGTATAACAAGAGGACACAAGCTTAAAACGAGAACGTGGCCATTCAGGAGTGAAATCAGGAAGCATTTTTTCACACAAGGGCTGTTAGAAATCTGAAACTCTCTCCTCCCAAAAGGCTGGGGTTCTGTGGGTCAATTGGAGCTTTCAGGACTGAGGACAATTGATTTTTGTTGGTTGAGGGTATCGAAGGTGGCTACATGCCATTGAGGTGCAGAATCAGCCATGACCTGATTGAATGTCGGAACAGGCTCAAGATTCTGTATGGCCTCCTCCTGTTCCTGCGTACAGTAAAACAAAACTTGTTGTGTGTATATGTAGCAACTCTGCTTGTACAGCTCTGTGCACATATGAGCGTATGCATGCTTGCTCTCTGTACATACTGCCTTGATACCAAGGGCAGTCACTCTCAGCTCCCCTCTGGAATTCAGCTCTTTTGTCCATGTTTGGACCAAGGCTGTAATGAGGTCTAGAGCAGTGTGTTCCTGGCGGAACCCAAACTGGGCATCGGTGAGCAGGTTATTGCTGAGTGCCGCTTGATAGCTCTGTCGACGACACCTTTTATCGTTTTTCTGATGATTGAAAGTAGACTAATGGGGCGGTAATTGGCCAG
Organism: Pristiophorus japonicus; assembly: GCF_044704955.1. Lineage (NCBI taxonomy): Eukaryota > Metazoa > Chordata > Chondrichthyes > Pristiophoridae > Pristiophorus > Pristiophorus japonicus. The sequence goes on along the minus strand of NC_091989.1, from coordinate 89,428,573 downwards.
ATTGAATTTGTCCTATTTGTGGACAGAACATACCTGGGCAGTTTTCCACATTGTCGGGTAGATGCCAGTGTTGTAGCTGTACTGGAACAGCTTGGCTAGAGGCGCGGCTAGTTCTGGAGCACAAGTCTTCAGCACGACAGCCGGGATGTTGTCGGGGCCCAAAGCCTTTGTTGTATCCAGTGCGCTCAGCCGTTTCTTGATATTACGGAGTGAATCGGATTGGCTGAAGACTGGCTTCTGTGATGATGGGGACCTCAGGAGGAGGCCGATATGGATCATCCACTCGGCACTTCTGGCTGAAGATGGTTGCAAACGCTTCAGTCTTGTCTTTTGCACTCACGTGCTGGGCTCTGCCATCATTGAGGATGGGGATATTCATGGAGCCTCCTCCTCCCGTTAGTGGTTTAATGGTCCACCACCATTAACGGCTGGATGTGGCAGGACTGCAGAGCTTTGATCTGATCTGTTGATTATGGGATCGCTTAGACATGTCTATGGCGTGCCGCGTCCGCTATTTAGTATGCATGTAGTCCTGTGTTGCAGCTTCCCCAGGTTGGCACCTCATTTTTAGATACGTCTGGTGCTGCTCCTGGCTTGCTCTTCTGCACTCCTCATTGAACCAGGGTTGGTCCCCTGGCTTGATGGTAATGGTAGAGTGAGGGATATGCCGGGCCATGAGGTTACAGATTGTGGTGGAATACAATTCTGTTGCTGCTGATGGCCCACAGCACCTCATGGATGCCCAGTTTTGAGCTGCTAGATCTCTTCTCACCTCCTGCCGCAGGCCCAGTCTGAGAGCTATGTCCTTCAAGACTCAGGCAGCTCGGTCAGTAGTGGTGCTACCAAACCACTCGTGGTGATAGACATTGAAGTCCCCCACCCAGAGTACATTCTATACCCTTGCTACCCTCAGTGCCTCTTCCAAGTGGTGTTCAACATGGAGGAGTACTGATTCACTCCCTATACTGTCCCATCAAATACTCCCAGGGCAGGTACAGGGGGTTAGATACAGAGTAAAGCTCCCCATACGCTGTCCTACCAAACACTCCCAGGGTCGGTGGTAATCAGCAGGAGATTTCCTTGCCCATGTTTGACCCGAAGCCATGAGACCTCATGGATCCAGAGTTAATGTTAACGACTCCCAGGGCCACTTGCTCATGACTGTACCATTGTGCCCCCATCCCTCTGCTGCCGGTGGGAAAGGACATACCCAGGGATGGCGATGGAGGCGTCTGGGACATTGGCTGAAAGGTATAACTCTGAGTGTGACTACATATGGGCTGTTGCTTGATTAGTCTGTGGGACAGTTCTCCCAGATGCACAAGGTCCCAGATGTTAGTGAGGAGGACTTTGCAAGGTGTGCCTTTGTCGTGTCTTAACCCAGTGCCTAGATCTATGCCGGGTTATCAGTATGGTTTTATTGTTATTATTCCTTTTTGTAGCGATTTGGTATAACACAGTAGCTTGCTAAGCCTTTCAGTTAAGAGCCACGCCGCTGTGATTTTGGAGTCACATATAGGCCAGATGGGAAAAGGACGACAGGTTTCCTAAAGGACATTAGTGAACCAGTTGGGTTTTCACAACAATCCAATATCTTCACGGTCACCATTATGGATACAACTTTTTATTCCAGATTTATTTAATTAATAGAATTCAAATTGGTGAGATTTGAACTAACATTTAAAGAACAAATGCATGAATTGCAACAGTTATACATTCCTTTCTGACGTAAAAGGAAAAGTGGCCCAACCATGGCTAACAAAAGAAATTAAGGATAGTATTAGATCCAAAGAGGAGTTATACAAAGTTGCCAGAAAAAGTGGCAAGCCTGAGGATTGGGAGCAGTTTAGAATTCAGCAAAAAAGGACCAAGAGATTGACTAAGAGGGGAAAAATAGAGTATGAGGGTAAACTTGCAAGGAACATAAAAACCGACTGCAAAAGTTTCTACAAGTACGTAACAAGAAAAAGATTAGTGAAGACAAATATAGGTCCTTTACAGTCAGAAATGGGAGAATTTGTAATGGGGAACTAGGAAATGGCAGAACAATTAAATAAATACTTTGGTTCTGTCTTAGAAACATAGAAACATAGAAAATAGGTGCAGGAGTAGGCCATTCGGCCCTTCGAGCCTGCACCGCCATTCAATGAGTTCATGGCTGAACATGCAACTTCAGTACCCCATTCCTGCTTTCTCACCATACCCCTTGATTCCCCTAGTAATAAGGACTTCATCTAACTCCTTTTTGAATATATTTAGTGAATTGGCCTCAACAACTTTCTGTGGTAGAGAATTCCACAGGTTCACCACTCTCTGGGTGAAGAAATTCCTCCTCATCTCGGTCCTAAATGGCTTCCTCCTTATCCTTAGACTGTGTCCCCTGGTTCTGGACTTCCCCAACATTGGGAACATTCTTCCTGCATCTAACCTGTCATGGGAGAGGACACAAATAACATCCCAGAAATGCTAGGGAACCAAGGGTCTAGTGAGCAAAAGGAATTAAAGGAAATGATAATTAGTAAGAAAATAGTGCTGGAGAAACTAATGGGACTGAAGGCCGATAAATCCCTAGGGCCTGATGATCTACATCCCAAAATACTAAAAGAGGTAGCCATGGAAATAGTAGATGCATTGGTTGTCATCTTCCAAAATTCTACAGATTATGGAACAGTTCCTGCAGATTGGAGAGTGGCAAATGTAACCCCACTATTTAAAAAAGGAGGAAGAGAGAAAATGGGGAATTACAGACCGGTTAGCCCAACATCAGTACTAGGGAAAATGCTAGAGTCTATTATAAAGGATGTGATAACGGCACACTTAGATAATATCAACGGGATTAGACAAAGTCAACATGGATTTATGAAAGGAAAATCATGTTTGACAAACCTATTGGAGTTTTTTGAGGATGTAACTGATAGAATAGATAAGGGAGAACCAGTGGATGTAGTGTGTTTGGATTTTCAGAAGGCCTTTGATAAAGCCCCACATAAGAGGTTAGTGAACAAAATTAAAGCACATAGGATTGGGGGTAATGTATTGGCATGGATTGAAAATTGATTAACAGACAGGAAACAGAGTAGGAATAAACGGGTCTTTTTCGGGGTGGTGGGCAGTAACTAGTGGGGTACCACAGGGATCAGTGTTTGGGCCCCAGCTATTCACAATATATATATATAAATGATTTGGATGAGGGATCTAAATGTAATATTGCCAAGTTTGCTGACTGTTGTGTATGTATAACATAAGTATACTCCCTGTACACTCACTATACATAAGATTACTGGATGTACCTTCACACTGTATACAGTATGCTTGTACCACCAGAGGATGCAACTGGTGGAGACCTAGGGGTCACCTGTACACGACAGGTAACCAGGTATAAAAGGGAGCTCACCATGCTGTACCCTCACTCAGGAGCTGTAATAAATGGACTAAGGTCACCACAGTTCAAGTACAATACCTTACCTCATGGAGTCATTACTAGAGTGCTTATAGACATAATAACTGGCGACGAGATTACGAATTTCCACGCAAAAATGGCTAACCTTGGCATGTTTCAACAATTCGCCGATGGGGAAAATTGGGAGGCCTTTGTGGAAAGGCTCGAACACTTCTTTATTGCAAACGACCTGGCGGGAGACACCGCGACCTCACTGGCTGATAAGCGCAGAGCTATCCTGCTCAGGAGTTGTGGGCCCACCGTCTATGGACTCATCAGGGACTTGCTAGCCCCAGAGAAGATAACGACCAAAATATATGTGGAGCTCGTAACGGTGATACAGGAATAACTCAAACCTAAAGAGAGCATCCTCACAGCCAGACACCGGTTCTACACCCACCAGCAGCCCGAAGGTCAAGAAATGGCAAAATATGCTGCAGCCCTCAGACGATTGGCTGCACCATGTGCCTTTGGCGACCACCTCACTGAAGCGCTGCGGGACATCTTCTTTATTGGAATCGGCCACGAGGGCCTTCTCCACAAGCTGCTCTCTGCGGACACCACGGTCACCCTGCAGAAGGCAATTAACATGAGCCAGGCGTTCATGGTCTCGGCCTGCGATTCCAAGCGAATGACTCACCCCCAGGACTCTAACCCAGCAAGTACTGCTGCCAGCAGTCTCTCTGAGGGTTGAGAGAACAGAACCCCGAGTCCCGCAACCCTGAGTTCACCGCATGGGGCCAACCGGCTAACCTCATGCTGGCGCTGTGGAGGGAATCACAGGGCCCATCAGTGTCGCTATAAAGACTATACTTGCAAAGGCTGTATCACGAAGGGCCACCTCCAGTGAATGTGCAAGAGAAATTGTACTCACCGAGTCGATGAAGAGTTGGTTGATCATCTGGACTCTAGCGACGATGAAGAGAGAGTCCATGAGGCAGCTCAGCCCCACGATGAGGTGTACGGAGTGTATACCTGCACCACTGAGAGTTCCCCATTGAAAATGGAAGTCGAAATCAACGATGGAGGTAGACACAGGGGCGAGCCAGTCACTGATGAATCAGGCGGATTTTGAGAAACTCTGGGACAATCCAGTCGAACGACCTAAAATGATCCCGATCCAAGTGGAGCTGCTCACCTACACAATCGACACCACCCCAGTCGTTGGCAGTGAGGATGTCTAGGTGTCCCATGGCGGCGCGATGCACAAGTTACCTTTGTAGATCGTTGCTGGGGATAGTCCAACGCTGCGAGGAAGAAGATGGATGTAAGATATCCGTTGGAGCTGGGAAAACCTCTAACCTCTAGCGATCGACGTCCTCCGCGGCCCCGAAGTTGGATCCAGCACAACACCTGAGAAACCAACCGCCCAACTCGACTGTGTGGAGATGACCCAGACCGCTCAACCCAACAGCGAGATGATCCAGCTCAAACGACCCGACTTCACCTCCCAGGTTCCAGTGGCAGGACCCTGGAGGAAGAAAATTGGCGCAGAAGGCAACTTCCCTGCTTCCGTGGCAGAACCTGGGGAGAAAAGGATCACCGCAGCCTACCTCGCGGAGAGAAAGAAGATGGCGCCCGCACCACGAGGTGAAGCGCCTGAAGTCAAGATGGCGGGGGCCAGACCACGAGGGGCAGAGCTGATGGAGCAACACGTGATGCAGAGCAGCAAACCGAATTGGAGTAAAGATTGCAAGGCCTTCTTAAAGGAAACCTGCAACCCAACACAATTAAAGGAACAGTTCCACTCTTTATACAGCGATGACGGTGATATACATGCAAAAGAAGACGTAACTGACAATTTCAAGTTTGTAAATGTAACTAACCATGTTAAGTCGGGTGATTGCTGTTGGAACCAATGTACTGTGATGGTGTGCGATGCCGGGTTCTACATGTACGCCAACAAAACCAAGGGCAACCTCCCATCGGAAGCACCCAGGTCCAGCGGGCTATCTGATCATGTAGCATAGAAACATAGAAAATAGGTGCAGGAGCAGGCCATTCAGCCCTTCTAGCCTGCACCGCCATTCAATGAGTTCATGGCTGTGCCTCCGGGACCAATGTAATGCCCCAGGGAGCGTGGCCATACACAGAGGGAGCATACCAGCTGCAGGACCAGCGATCAGCGGATGGAAAAGGCACAACTACCGGTACCCTGCCCCTGATCGGCTCGACCTCTCTGGCCACCAGGGCCAATACCGGGAGCAAGAGGGTAGCACCCTCCAGCTTTCCCAACGGGACCCGGGTTGACCAGGCTCTCACTATTGCTGAAGGGCAGGAAAGAGACACCGCAGCCCTCAAAGGAGGACAGGGAGGCCACACACTCCTGTGGCTCTGCCCACCACTAGGCAACGGCAAAGGCCCTGAGACTCAGCTAGGTGAGTGATCCGAGCCCACCCAGCTGGCAGTGGGTGCAGCACCGCCATCAGACAACCTGGACACATTGCGGTCACTCTGGAGCTAGTGTCCTCACCCACCTGCACCTACACAACCCAGGGGAAAGACTGTGATACAACGTATGTACCTTACCTGTAAAATGTACTTGTTCCACTACTGCTGAACCCAAACCGTGATGTAATTAATCCTATGTTTTTTATTGTTCTTTCTTTCTGTACATGTATGCACATGCAGGTGTTGAGCCACACACATGGTCTATGTATGGGGGGCGGGGGGGGGGGGGAAATGGATGTATGTAGCCATAGACACACATGGATCATACCCAGAACCCACTCAACCCCCACTGCAACCTCAAATCGTCCACTGCTGACCATTTCCCAATGTTGCGGCAATAAGGACTTGGGGGTCAACAGGGAGAGAGCCAAATCAAAACATAGACAAGGTGCAAGGGCTTTGGGCACTCAAGTCTAGGGCCAGAGCACACAATGCAAAGGCCAGTAGCACAAAACTTAGGGGAGAGTGATGTTGTGTATGTATAAGATAAGTATACTTCCTGTACACTCAATGTACAGTTACATAAGACTACTGGATGTACCTTCACACTGTATACACTATGCTTCTACCGCCAGAGGGTGCAATTGCTGGAGACCTAGGGGTCACCTGTACAGACAGGTAACCAGGTATAAAAGGGAGCTCACCATGCTGTACCCTCACTCAGGAGCTGTAATAAATGGACTAAGGTCACCACAGTTCAAGTACAATACCTTACCTCGTGGAGTCATTACTAGAGTGCTTATAGACACAATACTGATGACACAAAACTAGGTGGGATTGTGAGTTGTGAGGAGAATGCAAAGACGCTGCAAGGCGATTTAGATAGGTTGAGTGTGCGGGCAAACACATGACAGATGCATTATAACGTCGATAAATGTAAAGTTATCCACTTTGGTAGGAAAAACATAAAGGGCTGGAACCTCCACTTTTGAGCTTATCGCCCAAAAATGGGCGTTATTTCCAGCGTGGGTGGTAAAAAAGGGTTTTCAGATCGCTGGCTTCTCGCCTATTCTAGTTTACATTTTTGAAAATGGGCGTTACCGCGAGCGATATCAAATGGGCGGTAGCGTTAAATTTTTCTGATCTTCTGCCATAAAGTGTGGCTGTCCTTAGCAAAGGCATGGCAACGCTCCATTCCCGTGATTCTGGAGGTCAAGGGTCACCATGACATGCGCACAAGAGGAGACAGAGAGAGAGGGAGCTCAGAGGCACTGAAGGTATGTCTGGGTGTAGTGTGTGCTTGTTTGGCTGTTGTGGGAGGAACGACGGAGATTCACCAGCAGCAAAAAGTCTACTAAGCACCAAAAACGTAGTTGGCACCGAGTTTTTGTCCAACAAATAACATAAAATGGAAGGGATGGAGGAGGCCCTGGAGCTGGTGGCCAGGAACACTGTGGCAGAGGGCTCCCAGTGGTCCCGGAGCGCGGCACTGCACCGCAAGGTGATGCACCCCCATTGCCAACCACACGAGAGCCAGCGGCAACACCTTGCTTCTGGCTTCAACTAGGCTGGAGTTTAATATTTTGATATTTCAAATAATAGTGTCGATATTTGATGTCTCCCAGATAAGAGGAGACTAATTGAAGTCCTGTTTCTGACTACTCCATTTTTGATCGGGGCGGAGGAGCAGTGAGCGATCGGGGCCCAGGAACGAGGGTTCGGGGCCCAGGAGAGGCGAGGGCCCAGGGGCAGCACAGGCCAGCCCACTCTGCGATCTATGGATATTGGAGCATGTGTGCGCACTAGGTCCATGCAGCAGAGCTTGGTCTCCAGTCATCTTGGTTAACCCTTGCCATTGGATCAAGGCCTAGCTCTGTCAAGCCCGTGTGGTGGCTGGTGTGCAACGGCCACCACAAGTTAAAAAAATCCATGCACAGGCATCTTCCGCCCTTCAGGATGTAGTTCGGGACCTCGAATGTCAGGTCCCTCATTGAAACACCTGTGAACTCATTTATTTTTGGTGTGGAAGCAAGTCATCCTCGATATGAGGGACTGCCTAATACTTTGCTTCTGGCTCAGAGCACGTTTCCACCTCGGGACTGTCCTCTCCCATATCCGTCCAAGCAGCGCTTCGGCCATCACCCCCCCAGCCCCCCTCAATGAAGCATCGCCTGAGGACCTCCTTGACTAGGCAGCTTGGTGTCAGGATGGAAAAGGGAAGGGTTAGAGGTGGGGAGGAGAAGTGGAGGGCTGGGGGGAAGGGTTGGTTTGTACAGAAATACTGATGATTTCAGACTAATGTTCGATTTAAACTTTTTTTATTTAACAAAACCTTGCAGCACATTGGCTCAGATAGCTGCACCATTACACGCTGGTGATTCCTTAACATCAAAGGGTATAATCACACTTAATTTCAATTAACTTAAACTTTAACTATCACCAAGGTGATGCCCACCATTGATGTATGACCTGCACACCCAACAATGTGTAAGCCTTGTAAATAACACTTAACGTTCTTTCAGGCAAAGCAATCATTGATGAGCTCCTGACGTAAGACTCTTGCAGCTATCATGTTACCATAGGCCCTTTCATGCAGTCTACAGGGGGCGGGGGCATGGCTTCAGCATCAGCCTGATTGTCTGGCCTGATGTCAGCGTCAGGCTTCTCGTCCTCCTCTTCCTCTCTCTGGTGAGGTGGACTGTCAGACCCTTCTAGCAAGTCTTGTCCCCTCCTGATAGCCAAGTTGTGTAGCATGGAGCACACCACCACAAATTGAGCTACCTGCTCAGGGTGTTATTGGAGCTCGCCTCCCGAGTGGTCCAGGCATCTAAAGCGTTGCTTAAGGACTCCAATAGTTTTTTTCCACGATATTGCGAGTGGCTCTGTGGCTTTCGTTGTATCGCCTCTCAGCCTCGATGTGGATGTCACGCAGGGGGGTCATCAGTCAGGTGGCGAGGCCCTATGATTTGTCACACAGCATCCAGCATTGACCTTGTGGCTGATTGTTAAACAAGTCAGATACAGTGCTCTCACGCAGGATGTGAGCATCATGGATACTGCCCGGAAATTGGCAGTTGGCGAGAGGTGGGAGCAGTGTCGGAGCGGCCTATAAAAGGCCCAGCGGGAGCTCGAGAGTCAGCGGCAGTTGGCGAGAGGTGGGAGCAGTGTCGGAGCGGCCTATAAAAGGCCCAGCGGTAGCTCGAGAGTCAGCGGCAGTTGGCGAGAGGTGGGAGCAGTGTCGGAGCGGCCTATAAAAGGCCCAGCGGGAACTCGAGAGTCAGCGGCAGTTGGCGAGAGGTGGGAGCAGTGTCGGAGCGGCCTATAAAAGGCCCAGCGGGAGCTCGAGAGTCAGCTGCAGTTGGCGAGAGGTGGGAGCAGTGTCGGAGCGGCCTATAAAAGGCCCAGCGGTAGCTCGAGAGTCAGCGGCAGTTGGCGAGAGGTGGGAGCAGTGTCGGAGCGACCTATAAAAGGCCCAGCGGGAGCTCGAGAGTCAGCGGCAGTTGGCGAGAGGTGGGAGCAGTGTCGGAGCGACCTATAAAAGGCCCAGCGGGAGCTCGAGAGTCAGCGGCAGTTGGCGAGAGGTGGGAGCAGTGTCGGAGCGACCTATAAAAGGCCCAGCGGGAGCTCGAGAGTCAGCGGCAGTTGGCGAGAGGTGGGAGCAGTGTCGGAGCGGCCTATAAAAGGCCCAGCGGGAGCTCGAGAGTCAGCGGCAGTTGGCGAGAGGTGGGAGCAGTGTCGGAGCGGCCTATAAAAGGCCCAGCGGGAACTCGAGAGTCAGCGGCAGTTGGCGAGAGGCGGGAGCGGCCTATAAAAGGCCCAGCGGGAGCTCGAGAGCCAGCGGCAGTTGGCGAGAGGCGGGAGCGGCCTATAAAAGGCGTACCGGTGCAGCTACAGCGGGAGAGAAAGCAAAAAAGAAGTAGAAAGGAATCAAAAGGTGACATCACAGCCAATGGGGTAAGTGATTGGCTGGTGATTGGTGAGTAGCTTTTCTTTTTCTTTTTATATCAGTAAGTAAACTGTAACATTGTTATTACCAATTTAAGGGTATCTAAGGGTTAAGGCATGGCAGGAGAGATCGGTCACGTGATATGCTCCTCCTGTGCCATGTGGGAACTCAGGGATGCTTCCGGTGTCCCTTACGACTACATGTGTAAGAAGTGTATCCGCCTCCACCTCCTGATGGACCGCGTTGCGGAATTGGAGCGGAGGGTGGATTCACTCTGGAGCATCCACGATGCTGAGAATGACATAAGTGGCACGTGTAGTGAGTTGGTCTTACCGCATGAGAAGGATCCACAGCCAGCTAGGGAATGGAAGACCAGCAGGAAGAGTAGTACAAAGAAGGTAGTGCAGGGGTCCCATCTGGTCATCCCCCTGCAAAACAGATACACTGTTTTGAGTGCTGTTGAGGGAGATGACTCATTAGGGGAGCGCAACAGCAGCCAAGTTCATGGCACCGTGGCTGGCTCTGTTGTACAGGAGGACATAAAAAAGAGTGGGAGAGCGATAGTGATAAGGGATTCAATCATAAGGGGAATAGATAGGCGTTTCTGTGGCCGCAATCGAGATTCCAGGATGGTATGTTGCCTCCCTGGTGCAAGGGTCAAGGATGTCTCCGAGCAAGTGCAGGACATTCTGAAAAGGGAGGGAGAACAGCCAGTTGTCATGGTGCACATTGGTACCAACGACATAGGTAAAAAAAGGGATAAGGTCCTACGAGACGAATTTAAGGAGCTAGGAGTTAAATTAAAAAGTAGGACCTCAAAAGTAGTAATCTCGGGATTGCTACCAATGCCACGTGCTAGTCAGAGTAGGAATCGCAGATAGCACAGATGAATACGTGGCTTGAGCAGTGGTGCAGCAGGGAGGGATTCAAATTCGTGGAGCATTGGAACAGGTTCTGGGGGAGGTGGGACCAGTACAAACCGGACGGTCTGCACTTGGGCAGGAACGGAACCAATGTCCTAGGGGGAGTGTTTGCTCGTGCTGTTGGCGAGGAGTTAAACTAAAATGGCAGGAGGATGGGAACCAATACAGGGAGACAGAGGGAAACAAAAAGGAGACAAAAACAAAAGACAGAAAAGAGATGAGTAAAAGTGGAGGGCAAAGAAACCAAAGGCAAGAAACAAAAAGGGCCACTGAATATAAAAGGGCTGCAGGAGGGGTCAAAACTAAAAATCATGGTTTAAAAACTAGGATGAAAACACTCTAACTAAATGCACGCAGCATTAGAAATAAAGTAAATGAGTTGACGGCACAAATCATTACAAATGGGTATGATTTGGTGGCCATTACAGAGACAGGGTTGCAAGGTGGCCAGGACTGGGAATTAAACATACAGGGGTATCTGACGATTCGGAAAGATAGGCATGAAGGGAAGGGAGGTGGGGTAGCTCTGTTAATAAGGGATGATATCAGGGCAGTTGTGAGGGATGATATTGGCTCCAATGAACAAAATGTTGAATCATTGTGGGTGGAGATTAGAGATAGTAAGGGGAAAAAGTCACTGGTCGGCGTAGTTTATAGGCTCCCAAATAATAACTTCATGGTGGGGCGGGCAATAATCAAGTGAATAATGGAGGCATGTGAAAAAGGAACGGCAGTAGTTATGGGGGATTTTAACCTACATATCAATATGTCAAATCAAATCGCAGGGGGTAGCCTGGAGGAGGAATTCATAGAATGCATACGGGATTGTTTCTTAGAACAGTATGTAACAGAGCCTACAAGGGAGCAAGCCATTTTGGATCTGGTCCTGTGTAACGAGACAGGAAAAATAAACGATCTCCTCGTAAAAGATCCTCTCGGAATGAGTGATCACAATATGGTTGAATTTGTAATACAGATTGAGGATGAGAGGAAGTTATGTCAGAAACGAGCGTACTATGCTTAAACAAAGGGGACTACAGTGGGATGAGGGCAGAATTGGCTAAAGTAGACTGGAAACAAGGACTAAATGGTGGCACAATTGAGGAACAGTGGAGGACTTTTAAGGAGCTCTTTCATAATGCGCAACAAAAATATATTCCAGTGAAAAAGAAGGGCGGCAAGAGAAGAGATAACCAGCCGTGGATAACCAAGGAAATAAAGGAAAGTATCAAATCAAAGACCAATGCGTATAAGGTGGCCAAGGTTAGTGGGAAACTAGAGGATTGGGAAGATTTTAAGCAACAGCAAAGAATGACTAAAAAAGCAATAAAGAAAGGGAAGATAGATTACGAAGGTAAACTTGCGCAAAACATAAAAACAGATAGTAAAAGCTTTTACAGATATATAAAACAGAAAAGAGTGACTAAAGTAAATGTTGGTCCCTTAGAAGATGAAAAGGGGGATTTAATAATGGGAAATGTGGAAATGGCTGAGACCTTAAACAATTATTTTGCTTCCGTCTTCACAGTGGAAGACACAAAAACCATGCCAAAAATTGCTGGTCATAGGAATGTGGAAAGGGAGGACCTTGAGATGATCACTATCACTAGGGGGGTAGTGCTGGACAGACTAATGGGACTGAAGGTCGACAAGTCCCCTGGTCCTGATGAAATGCATCCCAGGGTATTAAAAGAGATGACGGAAGTTATAGCAGATGCATTTGTTATAATCTACCAAAATTCTCTGGTCTCTGGGGAGGTACCAGCGGATTGGAGAGCAGCTAATGTAACGCCTCTGTTTAAAAAAGGGGGCAGGTAAAAGGCAGGTAACTATAGGCCGGTTAGTTTAACATCTGTAGTGGGGAAAATGCTTGAAACTATCATTAAGGAAGAAATAGTGGGACATCTGGATAGGAATAGTGCAATCAAGCAGACGCAGCATGGATTCATGAAAGGGAAATCATGTTTAACTAACTTACTGGAATTCTTTGAGGATATAACGAGCATGGTGGATAGAGGTGTACCGATGGATGTGGTGTATTTAGATTTCCAAAAGGCATTCGATAAGGTGCCACACAAAAGGTTACTGCAGAAGATAAAGGTACGCGGAGTCAGAGGAAATGTATTAGCATGGATAGAGAATTGGCTGGCGAACAGAAAGCAGAGAGTCGGGATAAATGGGTCCTTTTCCGGTTGGAAATCAGTGGTTAGTGGTGTGTCACAGGGATCAGTGCTGGGACCACAACTGTTTACAATATACATAGATGACCTAGAAGAGGGGACAGAGTGTAGTGCAACAAAATTTGCAGATGGCACCAAGATTAGTGGGAAAGCGGGTTGTGTAGAGGACTCAGAGAGGCTGCAAGGAGATTTGGATAGGTTAAGCGAATGGGCTAAGGTTTGGCAAATGAAATACAATGTCGGAAAGTGTCAGGTCATCCACCTTGGGAAAAAAAAACAGTAAAAGGGAATATTATTTGAATGGGGAGAAATTACAACATGCTGTGGTGCAGAGGGACCTGGGGGTCCTTGTGCATGAATCCCAAAAGGTTAGTTTGCAGGTGCAGCAGGTAATCAGGAAGGCAAATGGAATGTTGGCCTTCATTGCGAAAGGGATGGAGTACAAAAGCAGGGAGGTGTTGCTGCAACTGTATAAGGTATTGGTAAGGCCGCACCTGGAGTACTGCGTGCAGTTTTGGTCACCTTACTTAAGGAAGGATATACTAGCTTTGGAAGGGGTACATAGACGATTCACTCGGCTGATTCGAGAAATGAGGGGGTTACCTTATGATGATAGATTGAGTAGACTGGGTCTTTACTCCTTGGAGTTCAGAAGGATGAGGGGTGATCTTATAGAAACATTTAAAATCATGAAAGGGATAGACAAGATAGTGGCAGAGAGGTTGTTTCCATTGGTGGGGGAGACTAGAACTAGGGGACACAGCCTCAAAATACGGAGGAGCCAATTTAAAACCGAGTTGAGAAAGAATTTCTTCTCCCAGAGGGTTTGAATCTGTGGAATTCTCAGCCCAAGGAAGCAGTTGAGGCTGGCTCATTGAATGTTTTCAAGTCAAAGATAGATAGATTTTTAAGCAATAAGGAAATTAAGGGTTACGGGGAGAGGGCGGGTAAGTGGAGCTGAGTCCACGACCAGATCAGCCATGATCTTATTGAATGGCGGAGCAGGCTCGAGGGGCTAGATGGCCTACTCCTGTTCCTAATTCTTATGTTCTTATGTTCTTAAATTGAGCATTCACTGGCAGTATAATTTGCTGGTGGTCGACAACCAGTTGGACATTCAGGGAGTGGAATCCCTTGTAGTTCCTGAAAACCTCTGCATCCTGAAAAGTTGCCCGCATCGCGATGTGCAAACAGTCTATTGCTCCCTGCACCTTGGGGAAGTTTGCAATTCTGGAGAATCCTAGAGCCCTCTCACTCTGTGCCTCCCTGGTCAAAGGGAAGCTGATCTAGTCCCTCCTGCATGCGTACAGGGCTTCAGTGACCTGTCTAATGCAGCGATATGTGGCATGCTGAGAAAGTCCGCAAATGTCGCCAGCTGTGGGCTGAAAAGAACCCGAGGCATAGAACGACAGTGCCGTAGTGACTTTGACCTCGATGGACAGTGTAGTTCTGATGGTGCTGGCAGGCTGCAGATCTGCCCTTATCAGCTGGCATACCTCAGTGATAACCTCTTTGTGGAAGCGCAGTCTCCAAAGGCAGGTGGTGTCGGGCAAGTCGAGGTAAGAATGCTTCTCCTTGAACTTGCGGGGGGTGTAACGTTTGGTCCTCCTCATCTGTCTGTCACTTCTTACATTGGGCACATGATGCAGTGCAGCATTCCTTCGGCGATGTCGAGTCTACTGCAAGTATTTGGTCACCAAGAGAGGGTGAAAAAGGACAGGCCCCATTACAGTAGCTCTCTGTTTTCCACCGATTGGTCATCCCCAAAAAAGTGGGCGGGCGGTAATATTTTTTCTCGCCATTAAGCACATGGGGAAAGTTACGCTTGGCAATACGTTTCCGAAAAATGCCCGTCAGTTTCCATTTTGTGCCAAAATTGGCGATATATGGGCGTTATATGTCATTTCAGCGGCAAAATGGGCGTTAAGCAGGCAAAAAAAGGAGATTCTAGCCCCAAGACAAAGTATTATTTAAATAGTGATAGCTTGGGAAATGTCGATGTACAAAGGGACCTGGGTGTCCTTGTGCACCAGTCATTGAGCTCAATTTTGGCCCACCCCTTTTTTCAGCGCACTTACCGAAGATGTGGCACTTTTCTCCATTCAGAAGTGCGGCAAAAAAATTCCTCCCCACTTTGGCCGCTGTCCGGCCTCCTCCCTGTGGTCGCGCAGCGTGGCCAGTCGAGACAGGGGTGGAGCCAGCGTCCTGCGCCGAAAACAGTGCCGGGTGTTGGAGTGTCCGCGCATGCGCAGTAGCTCCTCGCCCCCAGCCTTTCCGTGTCTTGCTGCAGCTGCTGTGTGGGACTCGATGCCGGACAAATGTTGTTGTGAGTAGGGGTAGCTGATTTGAAGCTTTAACCATCTAGAAATAACACCGGGAGGCCACTCGGCCAGGGCTAGGGGTGGGTGGGCTGGAGAACTGATAAAAATCACCCAGGCAGGAGCACCCGCAGCTCTCCTGCCCGCCCCTAGCCCTGGCCGAGTGGCCTCCTGATGCGATCGATCCAGTATAATCATTGCAAACAAATAGTTGTTTAAATTAGTTGTCAGATTAGGGCAATTTAATTCAACTATCTTTTACTTCTTTTATTTTTGTAGTTTAAGCTTCCATGAATGTTTCTGTTGGATAGTAAATTAACTTTGCGAAGTTTGTCATATGATGTCCTGTATAATGTTTGATCCTATACACATTCTTTAGTCATTAAGTTTCTTTATTAGTGACCAAATTAAAGTTTAGTCTTTTGAAACTCACTCGGCCAGGGCTAGGGACGGGCGGGCAGGAGAACTGATCGTGCTCCTGCCTGGATGATTTCTATCAGTTCTGCTGGCCTCCCGCCCCTATCACGGGCCAAATGGCCTCCGATGTACCTACCTGCGCCGATTTCTTAACTCTCCGCAAGGCTTTCCTGAAGTGGCCACATACGCTGGCCTAAGTAGATTTGCAGTAACTATTAGCTGGCCAAAGTGGCCTAAATGGGCAGAACTGGCGTAGGTGGCTGCTAACGCCCCTTTTTGAGAAAAAAAAAGGAAACGAAAAAAATCGTAACTAACTCACTTACACTGGCGCAAATTGAATGTGCAAAATGGGGATTTTTAAGTTAAGCCAGGAAAATCAAGTTACTCCAAAAATAACGGAGCAACTCATGGCCAAAATTGAGCCCATTGAAAGCAAACATGCAGGTGCAGCAAGCAGTTAGGAAGGCAAATGGTATGTTGGCCTTCATTGCAAGAGGATTTGAGTAGAAGAGCAAGGGTGTCTTACTACAGTTATACAGGGCCTTGGTGAGACCGCACCTGGAGTATTGTGTGCAGTTTTGGTCTACTTACCTAAGAAAGGATATACTTGCCATAGAGGGAGTGCAGCGAAGGTTCACCAGACTGATTCCTGGGATGGCAGGACCGTCGTATGAGGAGAGATTGGGTCGACTAGGCCTGTATTCACTAGCGTTTAGAAGAATGAGAGGGGATCTCATGGAAACGTATAAAATTCTGACTGGGTTGGACAGACTGGATGCGGGGAAACATAGAAACATAGAAACATAGAAAATAGGTGCAGGAGTAGGTCATTCGGCCCTTCGAGCCAGCACCGCCATTCAATGAGTTCATGGCTGAACATGCAAATTCAGTACCCACTTCCTGCTTTCTCGCCATACCCCTTGATCCCCCTAGTAGTAAGGACTTCATCTAATTCCCTTTTGAATATATTTAGTGAATTGGCCTCAACTACTTTCTGTGGTAGAGAATTCCACAGATTCACCACTCTCTGGGTGAAGAAGTTTCTCCTCATCTCGGTCCTAAATGGCTTACCCCTTATCCTTAGACTGTGACCCCTGGTTCTGGACTTCCCCAACATTGGGAACATTCTTCCTGCATCCAACCTGTCTAAACCCGTCAGAATTTTAAACGTTTCTATGAGGTCCCCTCTCATTCTTCTGAACTCCAGTGAATACAAGCCCAGTTGATCCAGTCTTTCTTGATAGGTCAGTCCCACCATCCCGGGAATCAGTCTGGTGAACCTTCGCTGCACTCCCTCAATAGCAAGAATGTCCTTCCTCAAGTTAGGAGACTAAAACTGTACACAATACTCCAGGTGTGGCCTCACCAAGGCCCTATACAACTGTAGCAACACCTCCCTGCCCCTGTACTCAAATCCCCTCGCTATGAAGGCCAACATGCCATTTGCTTTCTTAACCGCCTGCTGTACCTGCATGCCAACCTTCAATGACTGATGGACCATGACACCCAGGTCTCGTTGCACCTCTCCTTTTCCTAATCTGTCACCATTCAGATAATAGTCTGTCTCTCTGTTTTTACCATCAAAGTGGATAACCTCACATTTATCCACATTATACTTCATCTGCCATGCATTTGCACACTCACCTAACCTATCCAAGTCACTCTGCAGCCTCATAGCATCCTCCTCGCAGCTCACACTGCCACCCAACTTAGTGTCATCCGCAAATCTGGAGATACTACATTTAATCCCCTCGTCTAAATCATTAATGTACAGTGTAAACAGCTGAGGCCCCAGCACAGAACCTTGCGGTACTTCAGGATGCTTCTCCTGGCTGGGAAGTCTTGAACAAGGGGTCACAATCTCAGGATACGGGGTATGAAATTTAGGACCGAGATGAAGAGAAATGTTTTCACTCAGAGGGTGGTGAACCTGTGGGATTCTCTACCACAGAAGGCTGTGGAGGCCAAGTCACTGAATATATTTAAGAAGGAGATAGATAGATTTTTCGACACAAAGACATCAAGGGGTATGGGGAAAAAGGGGGAATATGGTGTTGAGATAGAGGATCAGCCATGATCATATTGAATGGCGGCGCAGGCTCGAAGGGCCAAATGGCCGACTACTGCTCCTATTTTCTGTTTCTATGTTTCATGTTTCCGGATCATTCAGGCCTCTGGATTACTAGTCCAGTAACATAACCACAATGCCACAGTTGCAGGCACATTATCTGAGCATGTGTGCCGGTTACAACCAGTGTTTTAATTCTACTCTGTTGAACTATTTCTGGGACAGCTTCTAACTGTTTGGGTCCTTTGGATGGGATTGAGCAGGAATCCGAACTCTGTGATATAGAATGGGAAGGTGGTGATGTTTCATTTGCTTAATGATCATCCACTGTGAGTGCACACTAAGTTAATGAGGTATTACCTAGGATTACATAGGATATACGGCACAGAAACAGATCATTCGGCCCAACCAGTCCATGGGCTAGAACCTCCACTTTTGAGCTTATCACCCAAAAATGGGCGTTATTTCCAGCGTGAGCGGTAAAAAAGGGTTTTCAGATCGCCGGCTTCTCGCCCATTCTGAAAACACCTCATTTACATTTTTGAAAATGGCCGTTACCGCGAGCAATATCAAATGGGCGGTAGTGTTAAATTTTTTTGACCTTCTGCCATAAAGTGTGGCTGTCCTTAGCAACGGCTTGGAACACTTGATTCCCACGGTTCAGGGGGTCAAGGGTTACCATGACATGCGCAAAAGAGGAGACAGAGAGAGAGGGAGCTCAGAGGGACTGAAGGCGTGTCTGGGTGTGGTGTGGCTGCTTTGGGAGGAAGGAGGGAGACTTTAGAGCTTCACAGCAAGTAGGCAAACAAAAAGTAGCTGTTACCAGCCACATATTTGACTGAATTTGGCCTATAATGGAGAGAGAGGAGGAGGCATCACAGCAAGCTGTGGAGACTGACACTGGAGAGGGTAGTGAGGGGGGAGAGGAGCACATTGGAGGCCACAAAAGAGCGAGGAGGTTCTCGGATGAGGCAAATGCCTCCCTCCTGCAGGAGGTCGAGTTACGCTGGGGTGATTTGGCACAGGGAAGGTGTGGGAAGCCCATCCCAAAGGCCTACTAGAAGATATGGACCGAGATAGCAGAGGTGGTCTCGTCGGTGACCAACGAGGTGCATGAAGGCAACCAATGCCGCAAACAATGGAATGACCTTGTGGGATCCGCAAGAGTAAGTATTACATTGATTTACATATTTATCTAATTTGATTTGTCTGGGGGTTGTCATGAGTGACTATCAGCAGATGTGAGGTCTTTACCGGGAATGTTTTACTCAAAGCCTGCAGTCATGGTGGAAGTCTTTAGGTAAAGAATGATAATAATCATAACAATGTCGGTTATGCGTTGTATCAGTTTCCATGACAGTACTTAGCAATGATATCACGCAATAATCTCATGTCATGTCATCCCGTCATCTTTTACAGAAGAATCTATCGACGATGAGGTCCGAGCAGAGGCGAACGGGTGGGGGGCGGGCCACCAGTCCCCAGCAACATCACAGAGATGGAGGAGCGAGTGCTCGCACTTGTGGGGAGCACCCTCGGACAGCCACGGAAACATCTGCAGCCCCTGAAGTGATGCCACGTGAGTAAAGCTTACACCATTGCATGATGTAAAGTCAATAGATGCCACAGCAATTCATATCCGAACAATCATACTTGATAGATGATTTCTAAAAGTGTCATAAATAATGCTGGCCTAATGAAAATCATTGCAATGTGTTGATGGTCATGAAATGTGATGTCTGCGATGATTTTGAGAGGGGGTGGTGCTTTTGTCGTTCTCATGCTGTGTGTAGCGCTGGACTCACCTTGACACCCCCTTCTCCTCTAATAACTTCATTTGTGTTTTGCAGTTCAGCCAGCAGCGCAGCCCCAGGCAAGGCCACAGAGGCCAGAAGGTGGAGACGTGGGACAGGAGTCGGCAGACGATCCTACTACATCTGGTGCTGAGGAGCTCCGATTGTCGCCCGTCAATCCACTGGGTCTGTTCTCCACGGATGAGAGCGTGGACTTCGAAGAACCTGCATCGCTACGAGCCAGAACCCATTCCACCCCAAGGCCATCTAGTGGTCCTCCATCATTCTCGCCTCCACTCTGGAGGTACCGGCCCCAAGCATCTCGCCACAGGGCACTCTATTTGCCCCCAGGATGGCGCTGACCCGTGGAAGTCTCATGGATGCGGCAGGTTTGTTCCACGAGCGCGACATGACAGCGGAGAGATGGTACATTTGCCCAGGAGGACTGCAGACATTGGTGACCAGCTCATCAAATTTTTGGGGGGCATATCACGACACCTGGCCACCATGAACGAGTACATTCCGCGCATGGCGGAGTCCCTGGATGCGATAGCCAGGAACACTGCTGCCACAGGCCTCCCAGTGGTCCCTGAGCGCGGCACTCCACCCCTAGGTTCCACACCACCACTGCGAACGACAGATGTGAGCAACGACCAAGATCCTGCTTCTACATCAGAGAATGTTGCCCCCTCAGCATCCCCCGCTCCCGTACCCGTGCAACCACCGCATCTGCCTTCATCCCCCCACAATGAGGCACCGCCTGAGGAGCTCCTTGGCCAGGCGCCATGGAGCGAGGAGGGGAAGGGGTAGAGGTGGGGAGAAAAAGGGGAGGGGGAAGGAAAGTGAGGTGCATGTGCGCAGGTGATGGCTGTGTTATATCTCCATCTGGGTGTATGCAATTTGTTGCAATGTATGGGGGCAGGGGACCACGCTCCTGCTTTGCCTTTGTGCTCTGTGTTGGTGAACATGTTGAACATGTGATTGATGTCAATGGTGGAAAAAGTGGGATGTGGGCAGGGGTTGGGTGTTATTGGCTGTGATACTTATGATTTCAGACCAATGTTGGTATTAAACTTTTGTTATTGAACATAACCTTGTTGTGCATTGTCTCACATAGCTGGACCATTACACACTGGTGATTCCTTACCATGAAAGGGTTAAATACATCTTAACATCAATCAACGTAAACTTTAACTGGCACCAAGGTGATGGGCACCATTGATGTCTGAGCTGCACACACACAGCAGTGTGTCAGTGTTGTTACTCACATCAGCATTCTTTCAGGCAAATCTTTCCGATATCAGCTCCTCACGTAAGAGTGGGATTTAACAAATGCCAGCCACACTGCTGCCGTTCGTTCCGGTTAGTTCCACTTTTTGTGGGCGGTTTTTTGAGCGAGCGATATTATGGGCGATATGTGTACGAGGTGGTGAAATTGATGGTGGACGATCTCCATGGCCACTAGTTTGGGTAAATATGCTGTTTACGATAAAAAACAGTCGCCGGCCATTAATATTGAAACGCGGTGTTAATTCCGTGAGGAAAGTAACGCTGGCTGATATTATGGGTGTTGAATTCGCCCATTCCTTGGGGGAGTGTTTGCTAGTGCTGTTAGGGAAGGGTTAAACTAATATGGCAGGGAGTTGGGAACCTATGCAGGGAGACAGAGGGAAGTAGAATGGGGGCAGAAGCAAAAGATAGAAAGAAGATAATTAAAAGTGGAGGGCAGAGAAACCCAAGGCAAAAATCAAAAAGGCAAAATTCTAAAAGGGCAAAGTATGTTAAAAAGACAAGCCTGAAGGCTCTGTGTCTCAATGCGAGGAGTATTCGGAATAAGGTGGATGAATTAACTGCACAGGCAGCAATTAATGAATATGATATAATTGGCATCACGGAGACATGGCTCCAGGGTGGCCAAGGCTAGGAACTCAACATCCAGGAGTATTCAACATTCAGGAAGGATAGACAGAAAGGAAAAGGAGGTGGGGTAGCGTTGCTGGTGAAAGAGGAAATTAATGCAATAGTAAGGAAGGAAATTAGCTTGGATGATGTGGAATCTGTATAGGTGGAACTGCGGAATACCAAAGGACAGAAAACGCTAGTGGGAGTTGTGTACAGACCACGAAACAGTAGTAGTGAGGTTGGGGACAGCATCAAACAAGAAATTAGGGATGCGTGCAATAAAGGTACAACAGTTATCATGGGCGACTTTAATCTACAGATAGATTGGGCTAATCAAACTGGTAGCAATACGGTGGAGGAGAATTTCCTGGAGTGTATTAGGGATGGTTTCTGGACCAATATGTCGAGGAACCAACTAGAGGGCTGGCCATCCTAGACTGGGTGATGTGTAATGAGAAAGGACTAATTAGCAATCTTGTTGTGCGAGGGCCCTTGGGGAAGAGTGACCATAATATGGTAGAATTCTTTATTAAGAGGGAGAGTGACACAGTTAATTCAGAGACTAGGGTCCTGAACTTAAGGAAAGGTAACTTCGATGGTATGAGACGTGAATTGGCTAGAATAGACTGGCAAATGATACTTAAAGGGTTAACGGTGGATAGGCAATGGCAAACATTTAAAGATCACATGGATGAACTTCAACAATTGTACATCCCTGTCTGGAGTAAAAATTAAACGGAGAAGGTGGTTCAACTGTGGCCAACAAGGGAAATTAAGGATAGTGTTAAATCCAAGGAACATGCATAATAATTGGCCAGAAAAAGCAGCAAACCTGAGGACTGGGAGAAATTTAGAATTCAGCAGAGGAGGACAAAGGGTTTAATTAGGAGGGGGAAAATAGAATATGAGAGGAAGCTTGCCGGGAACATAAAAACTGACTGCAAAAGCTTCTTTAGATATGTGAAGAGAAAAAGATTAGTGAAGACAAATGTAGGTCCCTTGCAGTCAGATTCAGATGAATTTATAATGGGGAACAAAGAAATGGCAGACCAGTTGAACAAATACTTTGGTTCTGTCTTCACGAAGGAAGACACAAATAACCTTCCGGAAATACTAGGGGACGAGAGAGAAGGAGGAACTTATTAGGCGGGAAATTGTGTTAGGGAAATTGATGAGATTGAAGGCTGATAAATCCTCGGGGCCTGATAGTCTGCATCCCAGAGTACGTAAGGAAGTTGCCCTAGAAATAGTGGATGCATTTGTGATCATTTTCCAACAGTCTATCAACTCTGGATCAGTTCCTATGGACTGGAGGGTAGCTAATGTAACACCACTTTTTTAAAAAGAAGGGAGAGAGAAAACAGGTAATTATAGATTGGTTAGCCTGACATCAGTAGTGGGGAAAATGTTGGAATCAATTATTAAAGATGAAATAGCAGCGGTCCAAGTCAGCATGGATTTATGAAAGGGAAATCATGCTAGACAAATCTTCTGGAATTTTTTGAGGATGTAACTAGTAGAGTGGACAAGGGAGAACCAGTGGATGTGGTGTATTTGGACTTTCAAAAGGCTTTTGACAAGGTCCCACACAAGAGATTGGTGTGCAAAATTAAAGCACGTGGTATTGGGGGTAATGTACTGACATGAATACAGAACTGGTTGGCAGACAGGGAGCAGAGAGTCGGGATAAACAGGTCCTTTTCAGAATGGCAGGCAGTGACTAGTGGAGTGCTGCAGGGCTCAGTGCTGGGACCCCAGCTCTTTACAATATACATCAATGATTTGGATGAGGTAATTGAGTGTAATATCTCCAAGTTTGCAGATGACACTAAACTGGGTGGCGGTGTGAGCTGTGAGGAGGACGCTAAGAGGCTGCAGAGTGACGTGGACAGGTTAGGTGAATGGGCAATTGCATGGCAGATGCAGTATAATGTGGATAAATGTGAGGTTATTCACTTTGGGGGCAAAAACACGAAGGCAGAATATTATCTGAATGGCAGCAGATTAGGAAAAGGGGAGGTGCAACGAGACCTGGGTGTCATGGTACATCAGTCATTGAAAGTTGGCATGCAGGTACAGCAGGCTGTGAAGAAGGCAAATGGTATGTTGGCCTTCATAGCTAGGGGATTTGAGTATAGGAGCAGGGAGGTCTTACTGCAGTTGTACAAGGCCTTGGTGAGGCCTCACCTGGAATATTGTGTTCAGTTTTGGTCTCCTGATCTGAGGAAGGATGTTCTTGCTATTGAGGGAGTGCACCAGACTGATTTCCGGGATGGCTGGACTGACATATGAGGAGAGACTGGATCGACTGGGCCTTTATTCACTGGAGTTTAGAAGGATGAGAGGGGATCTCATAGAAACATAAAATTCTGACGGGATTGGACAGGTTAAATGCAGGAAGAATGTTGCCGATGTTGGGGAAGTGTAGAACCAGGGGACACAGTCTAAGAATAAGGGGTAAGCCCTTTAGGACTGAGATGAGGAGAAATTTCTTCACTCAGAGTTGTTAACCTGTGGAATTCCCTGCCGCAGAGAGTTGTTGATGCCAGTTCATTGGATATATTCAAGAGGGAGTTAGATATGGCCCTTACAGCTAAAAGGGTATGGAGAGAAAGCAGGAAAGGGGTACTGAGGTGGATGATCAGCCATGAACTTATTGAATGGTGGTGCAGGCTCGAAGGGCTGAGTGGCCTACACCTGCACCTATTTTCTATGTTTCTATTCTGCTGATTCCGCCCCAAAAAAGTGGGCGGGCGATGATATTTTTTCTCGGCGTTAAGCCTATTGGGAAAATAACATCGTCTATAAGTCTCCTAAAAAAGCCCGTCAGTTTTCATTTTGTGCCAGAATGGCCAATATATGGGCGTTATACGTCATTTCAGTAAAATGGGTGTTCAGTGGGCGTTAACCATGCAAAAATTGTAGGGGTTCTAGCTCCATGAGTTTATGCTCCACTCTAGCCTCCTCCCATCTTTCCTCACCTAAATCTATCAGCATAACCCTCTATTCCCTTCTCCCCCTTAAATGCAACTATACTATTCGCTTCAACCACTCCCTGTGGCAGCGAGTTCCATATTCTCACCACTCTTTGGGTAAAGAATTTTCTTTTGAATTCCCTATTTGATTTCTTGGTGACTATCTTATATTGATGGCCTCTAGTTATGTTCTTCCCCACAAATGGAAACACTCTCTCTGTATCTATCTGAGAAATCGTGGCAGTGGTGCGAATGTTTGTGGCAGAGGAACGGTGAGGGTTCATGGCGGAGGTGCGGCACATGAGTGTAAGGGGCCAGAAGAGCCGAGAGCCCAGGTGCAGCATGGGCCAGCCCACACTGCGATATATGTGCGCAGTAGGTCCGTGCAGCAGAGGTGGTCTCCAGTTGTCTTGGGTAATCCTTGCAACTAGACCAAGACCTAGCTCGGTCAAGCCCGCGTGGTGGGAAGTGTGCAACGGCCACCCCACATTAAAAAAATCCACGCACAGGCATCTTCCACCCCTGGAGCTCAGGACTGGAATATCGGGTCCTTCATTGAAACATCTGTGAACTCATCCCTTTTGGTGTGGAAGCAGGTCATCCTCGTTCAAGGGACTGCCTATGATGATGATGATCTACTCTTATCAAAACCTTTCAGAATTTTAAAAACCTCTATGAGGTCACCCCTCAGCCTGTTCATCCTTTCCTGATATGTATACCCTCACATTTCTGGTATCATCCTTGTCAATCTTCTCAGCACCTTCTCCAGTGCCTCTATATCCTTTTTATAATGTGGTGACCAGAACTGTACGCAGTAGTACTGAGTAAGCTCTACTCATTCTATCTTTTATCTTGCAGATGCTGGACGACCGTGTATTTCCAGCATTCAATAGTTTTCCTTTAATCTCTGCTGCTTTCCTAACTCCTCGCTTAAGATGCGACAAGAAAACTTTCAGAGGTAAAACACAGACCGGTTTGATATTTTAGCTCAGTACGGCTAAAACGTGCGGTGTTCCTTCTGTAGCCCGACAGGTCTCCTGCCAATCTTCTCTTGCTCGTTCCCTTCCACCAGGCACCCAAGCAACATCATTAGTGCAAATGTCTTCAAGATCACCTTAAGCTTCATTAAGCAGCTTCCTCTTTCGTGCTTCAGCTGCTCAAGCTGTGGCCTTGGATTTGAGAAGATGATCAGAGCTCGCCATCGGTCAGGCATTCCCAAATTCACCCGCAGCTCTGATTCTCCAGGATCAGTCTCCCTCTGGGGTCATGGGGGAGGGGTTATCAGTCCAATTCTCGGTGGGGGGGTGGGGGGGGGGGCGCGCTGTCGTTAGGGGCAGGTGCCTGCAATTTTATTCTCTGGTGCCTACACCAAAGGGCAAAACACGTTAGTGGGAGTTGTGTACAGACCTCCAAACAGTGGTAGTGATGTTGGGGAGGGCATCAAACAGGAAATTATGGGTGCATGTAATAAAGGTGCAGCAGTTATAATGGGTGATTTTAATATGCACATAGATTGGGCTAACCAAACTGGAAGCAATACGGTGGAGGAGGATTTCCTGGAGTGCATAACGGATGGTTTTCGAGACCAATATGTCGAGGAACCAACTAGGGGGGAGGCCATCTTAGACTGGGTGTTGTGTAATGAGAGAGGATTAATTAGCAATCTCATTGTGCGAGGCCCCTTGGGGAAGAGTGACATTAATATGGTGGAATTCTGCATTAGGATGGAGAATGAAACAGTTAATTCAGAGACCATGGTCCAGAACTTAAAGAAGGGTAACTTTGAAGTTATGAGGCGTGAATTGGCTAGGATAGATTGGCAAATGATACTTAAGGGGTTGACTGTGGATGGGCAATGGCAGACATTTAGAGACCGCATGGATGAACTACAACAATTGTACATTCCTGTCTGGCATAAAAATAAAAAAGGGAAGGTGGCTCAACCGTGGCTATCAAGGGAAATCAGGGATAGTATTAATGCTAAGGAAGTGGAATACAAATTGGCCAGAAATAGCAGCGAACTCGGGGTCTAGGAGAAATTTAGAACTCAGCAGAGGAGGACAAAGGGTTTGATTAGGGCAGGGAAAATGGAGTACCGAGAAGAAGCTTGCAGGGAACATTAAGACGGATTGCAAAAGTTTCTATAGATATGTAAAGAGAAAAAGATTAGTAAAGACAAACGTAGGTCCCCTGCAGTCAGAATCAGGGGAAGTCATAACGGGGAACAAAAAAATGGCAGACCAATTGAACAAGTACTTTGGTTCGGTATTCACTAAGGAGGACACAAACAACCTTCCGGATATAAAAGGGGTCAGAGGGTCTAGTAAGGAGGAGGAACTGAGGGAAATCCTTATTAGTCGGGAAATTGTGTTGGGGAAATTGATGGGATTGAAGGCCGATAAATCCCCAGGGCCTGATGGACTGCATCCCAGAGTACTTAAGGAGGTGGCCTTGGAAATAGCGGATGCATTGACAGTCATTTTCCAACATTCCATTTACTCTGGATCAGTTCCTATCGAGTGGAGGGTAGCCAATGTAACCCCACTTTTTAAAAAAGGAGGAAGAGAGAAAACAGGGAATTATAGACCGGTCAGCCTGACCTCAGTAGTAGGTAAAATGATGGAATCAATTATTAAGGATATCATAGCAGCGCATTTGAAAAGAGGTGACATGATAGGTCCAAGTCAGCATGGATTTGTGAAAAGGAAATCATGCTTGACAAATCTTCTGGGATTTTTTGAGGATGTTTCCAGTAGAGTGGACAAGGGAGAACCAGTTGATGTGGTATATTTGGACTTTCAGAAGGCTTTCGACAAGGTCCCACACAAGAGATTAATGTGCAAAGTTAAAGCACATGGGATTGGGGGTAGTGTGCTGACATGGATTGAGAACTGGTTGTTAGTAGGAGTAAATGGGGACTTTTCAGAATGGCCGGCAGTGACTAGTGGGGTACCGCAAGGTACTGTGCTGGGGCCCCAGCTGTTTACACTGTACATTAATGATTTAGACGAGGGGATTAAATGTAGTATCTCCAAATTTGTGGATGACACTAAGTTGGGTGGCAGTGTGAGCTGCGAGGAGGATGCTATGAGGCTGCAAAGTGACTTGGATAGGTTAGGTGAGTGGCAACTGCATGGCAGATGAAGTATAATGTGGATAAATCTGAGGTTATCCAGTTTGGTGGTAAAAACAGAGAGACAGACTATTATCTGAATGGTGACAGATTGGAAAAGGGGAGGTGCAACGAGACCTGGGTGTCATGGTCCATCAGTCATTGAAGGTTGGCATGCAGGTACAGCAGGTGGTTAAGAAAGCAAATGGCATGTTGGCCTTCATAGCGAGGGGATTTGAGTACAGGGGCAGGGAGGTGTTGCTACAATTGTACAGGGCCTTGGTGAGGCCACACCTGGAGTATTGTGTACAGTTTTGGTCTCCTAACTTGAGGAAGGACATTCTTGCTATTGAGGGAGTGCACGAAGGTTCACCAGACTGATTCCTGGGATGGCGGGACTGACCTATCAAGAAAGACTGGATCAACTGGGCTTGTATTCACTGGAGTTCAGAAGAATGGGAGACGACCTCATAGAAACGTTGAAAATTCTGATGGGTTCAGACAGGTTAGATGCAGGAAGAATGTTCCCAATGTTGGGGAAGTCCAGAACCAGAGGTCACAGTCTAAGGATAAGGGGTAAGCCATTTAGGACCGAGATGAGGAGAAACTTCTTCACCCAGAGAGTGGTGAACCTGTGGAATTCTCTACAACAGAAAGTTGTTGAGGCCAATTCACTAAATATATTCAAAAAGGAGTTAGATAAAGTCCTTACTACTAGGGGGATCAAGGGGTATGGCGAGAAAGCAGGAATGGGGTACTGAAGTTGCATGTTCAGCCATGAACTCATTGAATGGCGGTGCAGGCTAGAAGGGCCGAATGGCCTACTCCTGCACCTATTTTCTATGTTTCTATGTTACTGCTCCAGTTCTTGGGGAGAGGGTTAGGGATAGGGAGGGATTGGGGGATAGGGAGGGGTTGAGGAATAGGGAGGGGTTGGGGGATAGGGAGAGGTTGGGGAATAGGGTGGGGTTGGGGAATAGGGTGGGGTTGGGGAATAGGGTGGGGTTGGGAAATAGGGTGGGGTTGAGGGATAGGGAGGGGGATTGAGGGATAGGGAGGGGGATTGAGGGATAGGGAGGGGGGTTGAGGGATAGGGAGGGGGGTTGAGGGATAGGGAGGGGGGTTGAGGGATAGGGGAGGGGGGTTGAGGGATAGGGGAGGGGGGTTGAGGGATAGGGGAGGGGGTTGTGGGGTAGGGGAGGGGGTTGAGGGGTAGGGAGCGGTCTGAGTGTTACCAGTCCAATTCTCAAGGGCTGCTCGTGCCTATCTCAAAGGGCTGTCGGTGGGGGAGGGGGGGCTTCCATCCCACATCTCGGGGGACTGCCTTTATCAGGCTGGTAGGAACTGGTCAGTCCCTTTTCCAGGACTGCAAGTCTGATTTGGCGGGGGGCGGTGGGGGGGAGGGAGGAGGCTCCCCGTTTCATTCTGGTTCTGGACAGGGGCTGGCGGGGCAGGGTGCAGGGGATGGGGCAGGGGGAACGGGGGAGGCAGTTCCACCTGTTTGTTTCTGAACCTGGGCGGGTGGCCTATCTGTTTTATTCTGATCACGGGGGCTCAGGTTGCTGCCGGTTTGATTCCTGGGGTTCTCCCAGTCCCAGTGCACAGGGGATTCCAGTCCCATTCTCAGAAGCTGTGGCAGTCTCATTCATGGATGAGGCGCGGGGGGGTGGGGCCGGGGTTCTCAGAGAGGGAAGCCATTCCATTCGGGGGAGTACGCCACACCAGGTCAGTGTGCATACATGGGTAAGGTATCAGAGATCAGAGGCTCAGTATGAGGATAGAAATCGAGAACATTGGGGGAACAAACACTTGAACACACTAACCTGAGCCGTCACATCTCGGATATTACTGACCTTGCCTTTAGCCCTACACAAGGATCAAATACATGCGTGGGACAGTATCTCGGAGCCCGCCACTACTGGTCTGGCTGTCTCGGGGTCTCAGGCTGAGATAGACACAGCGGGGGCAATTTTAATCTGAGCAGCCAGCCGGGAAAGGGGCAAGTTCGGGAGAACCCCTGGTTTTACACCACGCCCGATATTAACTCTGTTGACTTTGATGGCGAATACAATCAGGCGGGTGTACAATCAGGCGGGTGTACCATCAGTCAGGGTGTACAATTAGGCGGGTGTACCATCAGTCAGGGTGCAGTCAGGGTATACAATCAGTCGGGGTGTACAATCAGTCGGGATGTACAATCAGGTGGGGCGTACGATCGGTCAGGGTGTACGATCGGTCAGGGTGTACGATCGGTCAGGGTGTACGATCGGTCAGGGTGTACGATCAGGTGGGGTGCACAATCAGGCGGGTGCACAATCAGGTGGGGCGTACGATCGGTCAGGGTGTACGATCGGTCAGGGTGTACGATCAAGCGGGGTGTACAATCAGGCACTGGCTCCGTTGGGACAGGTTGGAGTGGAGCCAGCCGAGTGCGTGTGAGGCGGGCCACGCAGGTGAAGGAGGACGGTGTGATCGAGCATGTCACTCACTGTGGAGACATCACCAAGGGATCATTGCTCACTGTCACCGGATATGGGAAACCCAAAAGAATTGGATTTTAAAAATTGAAATTTTTCCCTCTGGATCAATTATTGAGATTGTTAATAAATTCAGAATGTAGGAACAGGAGAAGGCAATTCAGTCCCTCGAGCCTATTCAGTGAGATCATGGCTGATCTCTTTCTGGACTCCATCCACCCGCCTTATTAATTAAGCAAGCTTTCTGTGGGACAGAGTCTGTACTGCTGCCACCCCGTGCGTGAAGAAATGGTTCCTAACTTCTGTCCTGAAAGGCCTGGCTCTGATTTTATTTAATTTCCCCTCATAATTTAACCCTCCGAGTCCTGGTAACATTCTGGTGAATCTTTCCTTCCAAGGCCAATATATCCTTTCTAAGGTGAGGTACCCTAATGGTCTACAGGGCTGTAGTGATAACCGCCCTCCTGTACGGCTCAGAGACATGGACCATGTACAGTAGACACCTCAAGTTGCTGGAGAAATATCACCAACGATGTCTCCGCAAGTTCCTGCAAATCCCCTGGGAGGACAGACGCACCAACGTTAGCGTCCTCGATCAGGCCAACATCGCTAGCATCAAAGCACTAACCGCACTCGACCAGCTCCGCTGGGCAGGCCACATCGTCTGCATGCCCAACACAAGACTCCTAAAGCAAGCGCTCTACTCGGAACTCCTTTACGGCAAGCGAGCCCCAGGTGAGCAGCGGAAGCGTTTTGAGGACACCCTCAAAGCCTCCCTGATAAAGTGCAACATCCTCACTGACACCTGGGAGTCCCTGGCCAAAGACCGCCCTAAGTGGAGGAAGTGCATCCGGGAGGGCGTTGAGCGTTGAGCGTTGAGCGTTTCATCGCCGAGAGCATGCAGAAACCAAGCGCAGGCAGCGGAAGGAGCGTGCGGCAAACCAGACTCTCCACCCACCCTTTCTCTCAACTACTATCTGTCCCACCTGTGACAGAGACTGTAATTCCCGTATTGGACTGTTCAGCCACCTGAGAACTCACTTTTAGAGTGGAAGCAAGTCTTCCTCGAAAAGCTGCAAACTCCGATTGCAACCCCTACCCACTGACGGAGCCCCTGTACACTGACTGATCATCACCTCCAGGCCACCTCTAGTTCCCAATCTCCCCATCAGTGATGGGAACCCTGCCTCTCTCCGTCCTCTTATTGGTGGTTGTTTGATTAACCCAGCAAAAAATCTGCAGGAAATAAAACCGCTCCACTCTCTTGCCACAAACTCAAAAGCAGACGACATCTAAAAGCTCGATACGTTTCCACCCTCCATCCTTCGTAAATTGCAGGGACACAGGGATTTTCCAGAACATCAGAGTATATGCCGTAGCGATATTCAAACACGTCACGCTGTAAAGTGAAACGAGGGAGACATTGCTGCCGATGTTTATTCAGTGTCCTGACAAGCAAATTCTCCCCTCCCCCCGAATGGACAGGTAAGGCCCTCTGGTCCATCCTCCTGTCCCACACAATGTGATACCTTGTGTATCATGATATATACACACCTCGCCCCACCTCACACCATGTGATCTCCGGGGCGGGGCAGCCAAAACAGATTAAAAAAACCCAGGCCATTTTTTTTTGGGGGGGGGGGAATAAATCTGGTAAATTCCTCTCCGACCCCGTGAGGTGATTGAAAGGAGTCCAGAGATCAGGCTGACCCCAAGTGTTGGTGACCCTCCCATACCCTGCCCCGACTATTGTCCCTCACGCCCCAGCCCAAGCACTGAGCACCGGCCACATTGTGATCATGGACCACATCATCGCTGAGCCCGATCCAATCTCCATCCAACGTCCAAGCACACGCACATTCCGCAGGACAGTCACTGGATTGGCTGCTTTACTGCCCCTCCACGCCCCCCAGCCAGCTCATCGGCACTGAGGCCAATTGTAGCATCCTTTCTGCTTCCTCAGCTGAGAACACCTCACCCAGTACAGAGCGAGAGCTGCATGTGCCTCACTAGACGGACACATTGAGGGGGAGGGTCATCTGCCACCTCGTTACAGCTGGGTAAACCCACCCCACCCACCGGCACCTCGGGCAGGGTAGGGATTGGGGTTCTGATCGGGGAGGGGCTGATCGGGGGAGGGGCTGATCGGGGCAGGGGCTGATTTGTGGGGAGCCCTGCCTCCACTCCCCACTATCCAGGTGGGGAGTGGGGATTGGTAAGAGACTGTGTCCCCCACTCTCCAGAAGTGAACAGAGCCCAACCCAGAATGGTTCAATGGCTGCAGTTCCTCGGGAGGCGGCGGGGGTTGGGGCCGAGACGTGAAATGACCTTTCCCCTAACAGATACCAGCACGCCTGCTTTGTGTTTGCCGATTTCATCTCTCCCATTATGCATTTGTTGGATGCTTATTAATATCTGCCGAGGACAATGCTCTTTCACATCGATCTCAGCGGCGTCAGAAAGTGGGCAGAGGTCATTGCCTGTCACTTTTTTCTCCGTCTGCCCATCTCGCTCTATCTTTCCCTGTCTGTTCATCTCTATCTGTATCTGTCAGTCTCAATATCTGTCTCTATACATCTATTTCTCCATCTGTCTCTCTCTCTCTCTTGCTCACCCTCTCTCACTCATGCTCTCACTCCCCATCTCACACCCTGTCTCTCAGTCTGTATGTCCGTCTGTCTATTTTCTCACTGTCTGCTGGCCTGGCTCTGTCTGTCTTTTTACTCTCCATTTACTAGTCTCTCCCTGACTGTGTATTCATTCTGCCTGTGTGTGTGTGTATCTGTCTATCTCTGTCTGTCTCACTCTCGCTCTGTTCCATCCCTTGCATCCTGTCTCAGTCTCCATGATTATCTGTAGCTCACTGCTTTGTTCATCTAATTTTCTTTTTACCTATCTGTGTCTCTCTCTCCCTCGCCTGTATCTCTTTCTCACTGTCTATTGGTTTCTCCCAATGCTTTGTCTGCCTGTCCGTCTCCCTTTGTGTGTGTGTGTGTGTGTGTCAGCCCATCAACCCCACCCCACCTTTGCAGGAAGCATACTGCCCCCTGCATGAAACATACTGCAGACATCAATCAAACTGATTAGCATCAATTGCAAAACAGGTTTGCCACGTTTCTGAATTCTGGGGGAGCTGTGAGATGAGCAGAGTGTCCTACCCAGCGCCCTCGCTGCTCAATGCCCGGGTCTCCAGCCCTTCTCCCCCCCCCCGCCCCCCACTCCCAGAGCTCAGCAACAACTTACTCACCACACCCGCGCCCTTTCTCACTCGCTGCAGCTCACGGATGAAGTTCTCCAGCTCCTTGCCTTCTATGTAACCATTACCTGCACAGGACACACGCAAAGACATCTCCCGTTACCCAGCAAGCGGACACACGCCGTGCTCCCGAACCATTAGGCCGTGCCAGGGGCTTGCAAATACCCCCCACAGCATGAAACAGCCCCTCCCCACATGGCAGAGCCCAGACCCTGGCACTGACAGCATTCCGGGAGCATTCCGGGAGGATGCCGAACCTCTACATTTGCAGCCCCTCGCTCTGGGACACGGAGATAATTCATTCTTCCCCCTACAAGAACTTGTTGAAATGAGGGATGTGACTATAACTCCCGAGTCAGTGCCTGGAAATCCTGGCACAGGTCTCTGTCCCTGAGACGCCCCTACACCCAGCACCTCCAGCAGGGCAGGGTACAATCGGAAAGTTTCTTCAAAAACTTTAAAATAAAAAGAATGCCTTCATGAAGTGTAATGAACTTTTAGCAAATGGCCAGAAGCTCCCAATGCTGGACAGGTAGCACAAGGTAAAGGCGGCCGTTTTAATCTGCTCACTGATCACCCAGTT
This sequence comes from Pristiophorus japonicus, assembly GCF_044704955.1. NCBI lineage: Eukaryota > Metazoa > Chordata > Chondrichthyes > Pristiophoridae > Pristiophorus > Pristiophorus japonicus. The sequence goes on along the minus strand of NC_091989.1, from coordinate 89,394,793 downwards.
ACTGAGACAGACCCAAAACGCCTGGCCGGACTCTGTAAACACTTGCTTCATGTCCCAGCATTTCCCAAACCGCGTTCACACACTGAAATCAAACTCCAAGCTAATAATCTATATATCTATATATATTTACTGCCCTTCAACCAAGGGAGGGTTGTAAAACCACAAAAGCTGGATAATATTAAAGTGTTTAAGTTTCCTGCTGATTTATCAAATAAATGTTACAATTAGATAAAAAAAAATTGCATTTAAAAAAAATATATATTTACTGCCCTTCAACCAAGGGAGGGTTGTAAAACCACAAAAGCTGGATAATATTAAAGTGTTTAAGTTTCCTGCTGATTTATCAAATAAATGTTACAATTAGATAAAAAATTTTTGCATTTAAAAAAAATATATATTTACTGCCCTTCAACCAAAGGAGGGCTGCAAAACATACAAAAGCTGGATAATATTAAAATGTTTAAGTTTCCTGCTGATTTATCAAATAAATGTTACAATTAGATGATTTTTTAAAAATGCATTTAAAAAAGAAATATATATATATATATAAAACTCACCATCCGCATCATAATGTTTCCAGATTTCCAGGAACTGTGAGGCGGTGAGTTCCGCCAGGTTGAGGTAAGGCGGTTGCTGTTTGTCAGCCATCCTGTCCACTCTTACTCTCACTCCGCCTGCCTTAAGATCCTTCTCTAAATGCAGCGTACCCGCGACCGGCCGCTGGCTTTTTATCCATTCCAAGCCGCAGTCCCTTGGCTGGCCTGCAGGGGCCGCCCTGCCCACAGTCCCAGCGCCCTGGGACTTGTAGTCCACACAACCCCGCCCACTTGGAAAGGAAAAGACTTGCATTTCTATAACGCCTTTCACGTCCACCAGACATCTCAAAGCGCTTTTACAGCCAATGAAGTACTTTTGGAGTGTAGTCACTGTTGTAATGTGGGAAACGTGACAGCCAACTTGCGCACAGCAAGCTCCCACAAACAGCAATGTGAGAATGAGCCAGATAATCTGTTTTTGTTATGTTGATTGAGGGATAAATATTGGCCAGGACACTGGGGATAACTCCCCTGCTCTTCTTCGAAATAGTGCCATGGGATCTTTTACATCCACCCGAGAGAGCAGACGGGACCTCGGTTTAACGTCTCATCCGAAAGATGGCACCTCTGACAGCGCATCACTCTCTCAGTACTGCCCCTTCGACAGTGCAGCTCCCTCAGTACTGCCCCTCCGACAGTGTGGCACTCCCTCAGCACTGCCCCTCCGACAGTGCGGCACTCCCTCAGTACTGGCCCTCTAACAGTGCGGCACTCCCTCAGCACTGCCCCTCCGACAGTGCGGCGCTCCCTCAGTACTGCCCCTCTGACAGTGCGGCACTCCCTCAGCACTGCCCCTCCGACAGTGCGGCACTCCCTCAGTACTGGCCCTCTGACAGTGGGGCTCTCCCTCAGTACTGCACTGGGAGTGTCAGCCTGGATTTATGTGTTCAAGTTCCTGAAGTGGGACTTGAACCCACGACCTTGGACTCAGAAGCGAGGGTGCTACCAACTTTGGTTGGATCCTTCTTACAAGACGTTGGAAGATAGCAAATGCATCCAGTTTTTCCGGCTCCCAGTTCTGTGCCCGGGATCTGAGCAGTCGCTAGGCTGGCCTGGAACTGGCAGCTTGGAGCCTGGGCTGGAGTGGGATCCAATAGCAACACGTGTCACATCCTACACACACCAAACCAATCATTGCAGCAACCCCTTTAGAAAACAAGTGATAAAGAAATGTTTCAACAAGACGGGTCCCGAATAAATAGGTGCAACAATCTATCTCAATGAGTATGCACATGGCTGTACATTTAGAACCATAGCTACATACAGGACTGTCTGCTCTTTGCTGGTACTCGACAGGTGGCCATTCTTCATGTGTCAGTACACTGTTCACTGGTGGGTGGGGGGAGGGGGGGCAGGAGGAAGGGGGCAGGGGGATGGGAGCAGGGGGAAGGGGAAGGGGAAAGTGAGCAGGGGAAGGGGGAGTTCACAGCACAGCACCAACCTCTCTCACCTGACAAATGTGGCTGAGCATCCTTGCAGATTCCCATTTTTCTATCAGCTTTTCTGGTCAACTTCAGCGTTGGTTTGACTTTACGTCAAGTAGACGTATTCACCCAGCCAACAGAATGGATGTTCATACTGGAGAGAGTGTAACCCTTATAGTGCACAGTGACATCCCATAATACCCAGTACCACCCCCTCACCGATCGTCCCCCCAGCCCCCCGATCATGGCTGATCTTCTACCTCAACTCCACTTTCCTGCACTATCCCCATATCCCTGGATTCCCTTAATATCCAAAAATCTATCGATCTCTGTCTTGACTATACTCAAAGACTGAGCCTTCACAGCCCTCTGGGTAGAGAATTCCAGAGATTCACCACTCCCTGAGTGAAGAAGTTTCTCCTCATCTCAGTCCTCAATGACCGACACCTTATCTTGAGACTGTGACCCCTGGTTCTAGACTCCCCAGCCAGAGGAAATATCCTCCCTGCAGCTACCCTGTCAAGTCCTGTAAGAATTTTGAATGTTTCAATGGGATCACCTCATTCTTCTAAACTCGAGAGAATATAGGCCTAGTGTACTCAATCTCTCCTCATAGGACAATCCCCCCATCCCAGGAATCAGTCTGGTGAACCTTCGTTGCACTCCCTCTATGGCAAATATATCCTTCCTTAGGTAAGGAGACCAAAACTGTACACAATACTCCAGGTGTGGTTTCAACAGGGCCATATATAATTGCAGTAAGATGTATTTACTCTTATACTCAAATCCTCTTGTAATAAAGGCCAACATATCATTTGCTTTCTGAATTGCTTGCTGTACCTGCATGTTAACTTTCAGTGATTCATGTACAAGGACACCCAGGTCCCTCTGAACACCAACATTTCCCAATCTCTCTCCATTTAAAAAATACTCTGCTTTTTTATTTTTCCTACCGAAGTGGATAACTTCACATTTCTCCACATTATATTCCATTCATTTAGCCTCTTTGCATCCTCCTCACAACTTCCATTCCCACCTAGCTTTGTATCATCAGCAAACTGGAATATATTACATTTGGTCCCCTCATCCAAATCATTGATCTAGATTGTGAATAGCTGGGGCCCAAGCCCCGATCCTTGCGGCACCCCACTAGTTACAGTCTGCCAATCCAAAAATGACACATTTATTCCTACTCTCTGTTTTCTGCCCATTAACCAATCCTCAATCCATGCTAGTATATTACCCCGATCCCATGTTTTGTTTAATAACCTCTTGTGTGGCACCTTATCGAACGCCTTCTGCAAATCCAAATTCACCACATCCATTGGTTCCCCCTTAACTGTTCTGCTGGTTACAACCTCAAAAAACTCTGTCAAACATGATTTCTCTTTCATCAATCCATGTTGACTCTGTTCATCCTCCACCCCCCCCCTCGATCTTCCCCCTTCCCGATCATCCCCCTCCCCCGAACATCCCCCTCCCCCGAACATCCCCCCCGATCATCCTCCCCCGATCCCCCTGATCCTCTCCCTCCCCCCCTCCCCGATCCCCACCCCCACCCCCCGATCATCCTCTGACCGCCTTTCGCGTTGTTACCTGCCATTGGGTAATTTGGCCATGCAGCATTGAGATGCAGCAAACTCCGCCCTACCACCACACAGCTCCACTGTGGAAGGGGGCAGTATGTCTGATTTTGAAAGTGATTTAATCGAGTGCAATGGTTAGAGAGCCGGTTGTGGATTGCTGTTCCCGGAATTCCCCTGTGGGTACTCCATGGCTTCTTCAAATCAACTGTAGACTTGTAACCTCACGACCAGCATCACCTCCTGATCGCAGGCTGGGTTTTAAAGGTCGTGGGTTTGACTTGGGGTCCCAGCGGAGGTGGCCACACTTTTCGTCCAGCTTTCCTTCTGGCTTTTTGTGTCAGTCATATGCCCTAAATGTTGAAATTGCAAATTAACCACGTTCTTGCCCTATCGTGTGCAGAAGGCGGAGGGAGAGTGACGCTGCCTTGCACACACCGCTCGTACCTTCTGTTGTAGTAAAGGTGGGATTGTAAATATAATGGGAACTGTGTTGTTAATATGTGTCTAGTAATTGGATAATTAGTGCCCGAGGAATTAATTAATAACTTCCCATTTGTAACATGGGCAACAAAATACTTATTGTTATGTATGATGCTTGGGGTCACTAGATACCAAGGGGCGCCACTGTTGGAGGTCATCGGGCTGTACGCACGTGCGCGCGGGCCATAGAAACATACATAGAAAATAGGTGCAGGTGTAGGCCATTCGGCCCGTCTAGCCTGCACCGCCATTCAATGAGTTCATGGCTGAACATTCAACTTCAGTACCCCATTCCTGCTTTCTCGCCATACCCCTTGATCCCCCTAGTAGTAAGGACCTCATCTAACTCCCTTTTGAATATATTTAGTGAATTGGCCTCAACAACTTTCTGTGGTAGAGAATTCCACAGGTTCACCACTCTCTGGGTGAAGAAGTTCCTCCGCATCTCGGTCCTAAATGGCTTACCCCTTATCCTTAGACTGTGACCTCTGGTTCTGGACTTCCCCAACATTGGGAACATTCTTCCTGCATCTAACCTGTCTAACCCCGTCAGAATTTTAAATGTTTCTATGAGGTCCCCTCTCATTCTTCTGAACTCCAGTGACTTCAAGCCCAGTTGATCCAGTCTTTCTTGATAGGTCAGTCCCGCCATCCCGGGAATCAGTCTGGTGAACCTTCGCTGCACTCCCTCAATAGCAAGAATGTCCTTCCTCAGGTTAGGAGACCAAAACTGTACACAATACTCCAGGTGTGGCCTCACCAATGCCCTGTACAACTGTAGCAACACCTCCCTGCCCCTGTACTCAAATCCCCTCGCTATGAAGGCCAACATGCCATTTGCTTTCTTAACCGTCTGCTGCACCTGCATGCCAACCTTCAATGACTGATGTACCATGACACCCAGGTCTCTTTGCACCTCCCCTTTTCCTAATCTGTCACCATTCAGATAATAGTCTGTCTCTCTGTTTTTACCACCAAACTGGATAACCTCACATTTATCCACATTATACTTCATCTGCCATGCATTTGCCCACTCACCTAATCTATCCAAGTCGCTCTGCAGCCTCATAGCATCCTCCTCGCAGCTCACACTGCCACCCAACTTAGTGTCATCCGCAAATTTGGAGATACTACATTTAATCCCCTCATCTAAATCATTAATGTACAGTGTAAACAGCTGGGGCCCCAGCACAGAACCTTGCGGTACCCCACTAGTCACTGCCTGTCATTCTGAAAAGTACCTATTTACTCCTACTCTTTGCTTCCTGTCTGACAACCAGTTCTCAATCCATGTCAGTACACTACCCCCAATCCCATGTGCTCTAACTTTGCACATCAATCTCTTGTGTGGGACCTTGTCGAACGCCTTCTGAAAGTCCAAATATACCACATCAACTGGTTCTCCCTTGTCCACTTTACTGGAAACATCCTCAAAAAATTCCAGAAGATTTGTCAAGCATGATTTCCCTTTCACAAATCCATGCTGACTTGGATCTATCATGTCACCTCTTTCCAAATGCACTGCTATGACATCCTTAATAATTGATTCCATCATTTTACCCACTACCGATGTCAGGCTGACCGGTCTATAATTCCCTGTTTTCTCTCTCCCTCCTTTTTAAAAAGTGGGATTACATTGGCTACCCTCCACTCTATAGGAACTGATCCAGGGTCAATGGAATGTTGGAAAATGACTGTCAACGCATCCACTATTTCCAAGGCCACCTCCTTAAGTACTCTGGGATGCAGTCCATCAGGCCCTGGGGATTTATCGGCCTTCAATCCCATCAATTTCCCCAACACAATTTCCCGGCTAATAAGGATTTCCCTCAGTTCCTCCTCCTTGCTAGACCCCCCGACCCCTTTTATAACCGGAAGGTTGTTTGTGTCCTCCTTCGTGAATACCGAACCAAAGTACTTGTTCAATTGGTCCGCCATTTCTTTGTTCCCCATTATGACTTCCCCTGATTCTGACTGCAGGGGACCTACGTTTGTCTTTACTAACCTTTTTCTCTTTACATATCTATAGAAACTTTTGCAATCCGTCTTAATGTTCCCTGCAAGCTTCTTCTCATACTCCATTTTCCCTGCCCTAATCAAACCCTTTGTCCTCCTCTGCTGAGTTCTACATTTCTCCCAGTCCCCAGGTTCGCTGCTATTTCTGGCCAATTTGTATGCCACTTCCTTGGCTTTAATACTATCCCTGATTTCCCTTGATAGCCACGGTTGAGCCACCTTCCCTTTTTTATTTTTATGCCAGACAGGAATGTACAATTGTTGTAGTTCATCCATGCGGTCTCTAAATGTCTGCCATTGCCCATCCACAGTCAACCCCTTAAGTATCATTCACCAATCCATCCCAGCCAATTCACGCCTCATACCTTCAAAGTTAGCCTTCTTTAAGTTCTGGACCATGGTCTCTGAATGAACTGTTTCATTCTCCATCCCAATGCAGAATTCCAGCATATTATGGTCACTCTTCCCCAAGGGGCCTCGCACAACGAGATTGCTAATTAATCCTCTCTCATTACATAACACCCAGTCTAAGATGGCCTCCCCCCTAGTTGGTTCCTCGACATATTGGTCTAAAAAACCATCCCTTATGCACTCCAGGAAATCCTCCTCCACCGTATTGCTTCCAGTTTGGTTAGCCCAATCTATGTGCATATTAAAGTCACCCATTATAACTGCTGCACCTTTATTGCACGCAACCCTAATTTCATGTTTGATGCCCTCCCCAACATCACTACTACTGTTTGGAGGTCTGTACACAACTCCCACTAACGTTTTTTGCCCTTTGGTGTTCTGCAGCTCTACCCATATAGATTCCACATCATCCAAGCTAATGTCCTTCCTAACTATTGCCTTAATCTCCTCCTTAACCAGCAATGCTACCCCACCTCCTTTTCCTTTTATTCTATCCTTCCTGAATGTTGAATACCCCTGGATGTTGAGTTCCCAGCCCTGATCATCCTGGAGCCACGTCTCCGTAATCCCAATCACATCATATTTGTTAACATCTATTTGCACAGTTAATTCATCCACCTTATTGCGGATACTCCTTGCATTAAGACACAAAGCCTTTAGGCTTGTTTTTTTAACACCCTCTGTCCTTTTAGAATTTTGCTGTACAATGGCCCTTTTTGTTCTTTGCCTTGGGTTTCTCTGCCCTCCACTTTTCCTCATCTCCTTTCTGTCTTTTGCTTTTGCCTCATTTTTGTTTCCCTTTATCTCCCTGCATTGGTTCCCATCCCCCTGCCATATTAGTTTAACTCCTCCCCAACAGCACTAGCAAACACTCCCCCGAGGACATTGGTTCCGATTCTGCCCAGGTGCAGACCGTCCGGATTGTACTGGTCCCACCTCCCCCAGAACCGGTTCCAATGCCCCAGGAATTTGAATCCCTCCCTGCTGCACCATTGCTCAAGCCACGTATTCATCTGAGCTATCCTGCGATTCCTACTCTGACTAGCACGTGGCACTGATAGCAATCCCGAGATTACTACTTTTGAGGTCCTACTTTTTAATTTAGCTCCTAGCTCCTTAAATTCATTTTGTAGGACCTCATCCCTTTTTTTACCTATGTCGTTGGTACCAACGTGCACCACGACAACTGGCTGTTCTCCCTCCCTTTTTAGAATGTCCTGCACCCGCTCCGAGACATCCTTGACCCTTGCACCAGGGAGGCAACATACCATCCTGGAGTCTCGGTTGCGGCCGCAGAAACGCCTATCTATTCCCCTTACAATTGAATCCCCTATCACTATCGCTCGCCCACTCTTTTTCCTGCCCTCCTGTGCAACAGAGCCAGCCACGGTGCCATGAACTTGGCTGCTGCTGCCCTCTCCTGATGAGTCATCCCCCTCAACAGCACTCAAAGCAGTGTATCTGTTTTGCAGTGGGATGACCACAGGGGACCCCTGCACTACCTTCCTTGCACTACTCTTTCTGCTGGTCTTCCATTCCCTCGCTGGCTGTGAACCCTTCTCCTGCGGTAAGACCAACTCGCTACACGTGATACTCACGTCATTCTCAGCATCGTGGATGCTCCAGAGTGAATCCACCCTCAGCTCCAACTCCGCAACGCGGACCGACAGGAGCCGGAGGTGGACACACTTCCCGCACATGTAGTCGTCAGGCCCTGGTATAAAAGAGCAAGTACCATATCATGTGCGCACTTTGGGCGCAAATAAAGTTGAACCAGGTTTGCACCTGAGTGAATTTACAGTAACAAGTCTGTCGAGTCATTATATACATTACATTTGGTGACGAGGTAACTTAAGAACCTTTGCATGCACAATGGGCAGCATTGGAATTCTGGAGAGATTCGTGGATGGCGAGGATTGAGCGGACTTTATCGACCGCCTGGATCAGTATTTACGTGGCCAACAAAATGGAGGAAGCTGGTGATGCAGTTAGGCACAGGGCGGTTTTCCTCACCGTTTGTGGTCCAAAAATTTATGGCCTCATCGGGAAGCTTCTCTCGCCTGCACGTCCAACGGACAAAGAGTATGGGGATTTGTGCACTCTGGTGCATGAACATCTCAAGCCAAAAAAGGGGATCATCATCTCACGTTATTGCTTCTACACACATGTTCGTGCTGAGGGCCAGGATGTGTTGGGATTCGTCGCTGATCTAAGATGTCTGGCTGTGCTGTGTAAGTTCTGAAACGCGTTGGAAGACATGCTGCAAGATTTCTTCATGATAGGCATCAACCATGATGTGATCCTTCGGAAGTTATTGGCCGCAGAGACACTGGATTTGAGCAAGGCCATCGTGACTGCCCAGGCATGCATAGCGACTGATGATAATTTAAGGCAGATATCATCAAAGAGTTGGAGCTCCACTGCAGGTACTGTAAACAAGATTGTGTCATCGTCTGGCAGAGCTGCTTATAGCAGGGCCTACTCGACTGCTTATGTGAAACCTGTAGCTGCTCAGAGTCCGCCAACTAGTACTAATCTGACTTCACCCTGTTGGCGTTGTGGGGCAATCATCGGCCTCATCAGTGTCAGTTTAAACAATACGCCTGTAACGGCTGTTCGAAAGTGGGGCATCTTCAGAGAATGTGTCCACAATTGAGCAAGCGTGTTGCTGCTCATCACATTGCTGATGATGACCAATCCAGTGCTGGCCCGGATACACAAGCCGAGGAGGAAGTGTATGATCAGTATTCGTTCTTGCGAAGGAGCCAGCCGATAATTGTTAATGTGAAGCTGAATAGCATGCCTGTATCAGTGGAGCTGGACACGGGTGTGAGTCAGTCGATAATGAGCCAAAGGACATTCGACAAGCTGTGGGACACTGAGGCTGTGAAGCCTAAGCTGAATCCAGTCAATGCCAAGTTACGTACCTACACTAAGGAACTCATACCGGTGATTGGCAGTGCAGTAGTCAAGGTGTTGTATGATGGTGTGGTTCACGACTTACCATTATGAATCGTCCCAGGCAATGGTCCAACGCTGTTCGGCAGGAATTGGCTCGAGAAAATCAAGTGGAACTGGAATGATATCAAAGCGTTGTCCTCGGTGGATGACACTTGGTGTGCTCAAGTGCTGAAGAAGTTTCCTTCTTTGTTTGAACCAGGCATTGGTAATTTTACTGGAGCCAAGGTGCAGATTCATCTGGACTCTGATGCAAGGCCTATCTATCTAAAGCTCGGTCTGTTCGTACATGATGAGGGAGAAGGTCGAAATTGAGCTTGACAGACTCCAACGTGAAGGGGTCATATCATCGGTCGAATTTAACGAATGGGCCAGCCCTATCATTCCTGTGTTAAAGAGTGATGGCACTGTCAGGATCTGTGGAGACTACAAGGTTACGATTAACCAATTTTCGAAACAGGATCAGTATCCGTTACCACAGGATGATAACCTGTTCACCATGCTAGCTGGTGGAAAGTCGTTCACTAAACTGGATCTGATGTCAGCCTATAAGACACAGGAGCTTGTCGACAATTCGAAGAAACCCACCTGCATCAACACCCATAAAGGACTGTTTGTCCACAACAGGTGTACTTTTGGAATCATAGAAACATAGGAGCATAGAAAATAGGTGCAGGAGTAGGCCATTCGGCCCTTCGAGCCTGCACCGCCATTCAATAAGGTCATGGCTAATCATTCCCTCAGTAGCCCTTTCCTGCTTTCTCTCCATACCCCTTGATCTCTTTAGCCGTGAGGGCCATATCTAACTCCCTCTTGAATATATCCAATGAACTGGCATCAACAACTCTCTGCGGCAGAGAATTCCACAGGTTAACAACTCTCTGAGTGAAGAAGTTTCTCCTCATCTCAGTCCTAAATGGCCTACACCTTATCCTAAGACTATGTCCCTTGGTTCTGGACTTCCCCAACATCGGGAACATTCTTTCTGCATCTAACCTGTCCAGTCCCGTCAGAATCTTATACATTTCTATGAGATCCCCTCTCATCCTTATAAACTCCAGTGAATAAAGGCCCAGTTGATCCAGTCTCTCCTCATATGTCAGTCCAGCCATCCCAGGAATTAGTCTGGTGAACCTTCGCTGCATTCCCTCAATAGCAAGAACGTCCTTCCTCAGATTAGGAGACCAAAACTGAACACAATATTCCAGGTGAGGTCTCACCAAGGCCCTGTACAACTGCAGTAAGACCTCCCTGTTACTATACTCAAATCCCCTAGCTATGAAGGCCAACATACCATTTGCCTTCTTCACCGCCTGTTGTACCTGCATGCCCACTTTCAGTGACTGATGAACCATGACACCCAGGCCTCGTTGCACCTCCCCTTTTCCTAATCTGCCTCCATTCAGATAATATTCTGCCTTCGTGTTTTTGCCCCCAAAATGGATAACCTCACATTTATCCACATTATACTGCATCTGCCATACATTTGCCCACTCACCTAACTTGTCCAAGTCACCCTGCAGCCTCTTAGCGTCCTCCTCACAGATCACACTGCCACCCAGTTTAGTGTCATCTGCAAACTTGGAGATATTACACTCAATTCCTTCATCAAAATCGTTAATGTATATTGTAAAGAGCTGGGGTCCCAGCACTGAGCCCTGCGGCACTCCACTAGTCACTGCCTACCATTCTGAAAAGGACCCTTTTATCCTAACTCTCTGCTTCCTGTCTGCCAACCAGTTCTCTATCCACGTCAGTACATTACCCCCAATACCACGTGCTTTAATTTTGTACACCAATCTCCTGTGGGGGACCTTGTCAAAAGCCTTTTGAAAGTCCAAATACATCACATCCACTGGTTCTCCCTTGTCCACTCTGCTAGTTACATCCTCAAAAAATTCCAGAAGATTTGTCAAGCATGATTTCCCCTTCATAAATCCATGCTGACTTGGACCGATCCTATCACTGCTTTCCAAATGCGTTGCTATTTCATCCTTAATGATTGATTCCAACATTTTCCCCACTACTGATGTCAGGCTAACCAGTCTATAATTACCCATTTTCTCTCTCCCTCCTTTTTTAAAAATTGGTGTTACATTGGCTACCCTCTAGTCCATAGGAACTGATCCAGAGTCGATAGATTGTTGGAAAATGATCACCAATGCATCCACTATTTCTAGGGCCACTTCCTTAAGTACTCTGGGATGCAGACTATCAGGCCCCGGGGATTTATCGGCCTTTAATCCCATCAATTTCCCAAACACAATTTCCCGCTTTATAAGGATATCCTTCAGTTCCTCCTTCTCACTAGACCCTAGTACATTCGGAAGGTTATTTGTGTCTTCCTTCGTGAAGACAGAACCAAAGTATTTGTTCAATTGGTCTGCCATTTCTTTGTTCCCCATTATAAATTCACCTGAATCCGACTGCAAGGGACCTACGTTTGTCTTCACTAATCTTTTTCTCTTCACATATTTATAGAAGCTTTTGCAGTCAGTTTTTATGTTCCTCTCGTGCTCTATTTTCCCCCTCTTAATTAAACCCTTAGTCCTCCTGTGTTGAATTCTAAATTTCTCCCAGTTCTCAGGTTTGTTGCTATTTCTAGCCAATTTATATGCCTCTTCCTTGGATTTAACACTATCCTTAATTTCCCTTGTTAGCTACAGTTGAGCCACCTTCCCCATTTTATTTTTATTCCAGACAGGGATGTACAATTGCTGAAGTTCATCCATGTAATCTTTAAATGTTTGCCATTGCTTATCCACCGTCAACCCTTTAAGTATCCTTTGCCAGTCTATTCTAGCCAATTCATGCCTCATACCGTCGAAGTTACCTTTCCTTAAGTTCAGGACCTTAGTTTCTGAATTAACTGTGTCACTCTCCATCTTAATAAAGAATTTTACCATATTATGGTCACTCTTCCCCAAGGGGCCTCACACAACAAGATTGCTAATTAGTCCCTTCTCATTACACATCACCCAGTCTAGGATGGCCAGCTCTCTGGTTGGTTCCTCGACATATTGGTCTAGAAAACCATCCCTAGTACACTCCAGGAAATCCTCCTCCATCGCATTGCTACCAGTTTGGTTAACCCAATCAATATGTAGATTAAAGTCGCCCATGATAACTGCTGTACCTTTATTGCACACATCCCTATTTCTTGTTTGATGCTGTCCCCAACCTCACTACTACTGTTTGGTGGTCTGTACACAACTCCTGTAAAGTCCTGTCTCCTCAGTACAGATTCACACGAGGCATGTAGTGAAGTCAAGGTCACTCTGGACCTGCACCTTTATTTCACACCTCTGGAATGCTGCACTTGCCTGAGACCTGTCCTTATATACCTGTCTCTTGCAAGTGCACCCCTGCTGGTAAGGTATGCTGGTGGTTACAGGTCATATCTTATTACAGTCATGTATAGCATGTTAGGATACAGTTATATATAATAATGTAAGATACATGACATCACCCTCCCCCAAGGTCTTATTGTCTTTATAGGTTCAGTCTCTCAGGTGGTCTACGCTCTCGCGTGGAGCGTCTGAGTTGTGGTTCAGTTGTTTGCCTTGGTGTCTGTTTTTCTTTGGGTGTGGTTGCTGGTATCTCGCCTGGGCTGTCTGTTTCGATTGGTGTGATTGTTGTTGACTCACCTGGGCTGTCTGTTATGATTGCCCTTTCCTCAGGTTGTTCCCTCTGTCTGTCCACCAGGTGTGGTGCGAGTTCCACATTGTAGCCTGCCTCTGGTTCCGCAGTGTTGTTGGTAAATCTGCTTTTGACTTGGTCTACATGCCTCCGGCAGGTTTTGCCATTGTCCATTTGTACTACCAGTAGCCTGTTTCCTTCCTTGCCCATTACTGTCCCTGCAAGCCATTTGGGACCCCTGCCATAGTTTAGTACAAACACTTTGTCCCCTATCTCATTCCATCTCCCCCTCGAATTTCTGTCATGGTACTCAGTCAGCTTACGGTGCTTTGCCTCAATGATTTCGTGCATGTCTGGGAGGATTAATGAGAGCCTTGTTTTTAAAGTCCTTTTCATCAACAGTTGCGCGGAGGGGATCCCAGTCAGTGAGTGCGGACGAGATCTGTATGCCAGCAGCAGTCGCGACAGGCGACCCTGCAGCGTGGGACCTTGGATTTTAAGCATGCCTTGTTTAATGATTTGCATTGCTCTCTCCGCCTGGCCGTTGGAGGCCGGCTTGAACGGTGCCGTCTTGACGTGATTTATGCCGTGATCAATTATAAAGTCTTGGAATTCTGTGCTGGTGAAGCACGGACCATTGTCACTGACCAATGTGTCAGGGATTCCGTGCGTTGCAAACATGGTTGCGAGGCTCTCCACAGTGGTGGAGATTGTGCTCGAGTTTAAAATGGTGCATTCGATCCACTTTGAAAATGCACCTAAAACTACGAGGAACATTTTGCCCATGAATGGGCCCGCATGGTCTACGTGCACCCGCGACCACGGTTTGGGAGGCCAGGGCCAGGGGCTTAGTGGAGCCTCCCTGGGGGCATTGCTGAGTTGGGCACAAATGGTGCACCTTTGGACACAGAGCTCCAAGTCCGCGTCAATACCAGGCCACCAGACGTGGGATCTGGCTATGGCCTTCATGAGAACGATCCCTGGGTGCTCGCGGTGGAGCTCCCGGACAAATGCCTCTCTGCCTTGCAGAGGCATGACTACTCGGCTGCCCCACATCAGGCAGTCTGCTTGTAGTGATAGCTCATGCTTGCGCCTGTGAAAGGGTTTTAATTCCTCGGGGCATGCATCACGAGCCTCTGCCCAGTTACCGGTTAGGACACATCTTTTTACTAAGGATAACGTGGGGTCGCTGGCCAGCCAGGCTCTGATTTGGCTAGCTGTCATGGGCGAACCTGTGGACTCAAAGGCATTGATTGCCATGACTATCTCACAGTCCCTTCCGTGGTCGCCAGGGGTAGCCTGCTGAGCACGTTGGCACAGTTGTCTGTTCCTGGTCTGTGCCTTATTGTGTAGTCGTAGGATGCAAGCATGAGTGCCCACTATTGAATTCGCGCCGAGGCGTTGGCGTTTATTGCCTTGCTCTGGGATAGGAGGGACGTGAGGGGCTTGTGGTCGGTTTCTAACGCGAACTTGGCCCCGAAAAGGTATTGGTGCATCTTTTTGACACCGTACACGCACGCGAGCGCCTCCTTCTTTACCATTCCGTACCCGCGCTCCGCCCGCGAAAGTGACCTGGAGGCATAAGCTATGGGTTGTAATTTGCCCGCACTATTGACATGTTGCAAAACGCACCCGACCCCATATGCTGACGCATCGCATGTGAGCACTAGCCTTTTACCTGGATTAAAGAAAGTCAAAACACTGTTGGAACACAGAAGGTTGCGTGCCTTATTGAAGGCGCGTTCCTGGGCGTCCCCCCAAAACCAATCGCACCCCTTCCTTAAGCACGTGGAGAGGCTCCAGCAGCGTGCTTAAGTTCTGCATAAAGTTCCCAAAGTAATTGAGTAGCCCGAGAAAGGCGCGCAGATCTGAGACATTCCGGGGCCTGGGTGCCAGGCGAATTGCTTCTGTTTTGGACTCTGTTGGGCGGATTCCATCAGCGTCAATACTTCTGCCCAAAAATTCAACCTCGGGTGCGAGAAACAGGCACTTGGATTTCTTGACTCGTAGGCCTACCCGATCCAACTGCTTTAGTACTTCCTCCAAATTACGGAGATGGGAGTCGGTGTTCCTGCCCGTGATAAGTATGTCGTCTTGAAATACAACCGTCTCCGGGATGGACTTGAGCAGACTCTCCATGTTGCGCTGGAATATGGCAGCTGCCGACCTGATGCCGAATGGGCATCAATTGTACATGAAAAGGCCTCGATATGTGTTGATGGTGGTGAGTAGCTTGGATTCCTCGGTCAATTCTTGCATCATATACGCAGATGTGATGTCTAATTTTGAGAAAAGTTTACCTCCAGCAAATGTGGCAAATAAGTCCTCCGCTCTGGGCAGCGGGTACTGGTCCTGTCGGGAGACTCTGTTTATGGTAGATTTGTAGTCCCCACAGATTCGTACGGATCCATCAGGCTTCATGACTGGGACGATGGGACTTGCCCAGTTGCTAAATTCCACAGGTGATATAATGACTTCCCCCAGAAGCCTGTCTAGTTCGTGTTCAATCTTTTCCCTCATCACATAGGGTACAGCTCTGGCCTTGCGATGGACCTGTCTAGCATCCTGTGTGATGTAGATTTTGACTTTGGCCCCTTCGAAAGTGCCCACACCTGGCTGAAAGAGATGTTCAAATCGCTTTATAACTGTTGAGCAGGAGGTCCGTTCCTCTAATGACATGGCATGGACATCATCCCATTTCCAGTTTAGTTTTGCCAGCCAGCTTCTCCCCAGCAGTGCTGGGAGGTCTCCGGGGACAATCCACAGGGGAAGTCGGTTCACTGTCCCTTTGTGTGTGATAGAGAGCATGGCACTGCCGAGGACTGGTATGATTTCTTTGGTATAGGTCCTTAGTGTGGTGTCGACCCTTGTGAGTTTTGGTCTGTCTCTTTTATGGGTCCACAGTTGTTCAAATCGTTGAGCGCCCATGAGAGATTGACTTGCTCCTGTATCCAGCTCCATGTTGACAGATATCCCGTTGAGTAGGACCCTCACCATTATAGGAGGCGTCCTGTCGTAGGAGCAGCGGCCATTGATCGTGTTGACCCGCTGTACATCGGTGTCCTGGGTACTGTCCCCACTGTCTTCTGGTCCGCTTTCCGACCCATCCGATTCGTATACCAGCCGAGCTGCCGTTTCTTTGCACATGCGGACCAAATGCCCTGTATATTCACAGTTCCTGCAAACAGCCTGCTGAAATCGACATCCCCTTGACGAGTGCCCACCCCCACACCTCCAGCACAGACCTGTTCCATTGTTCAAAGAGTTCTCAAAGAATGAGCTGCGTCTGGCTGATCTCTCTTGAGCTTCTCTCAGTTTGTAGTTGATTGCTCGCATTGTGGGTTGATGAGGAGTGAACGGCTATTCCTGTGGCCCTTGATGGCTTCTGCCTGCTGTCGAGAGCCTGTTCTCCCGGTTTTGTCTGTGTGTGGGGGTAGCAGCTTGATGGCTTCTGCCTGCTGTCGAGAGCCTGTTCTCCCGGTTTTGTCTGTGTGTGGGGGTAGCAGCTTGTTTAGTGCTGTGAACTTCTTCTTCTTTAGTTGTCATACCTGCATTGTAAATCAACCTCGTTTCTTCTTCCCCTACCAAGAATGTCTGTGCAACTAGTGCTGCTGCCTCTAAGGTCAGGTTCTTGGTCTCTATGAGCTTTCGGAATATGCCTGCGTGGCCTATTCCTTCAATGAAAAAGTCTCTCAGCATTTCTCTCCTCAGTTCATCGGAGAACTCACATAAACTAGCCAACCTCCGAAGTTCCAACACGAAGTCGGATATGCTCTGGCCCACACAGTGTCTGTAGTTGTAGAACCTGTGTCTGGCCATGTGTAGGCTGTTCGCTGGCTTCAGGCGGTCTCTTACCAGTGTGCTCAATTCTTCAAACGACTTGCTTGCTGGTTTCTCGGGTGCCAACAGATCCTTCATTAAAGCGTATGTTTTCGAGCCACAGCTGGTCAAGAGATGGGCTCTTCTCTTGTCTGCCTTATCTTCACCTAACCAGTCTTTGGTTACAAAGCTTTGCTGGAGCCTTTCTATAAAGTCCTCCCAATTGTCTCCCGCATTGTACTTTTCATCTGATCTGTTGTTCGCCATTCTGTGGATTCTGTAATCCCGTAACCCATCGCCACTGTAAAGTCCTGTCCCCTCAGTACAGATTCACACGAGGCATGTAGTGAAGTCAAGGTCACTCTGGACCTGCACCTTTATTTCACAGCTCTGGAATGCTGCACTTGCCTGAGACCTGTCCTTATATACCTGTCTCTTGCAAGTGCACCCCCGGTGGTAAGGTATGCTGGTGGTTACAGGTCATATCTTATTACAGTCATGTATAGCATGTTAGGATACAGTTATATATAATAATGTAAGATACATGACAACTCCCACTAGCGTTTTCTCCCTTTGGTATTCCGCAGCTCCACCCATACGGATTCCACATCATCCAAGCTAATGTCCCTCCTTACTATTGCTTTAATTTCCTCTTTCACCAGCAACGCTACCCCACCTCCTTTTCCTTTCTGTTTATCCTTCCTAAATGTTGAATACCCCTGGATGTTGTGTTCCCAGCCTTGGTCATCCTGGAGCCCTGTCTCCGTGATGCCAATTACATCATATCTGTTAACTGCTATCTGCGCAGTTAATTCATCCACCTTATTCCGAATACTCCTCGCATTGAGGCACAGAGCCTTCAGGCTTGTCTTTTTAAAACACTTTTCCCCTTTAGAATTTTGCTGTAATGTGGCCCTTTTTGTTTTTGTTTTTTGCCTTGGGTTTCTCTGCCCTCCACTTTTACTATTCTCCTTTCTATCTTTTGCTTCTGCCTCCATTTTATTTCCCTGTGTCTCCCTGCATAGGTTCCCATCTGCCTGCCATGTTAGTTTAACTCCTACCCAACAGCACGAGCAAACACTCCCCCAAGGACATTGGTTCCAATCCTGTCCAGGTGCGGACCATCCGGTTTGTATTGGTCCCACCTCCCCAGAACCGGTTCCAATGTCCCAGGAATTTGAATCCCTCCCTCTTGCACTCTTGCACCACTCCTCAAGCTACGTATTCATCTGAGCTATCCTGCGATTCCTACTCTGACTAGCATGTGGCACTGGTAGCAATCCTACTTTTTAATTTAGCTTCTAGCTCCCTAAATTCGTCTCGTAGGACCTCATCCTGTTTTTTACCCATATCGTTGGTACCTATATGCACCATGACAACTGGCTGTTCACCCTCCCTTTTCAGAATGTCCTATACCCGCTCCGAGACATCCTTGACTCTTGCACCATGGAGACAACATACCATCCTGGAGTCTCGGTTGCAGCCGCAGAAACGTCTATCTATTCCCCTTATAATTGAATCCCCTATCACTATAGCTTTCCCACTCTTTTTCCTGCCCTCCTGTGCAGCAGAGCCACCCATGGTGCCATGAACTTGGCTGCTGCTGCCCTCCCCTGATGAGTCATCCCCCTCAACAGTACCCAAAGCGGTGTATCTGTTTTGCAGAGGGATGACCACAGGGGATCCCTGCACTACCTTCCTTGCACTGCTCTTCCTGTTGGTCACCCATCCCCTATCTGGCTGTGTACCCTTTACCTGCGGTAAGACCAACTCACTAAACGTGCTATTCACGTCACTCTTAGCATCATGCATGCTCCAGTGCCGCAATGCGGTACATCAGGAGCTGCAGGCGGACACACTTCCCGCACACGTTGTCGTCAGGAACACCGGAAGCATCCCTGACTTCCCACATAGTACAGGAGGAGCATAACATGTGTCCGAGCTGTCCTGCCATGACTTAACCCTTAGATTAATTTAATTTGGCAACAACAATGCTAAAGGTTACTTACTGATATAGAAGAGAAAAAGAAAAACTACTTACCAATCACTAGCCAATCACTTACCCCCTTGGCTGTGACGTCACCTTTCGATTTCTTTCTACTTCTTTTTTGCCTTCCTGCTGCAGCTGCACCGGTAAGCCTCACCGACTCCCCGGACCTTTATAGGCCGCCTCTTTGATGCACCCGCTCGAAGTCCCACTGCCTTCGACTCCCCGGACTTTTATAGGCCGGTTCAATGTTGGGGATGTTGGCCTGGTCGAGAATGTTAACATTGGTGCATCTGTCCTCCGATTGGATTTGCAGGATCTTGCGAAGACATTGTTGGTGGTATTTCTCCCACGACTTTAATTGTCTACTGTACATGGTCCATGTCTCTGAGCCATACAGGAGGGCAGGTATTACTGCAGCCCTGTAGACCATGAGCTTGGTGGCAGATTGTTTGCTGATGATTACCTATGATGATGATCATCTCCGGTTTGAGTGGATGAGGACCTTTTAGCTAGTCCGCCAGAAATGGATCTAGCAATAGTTCGGCTGCAGCCATATTTCAGAGGAACATGGAGAGTCTACTGAAGTCCGTTCCTAGAACCGATGTGTTTCAAGATGACATTCTGGTTACAGATCACGACACTGCTGGACATCTGAACAATCTTGAAGAAGTCCTACATCGTCTGGACAAAGTGGGACTCAGGCTGAAATGCTCGAAGTGTGTATTCATGGCACCTGAAGTCGAATTCCTGGGGAGGAAGATTGCTGCTGATAGCATCAGGCCTACTGATTCTAAAACCAAGGCCATAAAAAATGCACCAAGGCCTCAGAATGTGATGGAGCTGTGTTCATTCCTTGGGCTACTCAACTACTTCGGTAATTTCTTACCGAGATTGAGCACTTTATTAGAGCCACTGCATATGCTACTCAGTAAAGGCGACAATTGGGTCTGGGATGTATCTCAAGATAGAGCTTTTGAGAAAGCTAAGAATCTGTTCTGTTCGAACAAGCTACTTGTTCACGATGATCCGTGTAAGCGTCTTGTATTGGCTTGTGATGCTTCATCAAATGGGGTTGGCTGTGAACTCCAACAAGCAAATGAGTCGGGTAAGCTACAACCTGTTGCGTATGCTTCGAAAAGTTTGTCAAAGGCAGAAAGAGCCTACAGCATGATAGAAAAATAAGTTTTGGCCTGTGTGTATGGGGTCAAAAAGATGCATCAGTATCTGTTTTGTCTTCATTTTGAACTCGAAACGGATCACAAGCCACTCATTTCATTGTTTTCGGAAAACAAAGGTATTAATACCAATGCATCGTCCCGTATCCAGAGGTGGGCGTTGACATTGTCTGCCTATGATTATGTTATTCATCATAGACCTGGCACTGAGAATTGTGCCGATACACTGAGTCGTCTGCCGTTGCCCACACCTGATATGGAGACGCCTCAACCTGCAGATCTACTGTTAATAATGGATGCTTTTGAGAGTGAAGGAACTCTTGTCACTGCTCAACAAGTTAGGATCTGGACCAGCCATGATCCTATTTTATCGATTGTGAAACGTTGTGTCCTCAGTGGTGATTGTGCAATACCTATGGAGGTGTGTGAGGAGACCAAACCTTACAACTGTCGCAAAGATGAACTATCCATTCAGTCAGATTGTCTACTGTGGGGTAATCGTGTGGTTATGCCTAAGAAAGGCAGAGAAGAATTTATACGTGAACTAGCACTCATCCTGGTATCGTCATGATGAAAGCCACTGCCAGGGCTCATGTATGGTGGCCTGGAATTGACTCTGATCTGGAATCATGTGTGCATCAGTGCAACACTTGTATGCAGCTAAGCAAAGTACCAGCAGAATCTCCGCTGAGTCTTTGGTTGTGGCCATCTAAACCATGGTCGAGGATCCACATCAATTTTGCGGACTCTTTCCTGGCAAAGATGTTTTTTGTTGTGGTGGATGGATATTCAAAGTGGATGGAATGTATTATTATGTCATCCAGTACATCTACAGCTACTATTGAGAGCCTTCGTGTCATGTTTGCTACTCATGGTTTGCCTGACCTTGTTGCGAGTGATAATGGATCTTGCTTCATTAAACTCAATGGTATCAGACATGTGAGACCTGCTCCATTCAAACCTGCTTCTAATGGTCAAGCAGAGCGTGCTGTTCAAATGATCAAGCAAAGTATGAAACGTGTAACTCAGGGTTCACTGCAGACTCGTTTGTCATGTATGTTGCTCAGTTACAGGACAAGACCTCATACGCTTACTGGGGTTTCCCCTGCTGAACTGCTGATGACGAGAAATCTCAAGACCAAGCTTTCTCTTGTTCATCCTGATTTGAATGATCGTGTTGAAAACAGACGTCAAAGTCAGCAATGGTATCATGATCGTGTTGCTGTGTCACGTGACATCTCGGTCAACGATCCGGTTTATGTACTGAACTATGGTCAAGGTCCAAAGTGGATCGCCGGTACTGTTACAGCCAAGGAGGGTAAGAGTGTTTATTGTCATGCTCAAGAATGGGCAAACATGCAGGAAACATGTTGATCAGGTCAAACTGTGGCACACGGATGAACTGGAACCGTTTGAGGAAGATGCAGTCAGTGACCAACCAACCAATGTTCATTCATCAGAAGACTCTGCTGTCATTCCTGAATCTGGACCTTCAGTCTCTGACATGGTCATTACCACTCCCATCAGATCGGCTACTCAGCCTCCAGTCATAACTGACTCAGAACGCTCGCCCAGAACTGGGGTTGAACTGAGACGATCAACTCGTGAGCGGAAAGCCCCAGACCGTCTTAATTTGTAAAGAGACTAACACTAAGATCTTGAATGGGGATGTTGTTATGTATTGATACTTGGGGTCATTAGACATCAGGGGGCGCCACTGTCAGAGGTCATCAGGCTGTACGCGCATGTGCGCGATCACTGGTATATGAGAGCGAGTGCCATGTCATGTACGCACTTTGGGCACGAATAAAGTTTGCACCAAATTTGCACCTGAGTGAGTTTACAGTAGCAGGTCTTTCAAGCCATTATATACATTACACTTATAATTGGTAAACTGTAGAAAGTATTTTCAGTAATTATTTTTCAATTATGTTATTTTTATCAGTCATGTTCGACATAATTTCACAAACCGAGGTTTCTCAGTAACATAAAAACAAAAGCAAAATATGTCGGATGCCACCCAGCTCCCACACGATCGCACCCTCCCTCCCTCCTGTCTGCAGCCTAGTGCCACAGGCCTCCCCGCCTTGTGGCCTAGTGACACAGGCCTCTCCGTCTGGCTGTCTGCGAGTGGGAAACAAAGGCTTCACATGCAAATCAGGCCCGGCCATTAAATTCAGTAGTGGCCCGCGGGAAACCCGCTCTCTTGGGTTTCCTGACTGCTTCTGAGCACCCCTCCCCCACTCCCCTCCCCCACCCCCTCTCCCAACCCACCAAAGGGTTAAAATCCAGGGCCTGTGAGTGCGCAAAGCTTCACACCTGGAGCACAAACTCATTAAACTTCCCCAATATTCCTTACAGTCAATGCTACTTCCCTCTAACACATGGCGAAAGGAAGGCAACGTTGAGGTGGCTTAGTTAGAATTTTAATGCCGAAATTGTAAGAAATTAATTAGGGCTGGATTTTTTTGTCTGTTGCCGCCCCTGTGAGCGCCTCTGAGCTAAGCAATTCTGGGCGGGTGGCCAGCTTCCTGCGCCCCGCCCGGACTTTTGGGGCCGGTGTTGACGGGGAGGGGCGAGCCGGTGTGTAGCGCCCCTGGTCGCGACACCGGCCCGATTCTTGCCTCCCGCCCGATCCGTAGCACTGCGTGGAGCACCCCCTAGTGAGACCGCCTGTGATAGCGGGCAGGCCACGGTGAGGTATGTAATGTCCACCTGAGGTGAGTGTGAATGCGGCCGAATTTCGGTACCGCCATTTCATTTTATCGCCGCTCTTCAGGCGTGGTTCGGTGTTGACATCTAAAGAATTGATAGCAGTGTAAAATCATGGCGTTGCACACTTACCTGAATGTGCTACGATGTGCTAAGTGGGCCGGTAAGCGTGGGCCCAACATCCAGGCGGTAGACAATATTTGGAGCTGAGTCACACATATAGTGGCGACATTTGGATTGAATTGAGGCGTTGATGGGGCCTCGATGTCCCATGGTTATATTCGCTTCCTACGCACTCACTCAGGGCGTGAGCATGGCAGACCCAGCAGCAGCTCACCAGCATGCCCAGCGGTTCACGGACGCCGCACTCGATACACTCCTTGATGCCCTGGAGAGGCGTCGGGAGTTGCTGAGGACAGAGGCTGAGAGGAGACCCCAACCCCAAACATACCGAAGGCTATGGAGGGAGATGGGGGAGCGAGTGTCTGCAAGTGACACGGTGCCACGGACAGCGATGCAATGTAGAAAAAGTGGAACGACCTGACACGGCTAGTGAGGGTGCGTATCTTTAATTTAAAACGTCACCATGCTGTGCTCTGAGCTCAATGTGCACTCTCTGCTCAATGTCGTGTTTGGGAATCCATGGTCAATGGGGGTGAGGCCAGGTGCAAGGTTCCCATTTGAAGCCTCACCCACTGCAGGGCCTGCATGCGCTGTGAACCTTGCTACTGAGTTCTGCAGATGTTGTTAACTCCTCAGTCTTCTTATACGTCTTGGAAACGGTAGCCTCCCTTACGTTTAGATCTTGGCCCCCTAATCCAAGCATTGCCACAGCAAGATCACGCCGCCAATGGTAGTTACATCGTGCTGTGAAGACTGTCATAGAGTAAAGTGCGGTAAAGTATGTAAGGCATTTGGGACACACTGACTGAAGGCCTCTAACTCCGACTTTCCATTTAATGTTACAGGCGAAGCTGTCCCACAACCGACGGGAGCAAATGCGGACTGGTGGGGGGGAGCCAGACCTCCAAGTGTTCAGTCCGTTGGAGGAACGGATCGCTGCCCTGATGGGCGTGCACGTTGATACGATGGCAGTGGGTGTGGCCGAATCCCCCTCAGGACAGTGACGGTATGTTAAGTTCCTTTGCAGTGACCTGCAGGACACTTGGCCCTGACACCAGCAATGTGCAACATTCCATGCGACTGGCATTCACGAATGCCTTTCCCGTTCCTGGCCCCCTCCCCTGCTGGTAACCGTTGTTCTGTATTTGTGCTTTCTGATGATCAGCCAGATCCACCGGGACCTTTTCTGGCACCTTCCACGGGCGCAGATGGTGGGACGACCCAGAGGACGAGGTGGAGCAGGAGGATGACACCTCCTTCGACCTCACGCAGGAGGCTGTGCCATCAGAGAGTGGGGCCAACAGCGCTGCTGACCAAGGGGTGGTGTGGGAGGTGGAGGTGGGTGATGCTCCGGGACCCAGTGGCCTCCAGCAATGCCAAGGGGGAGGGTAAGTCCGCGGGCCAGCTCCCTGGAGGGTGAGTGCACACCTGAATGATGCTCAGCAGCACTCTGACGATGATCCCGACCTAGAGGTTGTCACAAGTCAATCCCTGCAGTTGCAGAATGACCTGCTGGGTGCACTAGCAAGGTTGCCACAGAGTCTTGATGCACTAGCTGTGAGGATGGAGGAGTCCGCCTCAACTATTGCTCATGTCTCTCAGCAGCTCGCCAAGCCTATCCTTGGTAGATACCAATGGAGGTTGGATGCAAACAATGAGCTTAGGGTCCCAGACATGGTGGCACGGGCTATGGCTGACATTGCAGTGGCCATTGAGCACCAGGCCGATGCAGAGGCAAATCGATTCAACAGATGCACTGACCGCTGTCATCCGGACTAGGGCCCCATCAGTTGAACGGGGACCTAACCTTGCCGACCCAATGCAGGATTCTGACCTCACTCAGATTTCTGCTGCTGATGATGCTCTGCCCCAGGGGGAGTTTCGGACTGTTGGGCTAATTGGACCGTGATGTCGTTTCTCAGGATGACATCATTCCGCCTTCGCACCCATCAACAACAGAGTGCTTCCAGCCTTGCTGAGTCAATGCAGTCTGCAGCCGGCCTTCCAGGGCCTGAGCTGGTTGTGGATGTTCTGCTGGGCCATTATGTGTGGCTGACACTCCAAGCCTTGTGAATGCCCTGACCCCATTGAGGAGGAGCAGTAGGCGTGGGGAGAGAAGGGAAGGCGTGGTAAAGTCCTCTTTAAGACAAAGTAAAGACCTGTGGGAAGGTGGTCATATATCCTCACCTTGTGAGGATATGAGCTTTTAAAACTAGTTGCACTTGTATTATGCACCAAACACTTGCTCGATAGTCAACAGAAATGGCTAGGTTGTTGCAATGTGAGCTCATGTAAATTGTTGCACTTGGATGAATGATGCAATAATTGTTTGGTACTCGCCAGAGACGGCTACCTTGTTACCCAATGAACTGATGTCTGTAGGTCCATTTGGATGTCTATGAGTATGTTTGAAGGTGTTTTGTGGGTATGTTGATGTGTTGGGGATGAAGTTGTCTTGTGTTTGTTTTGAGCACACATGATTTATGTTTGCAATAAACCAAGTTTGGATTGTTCACATGATCAGGCACTGATTATTTAAGACAGAGGGCTGCAGGGTGTGCAGCGATGTGTTGAGTTGATGCCCATGTGTATACGCTGGCCATTCGACATGTCAAGACTCATTCACTGGAATCGATGAGTGATGAGTCTCTGACGAGCAGCCCTTCCAGTCGCAGCAGTGTCAGGCTGCCTCCTCCTTCGGTGAGGATCCTCGTCTTCCTCCTCATCATCGTCCTCCTCCTCCTGAGGTGGATCATCCATCCCTGCTGGTAATGGCTGGCCCCTCATAATGGCCAGGTTGGGCAGCATGCAGCACACAATGGAGATCATGGACACTTCATCAGGTGAGTACTGCGATGCCCCTCCAGACCAAGGCAGCGGAAACGGCGCTTCAGGACCCTGATAGTTTGCTCTATAATGGTCCTGATTGCGATATGACTGCTGTTGTAGTGCTGCTGGGCGGGGGGGATGGGATTGGTGTAATGCTGCTGGGCGGGGGGGATGGGATTGGTGTAACACTGCTGGGCGGGGGGGATGGGATTGGTGTAACACTGCTGGGCGGGGGGGATGGGATTGGTGTAACACTGCTGGGCGGGGGTGGGGGGATTGGTGTAACACTGCTGGGCGGGGGTGGGGGGATTGGTGTAACACTGCTGGGCGGGGGTGGGGGGATTGGTGTAACACTGCTGGGCGGGGGGGATGGGATTGGTGTAACGCTGCTGGGCGGGGGGGATGGGATTGGTGTAATGCTGCTGGGCGGGGGGATGGGATTGGTGTAACACTGCTGGGCGGGGGGGATGGGATTGGTGTAATGCTGCTGGGCGGGGGGGATGGGATTGGTGTAACACTGCTGGGCGGGGGGGATGGGATTGGTGTAACACTGCTGGGCGGGGGGGATGGGATTGGTGTAACACTGCTGGGCGGGGGGGATGGGATTGGTGTAACGCTGCTGGGCGGGGGGGATGGGATTGGTGTAACGCTGCTGGGCGGGGGGGATGGGATTGGTGTAACGCTGCTGGGCGGGGGGGATGGGATTGGTGTAACGCTGCTGGGCAGGGGGGATGGGATTGGTGTAACGCTGCTGGGTGGGGGGGGGGGAATTGCGGAGGCGGCAACACCATATTCTTTGTCGCTGAAGAGCCAGCCACGGCCTTCATGCAGTGGCTGGAAGAATCATGGCACAGTGCTCTCCCCGCAGGATGAAGACATTGTGGCAGCTGCCAGGATATCGGGCATTGACAGCGAGGATCATCTGCCTGTGATCACAGACCAGCTGAATGTTGAGGGAGTGGAATCCCTCAATGCCACATGCGTGCAATCAATGGCTCCCCGAGCCCTGGGGAACCCCGCTATCCTGGCAAAGCCATGGGAATGCTCATCCTGCTCTTCCCTGGATATACTGAACTTGATGTAGTCCTATCGTCACCTGGCCAATGCAGCAATGTTCTGCAAACTGCGAGATGTTGCATACATCGCCAACCCGAGACTGGAAGGAGGCGGTAGCCGAGAAGTTCAGTGCTACAGTCACTCACGGCCATTGACAGCGAGATCCTGCTGCCGATGTCAGCTGCCAGATCTATCCGCAGAAAGTTTCAAAGCTCCGTGACCACCTCCCTGCAGAACCTCAGCCTTAAACACCGCTCCTCGGACATCTCAAGATAAGAGTAATGTGGACGGTAAACCATATGTGTGTACGGCCTCCTGCCCCGCTGTCCGGGGCCTCTGTTCTGGGGAGGATCCACATTTGCCCTAAGCTGTCTCTGCAGCTGGCGCCTTTAAAGTCTTTGCCACAGGACGATGGGGTGTGTGATCACTGGGCACAGGACGATAGAGTGTGCGATCACTGGGCACAGGACGATGGGGTGTGTGATCACTGGGCACAGAACGATGGTGTGTGCGAATACCACCCCCATCACAGGGCACAGGACGATGGGATGTGTGATCACTGGTCACAGGACGATGGGGTGTGCGATCACTGGGCACAGGACGATGGGGTGTATGATCACTGCCCCTATCACTGGGCACAGGACGATGGGGTGTGTGATCACTGGGCACAGGACGATGGGGTGTGTAATCACTGGGCACAGGACGATGGAGTGTGTGATCACTGGGCACAGGACGATGGGGTGTGCGAATACCGCCCCCATCACAGGGCACAGGACGATGGGGTGTGTGATCACTGGGCACAGGATGATGGGGTGTATGATCACTGCCCCCATCACTGGGCACCGGTCACAGTGAGTTAGAGATTTCAGTGTTAGCCGAGATGGCAGCCAATGATACTAATCGTCAATCTGACGAGTCGGCAGCACTATGACGCCAACATCCTTCTGTCTGTGCGAGCATCAAACACAGCACTGACCGAGACCTCTGAGCCCCGGCTGCAACTCCCTCTAAATAACGCCCCGGATCATTTTCTCCGCCTTGTGCAGTACAACATTTTAAGGCGTTAGACGGCAGCCGTTCTGTAATGCGGCAAAAGTGAATGTGGCGAGAAGGGCGCCAAGGAGGCTATGCACACGTACTGACATCATGATTTCCATGGCGTTATCCGCCGAGACGATACGTTTTACCGCCCCTAAAAAATTTCCACCCAATTTCATGTCAGGCGTGAACAGCACCAAACGCCACTCCCAACTGTCGAAGCCCAGTTAACACCTAATGCTGGCGTTATCAGCAGGCATTAGTAACCGCATTTCAACTTGTTTTTATTTTTATTTTTTTGCAATTGATGTTGTGGTGGTGTGAGTTATTTCTTGGTGTTTTTTCTTCCGGTTTTTCTTTCCCCCCAGGACTCTCTCAGGGCGCTCCAAGGCCGGCTGTTTAGCTGAGGATTTTCGCTTGCTCAGGCGGCCTAGCGTCCTGAGAGAGGTTTGTAACGCCTGCCCTAGCACTCCGTCCCAGACTCAGGGCCCAGCTGTTGAATTTAGCTGACTGAGGGCTGTAACATATTTGCTTCATGGGCTCTTTGCTTAAGAATTCACAGCAACACATTGTTATTAAGAACTAGTTGATTTATTAGCAAAAGGTTTAACAATCACACTGCACATTACCGGTTCATCCACCAGGCTCACAACCACCTGCCTCATCGTGGATCCCCCAAACCCAACTGGCTGGGGTTTTATTGAGTCTTGTGAACATCATGTGACTGGCTAAGCCACTCACAATGCAACAGCTCTACAACTATTTTAAGTTGAAACAATAATCAAGTTCCCCCTTATTAAAGGGGCACTAAAACTGACACATTAAACAAATTAAACTTTGCACGTTAAACAAATCAAATTAAAATTTGGTTGCTGGGGGTGATGATGCACTCCAGTCCCTCCGGCGCCCACCTCTCGCTGAAGGCCGCAAGCGTACCGGTGGACACCGCGTGCTCCATCTCCAGGGACACCCTGGCTCAGATGTAACTGTGGAAGAGAGGCAGGCAGTCGGGCTGAACGACCCCCTTGACCGCCCACTGCCTGGACCGGCTGATGGCCCCCTTGGCCGTGCCCAGGAGCAGTCCTACGAGGAGGCCCTCCGACCTGCCCACTCCCCTCCGCACAG
The DNA here is from genome assembly GCF_044704955.1 of Pristiophorus japonicus. Lineage (NCBI taxonomy): Eukaryota > Metazoa > Chordata > Chondrichthyes > Pristiophoridae > Pristiophorus > Pristiophorus japonicus. The sequence continues at coordinate 89,365,816 of NC_091989.1, read as the reverse complement.
GGTGCCCAAAGATCAGGAGTGTGGGACTGAAGTGCAGCCAGAATTTGAGGATCAGCCCCTTTAAATATTGGAATAGGGGCTGCAACCTCGCACATTGAACATAGAGATGGAACACGGACTCCTCCAGACAGCAGAAATTGCAGGCGTCAACAGCTCTACAACTCTTTTGTTGCAAATAAATAAATAATTAATCCAAGTGCCCCCTCATTAAAGGGGGGGGGGGCACTTCAAAAAAACTTTTCAGGTGCCCTTTTTTTTGTGGGGTTTTTTAGGGCACCGAGAAGCAAATTATACTAGTGTCCCCTGACTCGGGGGACACTAAAACCGGCAATAAAAACAAATTAAACTTTAAAACATATAAAATCAAATTTAAATTTGGTTGCCGGGGTGATGATGCCCTCCAGTCCCTCCGGCGCCCACCTCTCGCGGAAGGCCGCGAGCGTACCGGTGGTCACCGCGTGCTCCATCTCCAGTGACACCCTGGCTCGGATGTAACTGTGGAAGAGAGGCAGGCAGTCGGACTGAACGACCCCCTCGACCGCCCGCTGCCTGGACCGGCTGATGGCTCCCTTGGCCGTGCCCAGGAGCAGTCCTACGAGGAGGCCCTCGGACCTACCCGCTCCCCTCCGCACAGGGTGCCCAAAGATCAGGACTGAAGTGCAGCCAGAATTTCAGGAGCAGCCCCTTTAAATAGTGGAACAGGGGCTGCAACCTCGCACACTCAATAAAAACATGGAACACGGACTCCTCCAGACAGCAGAAATTGCAGGCGTCAACAGCTCTGCAAACTTGTGAGCACTCTCACAGCTGCATATGTTACAGGCACAAACTGTTCCCGGGCGCAAATTTTACTGCCCTGCGGCCGTTACCGCCCTGAAATGAGCAGAACCGAAAATCTAGTCCTATGTTTAAAAATAGTAAATGTGAGGAAGACTTGAGTTAACCCTTACCCTGTGGATTCAAGGTTCTCGGAAACCAGTACGTACAATGTCGTGGTGCACATTGGTGCCAACGATATAGGTAAAAAAAGGGATGAGGTCCTACAAGACGAATTTAAGGAGCTAGGAGCTAAATTAAAACGTAGGACATCAAAAGTAGTAATCTCGGGATTGCTACCAGTGCCACGTGCTAGTCAGAGTAGGAATCGCAGGATAGCGCAGATGAATACGTGGCTTGAGCAGTGGTGCAGCAGGGAGGAATTCAAATTCCTGGGGCATTGGAACCAGTTCTGGGGAGGTGGGACCAGTACAAACCGGACGGTCTGCACCTAGGCAGGACCGAAACTAATGTCCTAGGGGAAGTGTTTGCTAGTGCTGTTGGGGGAGGAGTTAAACTAATATGGCAGGGGGATGGGAACCAATGCAGGGAGACAGAGGGAAACAAAAAGGAGACAAAAGCAAAAGACAGAAAGGAGATGAGTAAAAGTGGAGGGCAGAGAAACCCAAGGCAAAAAACAAAAAGAGCCACTGAATGTAAAGGGGCTGCAGGAGGGGTCAAAACTAAAAATCATGGTTTAAAAACTAGTATTAAAACACTCTACCCAAACGCACGCAGCATTCGAAATAAAGTAAATGAGTTGATGGCACAAATCATTACAAATGGGTATGATTTGGTGGCCATTACAGAAACGTGGTTGCAGGGTGGCCAAGACTGGGAATTAAAAATACAGGGGTATCTGACAATTCGGAAGGATAGACAAGAAGGGAAAGGAGGTGGGGTAGCTCTGTTAATAAAGGATGATATCAGGGCAGTTGTGAGTGATGATATTGGCTCTAATGAACAAAATGGTGAATCATTGTGGGTTGGGATTAGAGATAGTAAGGAGAAAAAGTCACTGGTGGGTGTGGTTTATAGGCCCCCAAATAATAACCTCACGGTGGGGCGGGCAATATTCAAGGGAATAATGGAGGCATGTGAAAAAGGAACGGCAGTAATCATGGGGGATTTTAACCTACATATCGATTGGTCAAATCAAATCGCACGGGATAGCCTGGAGGAGGAATTCATAGAATGCATACAGGATTGTTTCTTCGAACAGTATGTTACAGAACCTACAAGGGAGCAAGCTATCTTAGATCTGGTCCTCTGTAATGAGACAGGAATAATAAATGATCTCCTAGTAAAAGATCCTCTCGGAATGAGTGATCACAGTATGGTTGAATTTGTAATACAGATTGAGGGTGAGGAAGTAGTGTCTCAAATGAGCGTACTATGCTTAAACAAAGGGGACTACAGTGGGATGAGGGCAGAGTTGGCTAAAGTAGACTGGAAACACAGACTAAACGGTGGCACAATTGAGGAACAGTGGAGGACTTTTAAGGAGCTCTTTCATAGTGCGCAACAAAAATATATTCCAGTGAAAAAGAAGGGCGGTAAGAGAAGGGATAACCAGCCGTGGATAACCAAGGAAATTAAGGAGAGTATCAAATTAAAAACCAATGCGTATAAGGTGGCCAAGGTTAGTGGGAAAATAGAAGATTGGGAAAATTTTAAACGACAGCAAAGAATAACTAAGAAAGCAATAAAGAAAGGAAAGATAGATTACGAAGGTAAACTTGCGCAAAACATAAAAATGGATAGTAAAAGCTTTCACGGATATATAAAACGGAAAAGAGTGACTAAAGTAAATGTTGGTCCCTTAGAAGATGAGAAGGGGGATTTAATAATGGGAAATGTGGAAATGGCTGAGACCTGAAACAATTATTTTGCTTCGGTCTTCACAGTGGAAGACACAGAAACCATGCCAAAAATTGTTGGTCACAGGAATGTGGGAAGGGAGGACCTGGAGACAATCACTATCACTAGAGGGGTAGTGCTGGACAGGCTAATGGGACTCAAGGTAGACAAGTCCCCAGGTCCTGATGAAATGCATCCCAAGGTTTTAAAAGAGATGGCGGAAGTTATAGCAGATGCATTCGTTATAATCTACCAATATTCTCTGGACTCTGGGCAGGTACCAGCGGATTGGAAAGCAGCTAATGTAACGCCTCTGTTTAAAAAAGGGGGCAGACAAAAGGCAGGTAACTATAGGCTGGTTAGTTTAACATCTGTAGTGGGGAAAATGCTTGAAACTATCATTAAGGAAGAAATAGCGGGACATCTAGATAGGAATAGTGCAATCAAGCAGACGCAGCATGGATTCATGAAGGGGAAATCATGTTTAACTAATTTACTGGAATTCTTTGAGGATATAACGAGCATGGTGGATAGAGGTGTACCGATGGATGTGGTGCATTTAGATTTTCAAAAGGCATTCAATAAGGTGCCACACAAAAGGTTACTGCAGAAGATAAAGGTACGCGGGGTCAGTGGAAATGTATTAGCATGGATAGAGAATTGGCTGGCTAACAGAAAGTAGAGAGTCGGGATAAATGGGTCCTTTTTGGGTTGGAAATCGGTGGTTAGTGGTATGCCACAGGGATCGGTGCTGGGACCACAACTGTTTACAATATACATAGATGACCTGGAAAAGGGGACAGAGTGTAGTGTAACAAAATTTGCAGATGACACAAAGATTAGTGGGAAAGCGGGTTGTGTAGAGGACACAGAGAGGCTGCAAAGAGATTTAGATAGGCTAAGCGAATGGGCTAAGGTTTGGCAGATGGAATACAATGTCGGAAAGTGTGAGGTCATCCACCTTGGGAAAAAAAACAGAAAAAGGGAATATTATTTGAATGGGGAGAAATTACAACATGCTGCGGTGCAGAGGGACCTGGGGGTTCTTGTGCATGAATCCCAAAAAGTTAGTTTGCAGGTGCAGCAGGTAATCAGGAAGGCGAATGGAATGTTGGCCGTCATTGCGAGAGGGATGGAGTACAAAAGTAGGGAGGTCCTTCTGCAACTGTATAGGGTATTGGTGAGGCCGCACCTGGAGTACTGTGTGCAGTTTTGGTCACTTTACTTAAGGAAGGAATATACTAGCTTTGGAGGGAGTACAGAGACGATTCACTAGGCTGATTCCGGAGATGAGGGGGTTACCTTATGATGATAGGTTGAGTAGACTGGGTCTTTACTCGTTGGAGTTCAGAAGGATGAGGGGTGATCTTATAGAAACATTTAAAATAATGAAAGGGATAGACAAGATAGAGGCAGAGAGGTTGTTTCCACTGGTCGGGGAGACTAGAACTAGGGGGCACAGCCTCAAAATACGGGGGAGCCAATTTAAAACCGAGTTGAGAAGAAATTTCTTCTCCCAGAGGGTTGTGAATCTGTGAAATTCTCTGCCCAAGGAAGCAGTTGAGGCTAGCTCATTGAATGTATTCAAATCACAGATAAATAGATTTTTAACCAATAAGGGAATTAAGTGTTATAGGGAATGGGCGGGTAAGTGGAGCTGAGTTCACGGCCAGATCAGCCATGATCTTGTTGAATGGCGGAGCAGGCTCGAGGGGCTAGATGGCCTACTCCTGTTCCTAATTCTTATGTTCTTATGTTCTTATGTTGCCATAGAGACAGTTTGGAATCCTGTTCACTGACTCTCTGTGATGGAGCGCTGTTGGGGGCAGGGATAATCAAGGAATCTTCTGCTGTTTTGAGGGTAAACTGTGAGCCAAGGTACTTAACCATTCCTGAAATCGGTTCCATTCTTCTGGTAACTTTCAAGAGGGAATTGGACAAATACTTGAAAAGGAAAAATTTGCAAGGCCAAGGGAAAAGGGCAGGGTGTGTGTGTGGGGGGGGGGGGCGGGGGGATCATTGGATAACTCTTTCAGAGAGCCGGCACGATGGACTGAATGGCCTCCTGTGCGGTACAATTCTGTGATTCTTGATAATAATTTAAGGATAGAAACTTCTGAGTCCCTAAATGGTTGAAAAGAATTGAATTGACTGACTGCCTTGTCAGTTTGATTGACCATCTAGACAGGCAGGGGGCCTATTCTTTCAGGCAAAGTCTCTTGGGAGAAATTGGAAGTATATTTGGAGCAACCTTCCATCTTGCTTTCTTTCTTTCTTGGTCACCAGGATTTTGCTACCTCAGCAAACCATAGCTTAAGTGTATGTCTCTGGCTATGAGCCATTGTGAAAGTCCCAGTACCATACTGGGATTCACGTTGTCCGCATTAGGCATAATGCGTTGCGTTTAACTTGAAGTGGTTCAATATGTTTATGATGAAGTGGGCTAGATTTAATGGTGTGCCAAGTCGTCAAGGTGAAGGAGGCAAATGGCATGTTGGCCTTCATAGCTAGGGGATTTGAGTATAGGAGCAGGGAGGTATTGGCTGCAGCTGTACAGGGTCTTGCCTGGAATATTGTGTTCAGTTTTGGTCTCCTATCTGAGGAAGGACGTTCTTGCTATTGAGGGAGTGCAGCGAAGGTTCATCAGACTGATTCCTGGGATGGCAGGACTGACATATGAAGAGAGACTGGATCGACTGGGCCTGTATTCACTGGAGTTTAGAAGAATGAGAGGGGATCTCATAGAAACATATAAAATTCTGACGGGATTGGACAGGTTAGATGCAGGAAGAATGTTCCCGATGTTGGGGAAGTCCAGAACCAGGGGTCACAGTCTAAGGATAAGGGGTAAGCCATTTAGGACCGAGATGAGGAGCAACTTCTTCAATCAGAGAGTGGTGAACCTGTGTAATTCTCTACCACAGAGAGTTGTTGATGCCAGTTCATTGGATATATTCAAGAGGGAGTTAGATATGGCCCTTACGGCTAAAGGGATCAAGGGTTTTGGAGAGAAAGCAGGAAAGGGGTACTGAGGTGAATGATCAGTCATGATCTTGTTGAATGGTGGTGCAGGCTCGAAGGGCCGAATGGCCTACTCCTGCACCTATTTTCTATGTTTCTATGTTTCTATGTCAACCCAGAGCCCAAGACTTGAATGCTGCCCCCATATCTGGACAGTTTCTGGGTGGGGAGGTGGTATAGGGAAGGGTTACAGTTGGTCTCTCGCTGTAACTATGGCGTGAGACCAGTGGAACCCCCAGGGATACGGCAGAAAACGGCCCTTTGTCTGGCGTTTCTGCCGTCAAAGTTACGGCAGGAAGGATGAGTAATGGCTCTTCAGGGGCCATGTTCTCCAACAACTCACACACACACACTGGGACAGAATGTCCTGACGGATCGCTGACTCTCGCTCCAACCTCGCTTTCAGTTCATTTGTTGCTTCTCATTCTTTTATTAATGGCTTACAATTAATGCTCTCCCGAACTTTCCCCTCACTCCTTCCAGGGTCCAAATGTGCTCTTCTGTAAGTCCTTCCTCCTCCCTACATCTTCCATGTGCTGAAATCACCAATGTGTTGCATCTCTGCTCCATCTCCCTGTCTGTCTCATCACTCCACAGGACCTCAAGCCTTGGAGCCCCGTCCCTCCCGCAGTCCTCCCCTCCACCTAAATTCCACAAGAGTTTCAAACCCTCACCCCGCGATACCTGCTTGCCTCATACTCTCTCCTACTCTTTGTGGCCTTGGTATGCTCCACGGCGGGCCTTAACCCTTTCATCCAAGTTTCTAACCAGGTGTAAGCAAGTCTGGCTAAGATGCTACAGTTCAGGGTTGTGCTGAGGAAGGGTGGGCTGGGCTGGGGATGGGTGGGTTGGGCTGGGAGTGAGGGGGTTGGGCTGGGGATGGGGGGATTGGGCTGGTGATGGGGGGATTGGGCTGGGGATGGGTGGGTTGGGTTGGGCTGAGGGTGAGAGGGTTGGGCTGTGGGTGAGGGGGAAGGGCTAGAGGTGAGCGGGTTGGGCTGGGGGTGAGGGGGTTGGGCTGGGGATGGGTGGGTTGGGCTGGGGGTGAGGGGGTTGGGCTGTGGGTGAGGGGGTTGGGCTGGGGGTGAGGGGGTTGGGCTGGGGGTGAGGGGGTTGGGCTGGGGATGAGGGGGTTGGGCTGGGGGTGAGGGGGTTGGGCTGGGGATGAGGGGGTTGGACTGGGGGTGAGGGGGTTGGCCTGGGGATGAGGGGGTTGGCTGGGGGTGAGGGGGTTGGGCTGGGGATGGGTGGGTTGGGCTGGGGGTGAGCGGGTTGGCCTGGGGATGAGGGGGTTGGCCTGGGGATGATGGGGTTGGGCTGAGGGTGAGGGGGTTGGGCTGTGGGTGAGGGGGTTGGGCTGGGGGTGAGGGGGTTGGGCTGGGGGTGAGGGGTTTGGGCTGTGGATGAGGGGGTTGGGCTGGGGGTGAGGGGGTTGGCCTGGGGTGAGGGGGTTGGGCTGGAGTGAGGGGTTTGGGCTGGGGATGGGTGGGTTGAGCTGGGGATGAGGCGGTTGCTTGGGATGGGTGGTTTGGGCTGGGGAGGAGGGGGTTGGCCTGGGGATGAGAGGGTTGGGCTGGGGGTGAGGGGGTTGGGTTGTGGGTGAGGGGTTTCGGCTGGGGATAAGGGGGTTGGGCTGGGGATGAGTGGGTTGGGCTGGAGGTGAGGGGGTTGAGCTGGGAGTGAGGGGTTTGGGTTGGGGGTGAGGGGGTTGGGCTGAAGTGAGGGGTTTGGGCTGGGGGTGAGGGGGTTGGGCTGGGGGTGAAGTGGTTGGGCTGGGGGTGAGGTGGTTGGGCTGGACTGAGGGGGTTGGGCTGGAGGTGAGGGGGTTGGGCTGGAGTGAGGGGGTTGGGCTGGGGATGGGTGGGTTGGGCTGGGGATGAGGGGGTTGGGCTGGGGATGAGGGGGTTGCTTGGGATGGGTGGTTTGGGCTGGGGAGGAGGGGGTTGGCCTGGGGATGAGGGGGTTGGGCTGGGGGTGAGGGGGTTGGGCTGTGGGTGAGGGGGTTGGGCTGGGGTTGAGGGGGTTGGGCTGGGGATGGGTGGGTTGGGTTGGGCTGGGGGTGAGGGGGTTGGGCTGGGGGTGAGGGAGTTGGGCTGGGGATGGGTGGGTTGGGTTGGGCTGGGGATGAGGGGGTTGCTGGGGATGGGTGGTTTGTGCTGGGGAGGAAGGGGTTGGGTGGGGTTGAGGGGATTGGGCTGGGGATGGGTGGGTTGGGCTGGGGGTAAGGTGGTTGGGCTGGGGGTGAGGGGGTTGGGCTGAGGGTGAGGGGGTTGGGCTGTGGGTGAGGGGGTTGGGCTGGGGGTGAGGGGGTTGGGCTGGGGGTGAGGGGTTTGGGCTGGGGGTGAGGGGGTTGGGCTGGGAGTGAGGGGGTTGGGCTGGAGTGAGGGGTTTGGGCTGGGGGTGAGGGGGTTGGCCTGGGGTGAGGGGGTTGGGCTGGGGGTGAGGGGGTTGGGCTGGGGATGGGTGGGTTGGGCTGGGGTTGAGGGGGTAGGGCTGGAGTGAGGGGTTTGGGCTGGGGATGGGTGGGTTGGGCTGGGGATGAGGCGGTTGCTTGGGATGGGTGGTTTGGGCTGGGGAGGAGGGGGTTGGCCTGGGGATGATGGGGTTGGGCTGGGGTTGAGGGGGTTGGGTTGTGGGTGAGGGGTTTGGGCTGGGGTTGAGGGGGTTGGGCTGGGGATGAGTGGGTTGGGCTGGAGGTGAGGGGGTTGAGCTGGGAGTGAGGGGTTTGGGTTGGGGGTGAGGGGGTTGGTCTGAAGTGAGGGGTTTGGGCTGGGGGTGAGGGGGTTGGGCTGGGGGTGAAGTGGTTGGGCTGGGGGTGAGGTGGTTGGGCTGGACTGAGGGGGTTGGGCTGGGGGTGAGGGGGTTGGGCTGGAGGTGAGGGGGTTGGGCTGGAGTGAGGGGGTTGGGCTGGGGATGGGTGGGTTGGGCTGGGGATGAGGGGGTTGGGCTGGAGATGAGGGGGTTGCTTGGGATGGGTGGTTTGGGCTGGGGAGGAGGGGGTTGGCCTGGGGATGAGGGGGTTGGGCTGTGGGTGAGGGGGTTGGGCTGGGGTTGAGGGGGTTGGGCTGGGGATGGGTGGGTTGGGTTGGGCTGGGGGTGAGGGGGTTTGGCTGGGGGTGAGGGGGTTGGGCTGGGGATGGGTGGGTTGGGTTGGGCTGGTGATGAGGGGGTTGCTGGGGATGGGTGGTTTGGGCTGGGGAGGAGGGGGTTTGGTGGGGGTGAGGGGATTGGGCTGGGGATGGGTGGGTTGGGCTGGGGGTGAGGTGGTTGGGCTGGGGGTGAGGGGGTTGGGCTGGGGGTGAGGGGGTTGGGTTGGGGATGGGTGGGTTGGGCTGGGGATGAGGGGGTTGGGTTGGGCTGGGGATGAGGGGGTTGCTGGGGATGGGTGGTTTGGGCTGGGGAGGAGGGGGTTACTAAGGAGGAGGGGGTTACTGGGGAGGAGAGGGCTACTGGGGATGACTGTGTTGCTGGATTTGGGCACTGGGTGAGGCCAAGCTGGTGAAATTTGTCGTGTGCATGACGTGCCCAGCATGGGGTAAGATAAATCACTAGCCAAATGATACCATTTACTGTTTCCCCAGCATCTATTTCTCCTTGCTGCATAATTAAATGGTGTTGATTTCATCCCATCAATTGCGATGTGCAAGACCCCTCGGTGGAACAGTGACACCGCAAAGGCAGTGATAGATCCCTTGCTGCTTGCAATATTGCAGTTTCAGTCACATCATTCAATCGCTGTGTATCACTGTCTGTCTGTCACCAGCATAAACACATGTGCCACTAACAGGAGAAACGTGTCCTGTGTATATGATACTGAGCAGCTTGGAGCCGGTGTGGGGATCAGCTATGAGCTCACTCTGTAGTAATGTTCTTACTACAAGAATAAATAAAAGAATAAACTGATCAAGTTTTAAAATGACATTGTATTTGCTTACAAAATCCCAGCTTCAGTCTCCACCCTGGAGTAATCTGGATCATACTGTTTGCCTAATTGTTACATTGTCACATACATTGCTAAGGGAATATCTCCAAATTACAAATGTTATTGGGGATGAGCAATAAATACTGGCCTTGCCAGCAACGCCCATATCTCATGAACGAATCAAAAAAATGTATATCAACCAGTGACACTAAAGCAAAGGAATGTCTATAAATAGTCTCACTATTACACCTTCCTTCAAAACAAATGAATATTTGTATTTACATAGAGCCATTCTTCATTTGCCTTGATTGTTACTGACTACATTAGATTTACACTTCTTGAAACTAATAATGATCTGGACAAGTTTGGTAGGGGGTGTGATGAGACACACCAGCCTGTAAGCAGTTCTCTTGGGACGTTTAGGGCTGGATTTGAGCTCCTAGGCAGTATGCAGGAGTAGCAGCAGGCCGAGTTTTAACAGCCAAGCCTCATTCACAGGACACTTGACTACTTCCTCACCAAAACAGCCAGGAGGATGGTGGGAAGTGGCTGTTCAAACTGAGCCACAGGAGGCTGCTGCTAGGGGGTGTGATCTCCAGCACAAGATTGTGGTGGTTGGAGGTCAATCATCTCAGGCCCAGGGCATCGCTGCAGGAGTTCCTCAGGGCAGTATCCTAGGCCCAATCACCTTCAGCTGCTTCATCAATGACCTTCCCTCCATCATAAGGTCAGAAGCGGGGATGTTCGCTGATGACTGCACAATGTTCAGTTCCATTCACAACTCCTCAGATAATGAAGCAGTCCATGCCCGCATACAGCAAGACCTGGACAACATTCAGGCTTGGGCTGATAAGTGGCAAGTAACATTCACACCACACAAGTGCCAGGCAATGACTATCTCCAACAAGCGAGGGTCTAAGCACCGCCCCTTGACAACAAAATTCAACGGCATTACCATCACCGAATCCCCCACCATCAACATCCTGGGGGCCACCATCGACCAGAAACTTAACTGGACCAGCCACATAAATACTGTGGCAACAAGAGTGGGTCAGAGGCTGGGTGATCTGCGGTGAGTGTCTCACCTCCCGACTCCCCAAAGCCTTTCCACCATCTACAAGGCACAAGTCAGGAATGTGATGGAATACTCTCCACTTGCCTGGATGAGTGCATTTCCAACAACACTCAAGAAACTGGACACCATCCAGGACAAAGCAGCCCGCTTAATTGGCACCCCATCTACACCTTAAACATTCACTCCTTCCATCACCGGCGTACCGTGGCTGCAGTGTGTACCATCTACAAGATACACTGTAGCAATTCACCAAGGCTTCTTCGGCAGCTTCTCCCAAACCCATGACCTCTACCACCTAGAAGGACAAGGGCAGCAGGTGCTTGGGAATAACATCTGTCCAAGCCACACACCATCCTGACTTGCCCATGTATCACCGTTCCTTCATCGTCACTGTGTCAAAACCCTGGACCTCCCTCCCTAACAGCACTGTGGGAGTACCTTCACCACATGGACTGCAGCGGTTCAAGAAGGTGGCTCACCGCCTGTAACATATAGCTCCACCTAGTGGACTACTGTGGTAATGCAAGTGCTGCTGTAAATACAATACAAGTCACATGATGTATCATGTGCCATCTTATAATCTGTGTGTTTGTGATGTCGTAAACAATATATCACATTTGGCAAACGAGAATAGGATTTTTGGATTACCGAGTTGAAATATTTGTTGGTGAATGATCCAGCCAACTGACAGAGTGACTTTGAGGGCTCCTTTGTTTTCCAGCACAGCTAAAAATCCAAGGTAAATTACAAGCACACTTAGCTGAACTGAAGAATCCAGCTTTGAGCTTGGTGGCAGATTTGAGGCTCTGATCTTTGAACACTCTTTTCCTCAGGCAGCTGAAGGTTGCACTGGCGCACTGGAGATCTCATCATTAATGTCTGCCCTTGCTGATAAGAGGCTCCCGAGATATGGGAAATGGTCCACGTTGTACAGGGCCGCGCCATGGATCTTGATGACTGGGGGGGCAGTGCTGTGTGGCGAGGACAGGCTGGTGGGGGACTTTTGTCTTACTGTAAGGCCCATGCTTTCGTACACCTCGGTGAAGATGTTGTAATGTAGAAACTGCAGCAGCCAATTTGCGCACAGCAAGCTCCCACGAACAGAATGTGATAATCACCAGATAATCTGTTTTAGTGATGTTGGCCGAGGGAAAAATATTGGTCAAGACACTGCAAGAATGCCCCTGCTCTTTTACACATCCAAATCACTGTCCAAAGACTTTAATCAGATTCTTTACAGTCTGCACTGACTTTTCGATCATCCCATTGGACTGTCGATAATTCTAACTTGAGAGAAAATGAGCAAAACACGTAACGGGCAATACAAAGAAAGAAAGACTTGCATTTTCACAGCATCACCACCTCAGGACTTCCCAAAGTGCCTTACAGCCAATTAAGTATTTATGAAGTGTTGTCATTGTCGTAATGTAGGAAACTACGAAGGTTTTCAGTGGGCACATTAGTGGTAAGACAATCAAGGCCGTTAAAAGATGGAGGCGGCAGGTCTGTAAGTGGAAGTGAGATAATAAACAACGGATGTGGATACTGGGATCACAACCACCACAAGATAAGCCAGGAAGTCTGGTTTCAGTTCTTGGTCAATCATGTAACACAGGATGAAATCACGAAATAGTAATCAGGGCCAGTCAGCACTGATTTCTGAAATGAAAGTGGTGCTTGCCGAACCTATAACATGTTGGGAGAAATAACAGAGAGGATAGTTAAAGGAAATGCAGTGAATGTGTTTATAGGGACTTTCAAAAAAGTCCCTATAAACAACCACGTTTGAGATCTCGGACAAAGAGTAATGACACATGGAATTCATCATCATGGGCTGTCCATTGAAGCGAGGATGACTTGCTTCCACGTCAAAAAGGGATGAGTTCACAGGTGTTTCAATGAAGGACCTGAGATTCCAGATCCCGAACTACATGTTGAAGGGTGGAAGATGCCTGTGCGTGGATTTTTTTAACGTGTGGTGGCCGTTGCACACCAGCCACCACACGGGCTTGACAGAGCTAGGTCTTGGTCCAGTGGCAAGGATTGACCAAGATGACTGGAGACCAGCTCTGCTGCACGGACCTAGTGCGCACACATATCGCAGTGTGGGCTGGCCCGTGCTGCCCCTGGTCCCTCACTTCTTCTGGGCCCCAGATTCATGCCTCTCCTCGACAGAATCTTGCCGCTCCTTCGTCCCTCCTGCTGTGCCTGCCCGCACTGCAATCAGCGACCTGACTTCGTAGCCGTCGCCCTCCTGCAGCAGCACACACTGCTCCCTGCAGTGGTATGCCACCGCACACTACTCTCTCCAATGGCCCCGGCCTGCTGATGGGATTAAGGGGAATGTGGCCACAGGGATCGAGAGATAGCTGGAAGGTATAAACAAAGGGCAGTGGTAAGAGGATGTCTCTCAGACTGGAACGATGCAGTGAATAGTGTTCCTTGTTAGAGCTGCTCACACTCACTGCATGTAAATGATCTGGACTCGGGAAATGAGTGGTTACGAACATTTGTTGGAGACACCAAATTGGGACGTGCTAAATCGCAATAAGGATTATAAAAGTCTGTAGGAGGGCATCGATAAAGTTCAATGTAGAACAATACGAAGCGATACATTTTGGAAGTAAGAATAACAGGAGAGATATTCATTGGAATAGAACAGCAGTGTGACCTTTGTGTGCAGATACACAGGTTATCGAAGGTGGCAGAGCAAGTAAACACGCCACTAAAAGGCAAACAGGAGCATTACTGTATAGAATATAAAAACAATGAGTTAATGCTCAAGTTTGTACAAGAGCTCGGTTCGGCTGCAGCTGGAGTATTGCGACAGTCTAGGGTCAAGGCAGCGTTGGGACACTGCAATGGAACAGGCCCACAGTTGGAGCTGGTTGTATTTATTTATAAATATAACATAAAACATGCACAAACTGCAATACTTTCATTAACATTTTTAAACTACATATCAGAACATGAATTATTGTATTTCATTCAATAATATACTTTCTGTCTGGTTCACAATTTGACGAGGGCTGGAATTCAGGAGAATGCACACAGCCTTTTTCCTTTTCCCTAACTCTACCCAATTTCAAATGTGGACTCATTCTTGCAAATCAAAATAATAATTTTTCACATCTCACGACAATGATTATGTCCAACTTAGACAAACAGTAACTCAGTCATTGGCACACGGCTCGGCTGATAATAAAATAGGCCTGTGGCTAATTATTTTCCTAACTCAGTAACTTTTCTCTGTGCAAACCTTCAATGTAACACATAATGAAGGAATGTTCAATATGCTGACTGTTCCTGACAATAACCGTCCTCTCTTCATCCTATTTAAAGTTCTGCTGGGATTTTCACAATTCTGTGTCCATCTCCCTCCCACAGGCTCTACATTCCAGCCTGACTCCCAATCATACACAGATCTGACCCCACACTTCTCATCTTAACATTCTTATCTTTAATTCTGTTGCCCAATTTGCTTTTTGGATAGAGAAGGTCCATTTCCTGATGTCATTCCTCTCCCAAAGGCAACTCACAAGAGCAAATAACTCTCCCAGTTACATATCGGCCCTGAAATCCCGGCCTCCCTGGGTTAGTACGGAGTGTGTACGGACCCGGGGAGGCATCGAAAAAGCCAGTTCTCGGCACGCAATGCACATGCGCTGGAAACCGGCTTAACCTTGACAGATCTTCCGCATCTTGGGGAGAAGGATATTCGCACTGGCAAGATTGCGCTATTCCCATCCCTTGCCCAGTGGATGTCCTTCAAATGTAGGTCCTGTAGAATTTACCAATATTTCGCAAAGATTCCTTGTGCCTTTCCCCTGCAGAGGAGAAGAATCCCTTTCTGGACTTTTAAAATGGAAGGAAAACCTTCGGGACACAAATGAGTTTAAAAGGGAAGACAAGGCCTGCAGGGGATAAAAGGGGATGCATTCATGGAGACCGCCCCCCCCCCCCCCCCCGCAGTGTTTGGACTCATAGGAAAGGGAATTTAATTTGGAACTATCTACCAGAAAGTTTGAAATCCTAAAGTGCACATGGAAGAAACATTATCCACCCCACCCAAAGAACCCAAATGTCACATACATATTCCAACACCTTTTCAACAGGCATAGAAATATCTGGCTCAGGCCAGACTATCACAATGGACGAGAGCTAAAAGCGTATCAACACCAGATTAAAACCACTTCATCAAGTTTCAGTTAGCTGGGCTGCAAAATTGAAACAAAGAGCTGGTCGAGATTTGGTGGGAGATAAGGAAGCCTTTTTGGGGAATATCTATTCCCAGTTTTACAAGGAAAAAAGGTGCAGACACAAGCAGCCGGAGCTGGGGAGTGAAGAAATGGAGTAGTGAAGGAAACTACTAGAAATCATCAAGGACCGACCGAGCACGAGGCCCATGAAACGAAAGGTTGTCAGCAACCAAATTGACAACCCGGGCCATCACAACCAGCGAAACGACCAACCAAAACCAACTCAGCAAAAACCGAAGAATCAACATTTATTTCCACTCTACAATCTACCTCTGAACGACCAATGGGTGATTACCAAAAAGGACTAACTAAAACTATTCCTAACCAAAGAAAGTGGGTATTTACCCCATACATCCAAAACGCAACTTACCGCATCAATGGACGCACCCCAACTGAAGACTACGCAGTCCGAAGTCCTCTCCTCCGTCCGGGGTGCGGCTCGCCAAGAAGGCCAAGTGCAGCGAACCCCGAAACCGCGATTCACCGGCAACTGTCAAAAGGGATTGGTGAGCATAGCCCCTGAACCCCCAGAGCTATAACTTAGTTAGTTAGGGGAAGTGGGAGAGGGGAGGCTGGGATAACTTGTGTAAATGTATCTGCATTCCCTTCTTTACCCCGTTTAGAGTTTGAGCTGTATTATTTTCCCCACGGGCTGTATTTTGACATTTTATTCAATGTGTTGTACCCCTCAGTGTGTATTGGTATTACTATTCGGTGTGTGTTATTAAAGGTGTGCTTTTTACTTCCTTTTAAACACAATAAAGCCATACCTGCTTCCTACCTTGAAACCGATTGTCTGTACAAGTCTGTCACAGTCCCTTTATAATTCCAGTGTCTAGAACCAAGGGTGTGGGAGCAATTCAAAACCGCTCATATAAGGTCAGAAGGGAAAGCTGACCCCCTGAAAACCATCCCTTATAGTCCCTTGCAGTCAGAATCAGGTGAATTTATAATGGGAAACAAGGAAATGGCAGACCAATTGAACAAATATTTTGGTTCTGTCTTCACTAAGGAAGACACAAATAACTGTCCGGAAATACTAGGGGACCGAGGGTCGAGCGAGAAGGAGGAACTGAAGGAAATCCTTATTGGTCAGGAAATTGTGTGAGGGAAATTGATGTGATTGAAGGCCAATAACTCCCCAGGGCCCCAGTAGTCTGCATCCCAGAGTACTTAAGGAAGTGGCCCTCTAAATAGTGGACGCATTGGTGGTCATTTTCCAACATTCTACATAAGAACATAAGAATTAGGAACAGGAGTAGGCCATCTAGCCCCTCGAAGCCTGCTCCGCCATTCAAAAAGATCATGGCTGATCTGGCCGTGGACTCAGCTCCACTTACCCGCCCGCTCCCCATAACCCTTAATTCCCTTATTGGTTAAAAATCTATCTATCTGTGATTTGAATACATTCAATGAGCTAGTCTCAACTGCTTCCTTGGGCAGAGAATTCCACAGATTCACAACCCTCTGGGAGAAGAAATTCCTTCTCAACTCGGTTTTAAATTGGCTCCCCCGTATTTTGAGGCTGTGCCTCCTAGTTCTAGTCTCCCCGACCAGTGGAAACAACCTCTCTGCCTCTATCTTGTCTATCCCTTTCATTATTTTAAATGTTTCTATAAGATCACCCCTCATCCTTCTGAACTCCAACAAGTAAAGACCCAATCTACTCAATCTATCATCATAAGGTAACCCCCTCATCTCCGGAATCAGCCTCTTGAATTGTCTCTGTACCCCCTCCAAAGCCAGTATATCCTTCCTTAAGTAAGGTGACCAAAACTGCACGCAGTACTCCAGGTGCGGCCTCACCAATACCCTATACAGTTGCAGAAGGACTTCCCTGCTTTTGTACTCCATCCCTCTCACAATGAAGGTCAACATTCCATTCGCCTTCCTGATTACTTGCTGCACCTGCAAACTAACTTTTTGGGATTCATGCACAAGGACCCCCAGGTCCCTCTGCACCGCAGCATGTTGTAATTTCTCCCCATTCAAATAATATTCCCTTTTACTGTTTTTTTTCCCAAGGTGGATGACCTCACACTTTCCGACATTGTATTCCATCTGCTAAACTTTAGCCCATTCGCTTAACCTATCCAAATCTCTTTGCAGCCTTTCTGTGTCCTCGACAACAACCCGCTTTCCCACTAATCTTTGTGTCATCTGCAAATTTTGTTACACTACACTCTGTCCCCTCTTCCAGGTCATCTATGTATATTGTAAACAGTTGTGGTCCCAGCACCGATCCCTGTGGCACACCACTAACCACCAATTTCCAACCCGAAAAGGACCCATTTATCCCGACTCTCTGCTTTCTGCCAGCCAGCCAATTCTCGATCCATGCTAATACATTTCCTCTGACTCCGCGTACTTTTATCTTCTGCAGTAAACTTTTGTGTGGCACCTTATCGAATGCCTTTTGGAAATCTAAATACACCACATCCATCGGTACACCTCTATCCACCATGCTCGTTATATCCAGTAAATGATTTCCCCTTCATGAATCCATGTTGCGTCTGCTTAATTGCACTATTCCTTAATGATAGCTTCAAGTTTTTTCCCCACTACAGATGTTAAACTAACCGGCCTATAGTTACCTGCCTTTTGTCTGCCCCCTTTTTTAAACAGAGGCGTTACATTAGCTGCTTTCCAATCCGCTGGTACCTCCCCAGAGTCCAGAGAATTTTGGTAGATTATAACGAATGCATTGCTAGAATTTCCGCCATTTCTTTTAATACCCTGGGATGCATTTCATCAGGACCAGGGGACTTGTCTACCTTGAGTCCCATTAGCCTGTCCAGCACTACCCCTCTAGTGATAGTGATTGTCTCAAGGTCCTCCCTTCCCACATTCCCGTGACCAGCAATTTTTGGCATGGTTTTTATGTCTTCCACTGTGAAGACCGAAGCAAAATAATTGTTTAAGGTTCCAGCCATTTCCACATTTCCCATTATTAAATCCCCCTTCTCATCTTCTAAGGGACCAACATTTACTTTAGTCACTCTCTTCCGTTTTATATATCGGTAAAAGCTTTTACTATCTGTTTTTATGTTTTGCGCAAGTTTACTTTCGTAATCTATCTTTCCTTTCTTTATTGCTTTCTTAGTCATCCTTTGCTGTCGTTTAAAATTTTCCCAATCTTCTAGTTTCCTACTAACCTTGGCCACCTTATACGCATTGGTTTTTAATTTGATACTCTTGGTTTATTTCCTTGGTTATCCACGGCTGGTTATCCCTTCTCTTACCGCCCTTCTTTTTCACTGGAATATATTTTTGTTGAGCACTATGAAAGAGCTCCTTAAAAGTCATCCACTGTTCCTCAATTGTGCCACCGTTTAGTCTGTGTTCCCAATCTACTTTAGCCAACTCTGCCCTCATCCCACTGTAGTCCCCTTTGTTTAAGCATAGTACGCTCGTTTGAGACACTACTTCCTCACCCTCAATCTGTATTACAAATTCAACCATACTGTGATCACTCATTCCGAGAGGATCTTTTACTAGGAGATCGTTTATTATTCCTGTCTCATTACAGAGGACCAGATCTAAGATAGCTTGCTCCCTTGTAGGTTCTGTAACATACTGTTCTAAGAAACAATCCCGTATGCATTCTATGAATTCCTCCTCCAGGCTACCCCGTGCGATTTGATTTGACCAATCGATATGTAGGTTAAAATCCCCCATGATTACTGCCGTTCCTTTTTCACATGCCTCCATTATTCCCTTGATTATTGTCCGCCCCACCGTGAAGTTATTATTTGGGGATCTATAAATTACGCCCACCAATGACTTTTTCCCCTTACTATCTCTAATTTCCACCCACTTTGATTCACCATTTTGTTCATTAAAGCCAATATCATCACTCACAACTGCCCTGATATCATCCTTTATTGACAGAGCTACCCCACCTCCTTTCCCTTCTTGTTTATTCTTCCGAATTGTCAGATACCCCTGTATGTTTAAGTCCCAGTCTTGGCCACCCTGCAACCACGTTTCTGTAATGGCCACCAAATCATACCCATTTGTAATGATTTGTGCCGTCAACTCATTTACTTTATTTCGAATGCTGCATGCGTTTAGGTAGAGTGTTTTAATACTAGTTTTTAAACCATGATTTTTAGTTTTGACCCCTCCTGCAGCCCCCTTATATTCATACATATTGTCCCTTCCTATTACCTTGTGGTTTACACTTACCCCAGTGCTACTCTGCTCTGTTGCTTCCTGCCTTTTGCATTCTTTCTTGGGATCCTGTTCATCTGCGCTCTAACTAGCTCAGAGCCCTCTCCTGGGTTCCGAATACTCCTCGCATTGAGGCACAGAGCTTTCAGGCTTGCCTTTTTATTACACTTTGACCCTTTAGAATTTTGCTGTACATTGGCCTTTTTTGTTTTTTGCCTTGGGTTTCTCTGCCCTCAACTTTTACTCATCTCCTTTCTGTCTTTTGCTTCTGTCTCCATTTTGTTTCCCTCTGTCTCCCTATATTGGTTCCCATCCCCCTGCCATATTAGTTTAACTCCTCCCCAACAGCACTAGCAAACACTCCCCCTAGGACATTGGTTCCGGTCCTGCCCAGGTGCAGACCGTCTGGTTTGTACTGGTCCCACCTCCCCCAGAACCGGTTCCAATGCCCCAGGAATTTGAATCCCTCCCTGCTGCACCACTGCTCAAGCACGTATTCATCTGAGCTATCCTGCGATTCCTACTCTGAGTAGCTCGTGGCACTGGTAGCAATCCCGAGATTACTACTTTTGAGGCCCTACTTTTTAATTTAGCTCTTAGCTCCCTAAATCCGCCTCGTAGGACCTCATCCCGTTTTTTACCTATATCGTTGGTACCTATATGCACCACGACAACTGGCTGTTCACCCTCTCTTTTCAGAATGTCCTGCACCCGCTCCGAGACATCCTTGACCCTTGCACCAGGGAGGCAACATACCATCCTGGAGTCTCGGTTGTGGCCACAGAAACGCCTACCTATTCCCCTTAGAATCGAATCCCCTATCACTATCGCTCTCCCACTCTTTTTCCTGCCCTCCTGTGCAGCAGAGCCAGCCACGGTGCCATGAACTTGGCTGCTGCGGCTCTCCCCTAATGAGTCATCCCCCTCAACAGTACCCAAAGCGGTATATCTGTTTTGCAGGGGGATGATTGCAGGGGACCCCTGCACTACCTTCCTTGCACTGCTCTTCCTATTGGTCTTCCATTCCCTAGCTGGCTGTGTACCCTTTACCTGCGGTAAGACCAACTTACTAAATGTGCTATTCACGTCATTCTCAGCATCGTGGATGCTCCAGAGTGAATCCACCCTCAGCTCCAGTGCCACAATGCGGTCCGTCAGGAGCTGGAGGCGGACACACTTCCCACACACGTAGTCGTCAGGGACACCGGAAGCGTCCCTGAGTTCCCACATAGTACAGGAGGAGCATAACACATGTCCGAGCTGTCCTGCCATGACTTAACCCCTAGATTAACTTAATTTGGCAACAACAATGCTAAATGTTACTTACGAAATAGAAAAGAAAAGAAAAACTACTCACCAATCACCAGCCAATCACTTACCCCCTTGGCTGTGACATCACCTTTCGATTTCTTTTACTTTTTTGCCTTCTGTCCCCACTGCAGCTGCACCGGTACGCCTCTCAACAACCCCGGACTCGCGCTGCTCCGAGCTCCCGCCTCCTCGACCAACTGCTCGAACTGCCCGACTCCCGCTGGCCTTTATAGGCCTCTCGACGACCCCGGACTCGTGCTGCTCCGAGCTCCCGCCTCCTCGACTGACTGCTCGAACTGTAGTCTCTGGATCCGTTCCTATGGATTGGATTAGCTAATGTAACCACACTTTTTAAAAAAGAAGGGAGAGAGAAAACAGGGAATTATAGACCGGTTAGCCTGACATCGGTAGTGGGGAAAATGTTGGAATCAATTATTAAAGATGTAATAGCAGCGCATTTGGAAAACAGTGACAGGATCGGTCCAAGTCAGCATGGATTTATGAAAGGGAAATCATGCTTGACAAATCTAGAATTTTTTGAGGATGTAACTAGTAGAGTGGACAAGTGGGAACCAGTGGATGTGGTGTATTTGGACTTTCAAAAGGCACAAGAGATTAGTGGCAAAATTAAGGCACATGGTATTGGAGGTAATGTATTGACGTGGATAGAGAACTGGTTGGCAGACAGGAAGCAAAGAGTAGGAATAAATGGGTTGTGTTCAGAATGGCAGGCAGTGACTAGTGGGGTACCACAAGGTTCAGTGCTGGGACCCCAGCTATTTACAAAATACATTCATGATTTAGACAAAGGAATTGAATGTAATATCTCCAAGTTTGCAGATGACACTAAGCTGGGTGGCAGTGTGAGCTGTGAGGAGGATGCTAAGAGGCTGCAGGGTGACTTGGACAGGTTAGGTGAGTGGGCAAATGCATGTCAGATGCAGTATAATGTGGATAAATGTGAGGTTATCCACTTTGGTGGCAAAAACAGGAAGACAGAATATTATCTGAATGGTGACAGATTAGGAAAAGGGGAGGTGCAACGAGACCTGGGTGTCATGGTACATCGGTCATTGAAAGTTAGCATGCAGGTACAGCAGGCGGTGAAGACGACAAATGGCATGTTGGTCTTCATAGTGAGAGGATTTGAGTATAGGAGCATGGCCTTGGTGAGGCCACACCTTGAATATTGTGTACAGTTTTGGTCTCCTAATCTGAGAAAGGATATTCTTGCTATTGAGGGAGTACAGCGAAGGTTCACCAGACTGATTCCCGGAATGGCAGGACTGACATATGAAGAAAGACTGGATCGACTAGGCTTATAGTCACTGGAATTTAGAAGAATAAGAGGAGATCTCATAGAAACATATAACATTTTGACAGGATTGGACAGGTTAGATGCAGGAAGAATGTTCTTGATGTTGGGGAAGTCCAGAACCAGGGGTCACAGTCTAAGAATAAGGGGTAAGCCATTTAGGACCGAGATGAAGAGAAACTTCTTCACTCAGAGAATTGTGAACCTGTGGAATTCTCTACCACACAAAGTTGTTGAAGCCAGTTTGTTCGATATTTTCAAAAGGGAGTTCGATGTGGCCCTTATGGCTCAAGAGATCAAAGGGCATGGAGAGAAAGCAGGAATGGGGTACCGAAGTTGCATGATCAGCCATGATTATATTGAATGGTGGTGCAGGCTCGAAGGGCCGAATGGCCTACTCCTGCACCTATTTTCTATGTTTCTATGTTTGTAAACTCTTGTGCCTGGTAAAAACGGGCACATAGCCTACTTTTACCAGTGTACGAGTTTTAAAACATATAAAAAACATAAAAAATACAATTTAAAAACACATTTTTACGTTAAAAACCCTGCCCACTAAGGTATGTTTTGTTCAAACCCTAACTACAACACTTTAAAAGATCCCAAAATTATTTTTTTGTAACACATTTCATTAATTTAAATGTAAATTAATGTTATATATGTGAGTTGTATTTTTATTTTTTATAATTGTTTGGGTGTTTGGGGAGGGGCTCTCATTCATAATAATGAGAACTTGTACTTACGGACTTCCCATTATTGTGAATGAGAATACTTTACCGTGATTGGCTGTCCAGTGCCATGTGACTCCAGCTTCTCCCTGCACCTCTCGAAGACGTGAACGCGCTCCGATGGTCAGGGAGAGGAGCTTCCAACCGGGATCGCTGGAAAGCGCAGGAGGAAAAAGTAGGTGCCGATCATTTTTCTTATTTTCGCGAGTGCCCGGGGGAAACCCAGCCCCGGGATTTCAGGCCCAATTTCTCCCCTGAAGTTGAACAGTAGAATAGAAATACTGCAGCTTGCATAATACATAGAATTGTAAATTAAATCAAATCTATTGCAGACACTGATTATTCATTTCCTTTTGACCTCGGAGGTGCTTTATTTCGGATGAGACGTTAAACCGAGGCCCCATGTGCCCTCTCAGGTGGATGTAAACGATCCCAGGGCACTATTTCGAAGAAGAGCAGGAGAGTTATCCCCGGTGTCCTGGCCAATATCTATCCCTCAATCAACATAACAAAAAAACAGATTATCTGGTCATTATCACATAGCTGTTTGTGGAGCTTGCTGTGCGCAAGTTGGCTGCCATGTTTCCCACATTACAACAGTGACTACACTCCAAAAGTAAGTCATTGGCTGTAAAGCGCTTTGAGACGTTTGGTGGTCGTGAAAGGCGCTATATAAATCCAAGTCTTTCTTTCTTCTTTCATTTATTGCTTTCATTTAGATCATCCAATTGTTTATTTTTAAGTTGGCAACTGACTTGACTGCAGATTCAGCAGATAGTATCATTATCTAGTAAAATGTAGGGGCCAAACCAAACCTTTGCACGTGGCCCCCGCAAGGCAGGTTTACAGCATCCCATTATAGGAAGAATATAGAAACAATGGAAAAGGAGCAGCCTGGATTCGCTCGTGTATGATCAGAAATGAGAGATTGCAGCTATGAAGATAAATTGAAACGTCAGGGCTTTTTTCCCCATGACTAAGGTGGCTGATGGGTGACACGATAGAGGTCGTCAAGAACATGTAGGATTGGATAGGTAAATCGTGAGCAA
The DNA here is from genome assembly GCF_044704955.1 of Pristiophorus japonicus. Classification (NCBI taxonomy): domain Eukaryota; kingdom Metazoa; phylum Chordata; class Chondrichthyes; family Pristiophoridae; genus Pristiophorus; species Pristiophorus japonicus. Next base: position 89,342,287 of record NC_091989.1, on the reverse strand, counting down.
TTGTATCCACTGTGCAGTGAGGCAGTAACTAGATGGCTTAAATGTAACAGGATCACTCAAATATTTAAAGGGGAAGAGAGCATTTGTTTTTCCGCCTCAGGTTATTAGAATGTGGTATTCTCTGTAATAAACCATTGTTGAAACAGAGTCCTTCAATTCTTTTAAAAGGGAAACAGTTAATTGCTTAAAATAGAAAAATATTAAAGGGTATGTGGAGTGAGCAGGAGAGTGGGAATAGACTGGGTGGGATATTAAAGGGTATGGGGAGTGAGGGGGAGAGTGGGATTAGACTGGGTGGGACATTAAAGGGTGCAGGGAGTGAGGGGAGAGTGGCATTAGACTGGATGGGATATTAAAGAGTATGAGGAGTGAGCAGGAGAATGAGATTGGACAGGATGGGATATTAAAGGGTACAGAGAGTGAGGGGGAGAGTGGGATTAGACTGGGTGGGATATTAAAGGGTGTGGGGAGTGAGGGGGAGAGTGGGATTAGACTGGGTGGGATATTAAAGAGTGTGGGGAGTGAGGGGTGAGTGGGATTAGACTGGGTGGGATATTAAAGGGTATGGAGAGTGACGGGGAGAATGGGATTAGACTGGGTGGGATATTAAAGGGTGTGGGGAGTGAGGGGTGAGTGGGATTAGACTGGGTGGGATATTAAAGGGTACGGGGAGTGAGCAGGAGAATGGGATTGGACAGGGTGGGATATTAAAGAGTATGGAGAGTGAGGGGAGAGTGGGATTAGACTGGGTGGGATATTAAAGGGAGGGAGTGAGTAGGAGAATGGGATTAGACTGGGTGGGATATTAAAGGGTATGGAGAGTGAGGGGGAGTGTGGGATTAGACTGGGTGGGACATTAAAGGGTATGGAGAGTGAGGGGGAGTGTGGGATTAGACTGGGTGGGACATTAAAGGGTATGGAGAGTGAGGGGAGAGTGGGATTAGACTGGGTGGGATATTAAAGGGTATGGAGAGTGAGGGGGAGTGTGGGATTAGGCTGGGTGGGATATTAAAGGGTATGGAGAGTGAGGGGAGAGTGGGATTAGACTGGGTGGGATATTAAAGGGTATGGAGAGTGAGGGGGAGAGTGGGATTAGGCTGGGTGGGATATTAAAGGGTATGGAGAGTGAGGGGAGAGTGGGATTAGACTGGGTGGGATATTAAAGTTGGGGAGTGAGAAGGAGAGGTTCTAACACAAGTTCCAATCACTGGGCTTGTGTGCTGCAAACTAAGGCATGTTTTGGGTGGCTGGCTGGCCACATATGTTGCCATGTCAGAGCTCTTCAATCTTACAACAGTTCATCAAGCCGTGTAGGACTGCGAGGAAAATGAAGCCCCCTATAGTCAAGCGGAATGAGCATCAAGAGGTAGGCAAGGTGTGGCCAACCCAACCTGAAGCCCCCAACAAAGGGCAAAGAAATGAACCTTGTAATAGTGGAGCGCGACTGTGTCAGGGCAAGTAGCAAGGATTATGCAAGGTAGTATTGTGCGTTTGGGGGCTAGCACCCATCATTGATGCTTATTTATTCTATCTGCCCCTAATCTTCCGTACACTCAGGGACACTGGCATTCACTAACTTAATGTGCACCACGCCATCATGTCACACCATGTATTGCAAGTCATATTTGTCACAAGGATTGTCTTGCGGGTTCCACTAGTACCTAGAATAGAGTCATAGAAATTAATGGCACAGAAGGAGGACATTTGACCCATGAAAAAGAGCTACCCAGCCTAATCCCACTTTCCAGCACTAGGTCCATAGCCCCCTAGGCTACGACACTTTAAGTGCACATTCACATATTTTTTTAATGCAGTGAGGGTTTCTGCCTCTGCCACCCTTTCAGGCAGTGAGTTCCAGACCCCCACCACCCTCTGGGTGAAATATATTCTCTTCAAATCCCCCCTAAACCTACCAATTACTTTAAATCTATGTTATTGGCCCTTCTGCTAAGGGAAATAGGTCCTTCCTAACCACACTATCTCGGCCCCTCATAACTTTATACACCTCAATCAGGTCTCCCCACAGTCTCCTCTGTTCCAAAAAAAACAACCCCAGCCTATCCAATCTTTCCTCATAGCTATAATTTTCCAGTCCCGGCAATATCCTCGTAAACCTCCTCTGCACCCTTGCTAGTGCAATCACATCTTTCCTGTAATGTGGTGACCAGGACTGTGCGCAGTACTCCAGCTGTAGCCTAACTCGTGTTCCTAATCCTCTTCCATGGTTGGAATTTTCTTCGGGGAGGTGGGTGGGTGGGGTGGGGAGGGGCGAGTCCGAGGGGGGCGGGAAACCCGGGAGGCCTGATTCCCGCAGGCTCTGCTGCTTTTACCGGCAGGGTCTATAGAGAATGTGAGGGCTCAGTTTCCCACCCGCCGCCTGTCAGCTTGAGAGGCCGGCTGACTGCAGGGTCGGTCCAGGGGAGGGATAGGGGGGAGGGGAGCGGGAGGGGGATCGTGGAGAGGGATTGGGGGAGTGGGGGAGGTCGGTGGGAGGGGTGGTTGGGATTGGCGGGTGGGTGGGTCATTGGGAGGGGGGATTGGTGAGGGGGGGGTCGATGATCGGCGGGAGGGGGGGTTCAGGATCGACGGGGGCTCGAAATCGGCGGATGAGGGTTCGGTGGGAGGGGGTCGGGGGGAGGGGGTTGGCGGGAGGGGGGTCAGTGGGATGGGGGACGATGGGAGGGGGGGTCAGGATTGGCGGATGGGGGGGTCGGTGGGAGGGGGAGTCGGTGAGAAGGGGGGGTCGGTGGGAAGGTGGTCGGTGGGAGGGGGGTTGTGGGGGGGGGATTGGTGACAGGGGGGGTTGGTGAAGGGGGGTCGGTGGGAAGGTGGTCGGTGGGAGGGGGGTTGTGGGGGGGAGGATTAGTGGGAGGGGGGGTCGGTGGGAGGGGTCATTCGGCTGGAAAGGGTTTGGCGGGAGGGGGTCGGCGGGAGAGGGAGTCGGTGGGGGGAGGGTCGGTGGAGGTTGGGCGGTGGGAGGGGGGTTGGTGGGAGGGGTGTCGGTGGGGGGAGGGTCTGTGGGGGGGGGCGGTGGGAGGGGTTCAGTGGGGGAGAGGTCGGTGGGAGGGTGGTCAGTGGGAGGGGGGTTCAGTGGGAGGCGTGTCGGGGATCGGGGGGTCGGGTGTTCGGGGGGGTCGGGGATCGGGAGCAGCTGCCCCTCCCCCTCCCCCTCCCCCTCGCCAGGAAGCCGAACTTGCCATATTGCAGCCCATGGTGGCGTTCACTAAATCTGCTCTTGCGGGTTTATGTTTAGACTTTGAGGAGGGGGACCGAGTGAAGCCCGGAAGGTGAGTGAACAGGAGCAGGTACAGGGGACAGGAAACTGCGGGGAGCAGTTCAGGACCACGGTTAGAGGGTGAGTTCTTGGATTGCCTGCGTGCCGAAGGATGTCACTCTCTGAGCACCATCATTTGACAGAGTGTGTTGGGGTGTGAGGGGAACAGCGCAGGCCATGACGGTTGCTGTGGAGGATTCACGGGCCGTGTCTGCTGTTACCAACTCTGGCTGGACATATTCCTGGAGGTGTAATCACATGACCTCCTGCCTCCAACTGCCCCGCCCCCACACTCCTACCATTGGTCACCAACATGTCCCGACTCGCTCGCCCCGTCTCCCCGCACCAATTGGAAAGACTCCTTGTGAATGATTCTTCACTGTCTGTCAAACAGCTTTTTTCCCATGGTGGAATATTTTTATAACCAATAAACAAGTTGCAATTTATTTGCTTCATGGATTCTTTGCTTAAGAATTCATAGCAACACATTACTATTAAGAACTAGTTGGTTTATTAGTAAAAGGTTTAACAATCACACTACACATTACCAGTTCATCCACCAGGCTCACAACCACCTGCCCCATCGTGGATCCCCTGAAGCCAACTGGCTGGGGTTTTATTGAGTCTTGTGAACATCACATGACTGTCTAAGCCACTCCCAACTCAACAGCTCTACAACTATTTTAGTTGCACCTGTAAATCAAGTGCCCCCTGATTAAAAGCAGGGGGGGGGCACCAAAACCAACACTTTAAACAAATTAAATTTTTACAATAATGGTTCAAATTAAAATTTGGTTGCCGGGGGTGATGATGCACTCCAGTCCCTCAGGCGCCCACCTCTCGCGAAAGGCCGCGAGCGTACCGGTGGACACCGCGTGCTACATCTCCAGGGACACCCTGGCTCGGATGTAACCACGGAAGAGAGGCAGGCAGTCGGACTGAACGACCCTCTCGACTGCCCGCTGCCGTGCCCAGGAGCAGTCCTATGAGGAGGCCTTCCGACCTGCTCGCTCCCCTCCGCACAGGGTGCCCAAAGATCAGGAGTGTGGGACTGAAGTGCAACCAGAATTTGAAGAGCAGCCCCTTCAGATATTGTAACAGGGGCTGCAACCTCGCGCATTCAACATAGACATGGAACACGGATTCCTCCAGACCACATAAATTACAGGCGGCCTGGGATCCCGTGAACCTACTTAAAAATTTATTGCGCGGGACTGCTCCGTGCACCACCCTCCAGGCCAAGTCCCCAATAAATAGTGGGAGGACTCCCGCATAGAGTGCACTCCACTGGGGACCCCCGCCTCCTCCGGACGGCAAGATGGTGCGCCATGGCGTGTCTGGACGGCAGACGATGATGGCAACGTGCAAAAGCAGCCCGTACAGGAATCCCCTCCGCGCAGAACTGAAAGGCACGGAGGGGATTTCCCGGAGGAGGCTCAAGTTGTGAGGGAGGTTTCGGGGCTTGGCGCCGATGAGGAATTCCGTCCGGAAGTCGGGTTAGTTCGGATGGGAACTCCCCACGTGCTTGAGCCTCCTCAACACACCTAATGGAGTCAGGGCCCAGCACTGTTTTTAGCGGCTCGATGGCATTGGCCGTGCGCCGGACGTCGGCCCAGGATAGGTGCCGTGCCAGCTCCTCAGGCGCCATCCAGCCCACTCCTCTGCCATCGAGCAGGTCCCTGACCCTGGTCACCTTGCCAGACACAGCCCTCTCAAACCTCTGAGCCTACTCACAGGTGCACACATAACACAAGTGTTGAAAGATTTTTTTTTAAAGAACCCAATTATTTTATTGCCTCTATGATTTTCCTCCTGGGTTTTGCTGGTGGCAGTGCCTTGGCGATTCCTGGAGATTCCGGGGCACCCCTTTAGGGTTGGCGACCCTGGTGCAGTGGCGTGGTTGACCGTTTTGCACAACTGCAGTTCACCATGCCGCACGTGCAATCTTAATAGATGTCGGCAACAGAATCTGGAAGCACTGCTGAGGAAAGTGTCTCTCAGAGCAATGCAACATCTGTGCCCCTCTTCCTGAAGATCCAACTGACCTATCCTGAGCCAGAAAGACCCAGGCAGCCCCAGGCAGCCCCAACAAACTTGCATGTAGCTCCACCAACAAGGGGGCATAACCTTCGAATTCGAGCTTGACCATTCAGGGGGTGATGTCAGGAAGCACTTCTACACACAATGTTCACAGGCTTCTTCACAGTATGTCAGCTGTGGCTCAGGGGGTAGCACACTCGCTTCTGAGTCAGAAGGTTGTGGGCTCAAGACCCACTCCAGGGGCTTGAGCACATATATCTAGGCTGACACTCCAGTGCAGTGCTGAGGGAGTGCTGCACTGTCGGAGGGGCCATCTTTCAGATGAGACATTAAACCGAGGTCCCGTCTGCTTTCTCAGGTGGATGTAAAAGATCCCATGGCACTATTTCGAAGAAGAGCAGGGGAGTTATCCCCAGTGTCCTGGCCAATATTTATCCCTCAATCAACATAACAAAAAAGCAGAATATCTGGTCATTATCACATGGCTGTTTGTGGGAGCTTGCTGTGCGCAAATTGGCCGCTGCATTTTACACATAACAACAGTGACTACACTCCAAAAGTATTTAATTGGCTGTAAAGCGCTTTGAGACGTCCGATGGTCGTCAAAGGCGCTATACAAATGCAAGTCTTTCTTTCTTTTCAAAGGGTAGTTGGAATTGGAAACTCTCTCCCCCACAAAACTGTTGAGGCTGGGAGTCAATTGAAAATTTCAAAACTGAGATAGATAGTTTGTTAAGTATGGGTATTAAGGGTTACGGAACCAGGGCGGGTAGATGGAGGCTGAGATATGGATCTAATTGAATTGCGGAAGAGGCTCGAAGGGCTGAATGGGCTCCTCCTGTTCCTGTGTTGCGATCGGAAGCAAGGCCATCACATGACCCTACACAAGTAGCTTCAGGGCCTCTGCCACCCCCAAATGCCTTAACTTGAGATTGAGCAGCCAACCCACTCCCACTGAGTTGGCACCGAGAAAGAGCGTTCGTTTAGGTAGCGCTAGACACGCATCACGTGCAGCCACCACGGGGAAGCACCAGGAAATAAACTAGAGCACAGCTAACTAACAGAGAACAGAGAGTCAGGATAAATGGTTCATTCTCAGGTTGGCAATCAGTAACCAGTGGGGTGCCGCAGGGATCAGTGCTGGGACCCCAACTAGTTACAATCGATAGTAACGACTTGGAAGAAGGGACTGGGTGTAACGTAGCCAAGTTTGCTGACGATACAAAGATGAGAGGAAAAGCAATGTGTGAGGAGGACACAAAAAATCTGCAAAAGGACATAGACAGGCTAAGTGAGTGGGCAAAAATTTGGCAGGTGGAGTATAATGTTGGAAAGTGTGAGGTCATGCACTTTGGCAGAAAAAAAATCAAAGAGCAAGTTATTATTTAAATGGAGAAAGATTGAAAAGTGCCACAGTACAGTGGGACCTGGGGGTACTTGTGCATGAAACACAAAAGGATAGCATGCAGGTACAGCAAGTGATCAGGAAGGCCATTGGAATCTTGGCCTTTATTGCAAAGGGGATGGAGTATAAAAGCAGGGAAGTCTTGCTACAGCTATAAAAGGTATTGGTGAGGCCACACCTGGAATACTGCGTGCAGTTTTGGTTTCCATATTTACGAAAGGATGTACTTGCTTTGGAGGCAGTTCAGAGAAGGTTGATTCCGGGAATGGGGAGGTTGACTTATGAGGAAAGGTTTGGTAGGTTGGGCCTCTACTCATTGGAATTCAGAAGAATGGGAAGTGATCTTATCGAAATGTATAAGATTATGAGGGGGCTTGACAAGGTGGATGCAGAGAGGATGTTTCCACTGATGGGGAAGACTAGAACTAGGGGGCATTATCTTCGAATAAGGGGCCGCCCATTTAAAACTGAGATGATGAGAAATTTCTTCTCTCAGAGGTTTGTAAATCTGTGGAATTCGCTGCCTCAGAGAGCTGTGGAAGCTGGGACATTGAATAAATTTAAGACAGAAATAGACAGTTTCTTAAACGATAAGGGAATAAAGGGATTATGGGGAGCGGGCAGGGAAGTGGAGCTGAGTCCATGATCAGATCAGCCATGATCGTATTAAATAGCGGAGCAGGCTCGAGGGGCCGTATGGCCTACTCCTGTTCCTATTTCTTATTTACTTATGTATAACTGTTCGTGGAATCAATGATGTGGACCGCACAGGGCTGGCCTACAAATGTGGTTTAGTCGCTCAGCATCAGCGCAGCACGGAGTTTGGGGACATCCTGGCTCAGTGGTAGCACTCTCGCCTCTTGGGTTCAAGCTCCAATCCAGAGACTCGAGACCATAAAACTAACACTTCACTGCAGTACTGAGGGAGTGCCGCACTGTCGGAGTGGCAGTACTGAGGGAGTGCCGCACTGTCGGAGGGTCAGTACTGAGGGAGTGCTGCACTGTCAGAGGGGCAGTACTGAGGGAGTGGCACACTGTCAGAGGGGCAGTACTGAGGGAGTGCCGCACTCTCGGAGGGGCAGTACTGAGGGAGTGCTGCATTGTCGGAGGGTCAGTACTGAGGGAGTGCTGCACTGTCAGAGGGGCAGTACTGAGGGAGTGGCACACTGTCAGAGGGGCAGTACTGAGGGAGTGCCGCACTCTCGGAGGGGCAGTACTGAGGGAGTGCTGCACTGTCGGAGGTGCCGTCTTTTGGATGCAACGTTAAACTGAGGCCCTGTCTGCTCTCTCAGGTGGACATAAAAGATAATTTGACATTATTGGTAGAAGAGCAGAGTAGTTTTCCCTGGTGTCATGACCTATATTTATCTCTCCACCATCATCACAAAAAGATATTGTTTGGCCCTTATCTGATTGCTGGTATTGGAAGCTTGCTGTGCGCAAATTGGCTGCCATGTTTCCTACATTACAACAGTGACAACACTTCAAAAGTATTTAATTGGCTGTAAAGCATTTGGGGACATCCTGAGGTTTGTGAAAGGTGCTATATAAATGAACGTTCTTCTTGTTGTTCCCTTGCTGCCTCCCGGGGCCATCCTCCTGTGGAGCTTCAATGATGATATCTCTTTGCAAGGCAAAGTTCTACAGCACGCTGCATACTGCCATGATCCTTGAAACCTTAGTCCTGCTGTATTGCAGGAATTCCCCAGCTCCATCCAGGGACCTGAAGGGTTTCTTGAACATCCCAGTGATGTGCTCGATGGTTGCCCTGATGGAGGACAGGACCTCGTATTACAGTACAACGCTCAGAAAGAGTGGGATCCTTTCTGAGTCACATCGATTGCAGCATCGTGGACTGCAGCATATTGGGCCACATCAGCAAAATCGAAAACTCCCTGCAGCTTTGGAACCTATGCTTTTGGCAAAATTGCAAAACGCTCCCATGTTGTTGTTAGCTGTCCACGGGGTCAGGATATGAAATTGCTTGCTTGAACAAACTAGACATCTGTCACTTGCTTCATACATCTATGAATAATTGTTTAACTGATGTGGGCGATGGGCCCAGTGGCATATTGGAATGGTGGGAGGCATGAACATTGAGGCTGCTGTGACATACTGGCTACTGTAGATGAGGGGGTTGACTTAGGAGGAAAGGTTGAGTAGGTTGGGCCTCTACTCATTGGAATTCAGAAGAATGAGAGGTGATCTTATTGAAACGTATAAGATTATGAGGGGGCTTGACAAGGTGGATGCAGAGAGGATGTTTCCACTGATGGGGGAGACTAGAACTAGAGGGCATGATCTTAGAATAAGGGGCCACCCATTTAAAACTGAGATGATGAGGAATTTCTTCTCTCAGAGGGTTGTAAATCTGTGGAATTCGCTGCCCCAGAGAGCTGTGGAAGCTGGGACATTGAATAAATTCAAGACTGAAATAGACAGTTTCTTAAACGATAAGGGGATAAGGGGATAAGGGGTTATGGGGAGCGGGCAGGGAAGTGGAGCTGAGTCCATGATCAGATCAGTCATGATCGTATTGAATGGCGGAGCAGGTTCCAGAGGCCGTATGGCCTACTCCTGCTCCTATTTCTTATGTTCTTATGTACTGGCAGTGCTTTGCTTGTGGATGAGTTGAACTGCCGCATGTGGATCATAGCCTGCTCTACCACTGCTCCTCCGACTGTTGGAGGTATCTGCATCTTAGTCTGTAAATGTGGGTGTGAGGATAATGCTGAGTGAGTGCAGTACCACTGGTGCAGTCTCTGCTTTCTTCAAACAAAAGTACAGGCAACTCCCACAGGGAAACTCACTGTGGTACTGTTAACGAGGATTGGGTGGGGAATGGCACAAGACCCAAGTAAAAACATTATGTGAAACAAAACAAGAGTATATTTTCCTGGCAGATTTCAGGCAGGGCTCTCCAGTGACAGCTTGGGTTCTAACAACTGTGGATGGCCATTTTATCCGGTGTTCATCGTGACTTGGATAAAGGAATAAAGGGTCAGACTTTCCCTAAAGCCCCTCAACGCCCGATTGCCCGCTGAGAAAAACTGTTAACGTTCGGCGAAAAAAGCTGGCGAGAATTTCCATTTTTATGTTTAAAGTAATTGAAACGAATCGCCCGGCGAGAAAATGGGCATTGCTCACTCATTGCCGGCGGTCTTTCCGCGTGTAAGTGGACATTTAGCCACATGGGCGGTCGTCACCGGAATGGACGGTAAGTAGTAAAATTTAGTCCGAGGCTGCGGTTGGGCCTAGGGAGAGGGGAAAAAAAAATTTCAGCAAAAAAAACGTACAAAGCATTCCCAAGACAGTTTTAACCCTAATCGCCGTTTTAAAATTAAAAAAAATAATGAAAGAACCTTTCACTGACCTTACTTTGCAGGGTCCCCCCTTACTGCCCTGTAGCTTTTACAGGGCGGGTGTCTTGGCGATCTGGTGCCGGCGGTTGAGGCCAAACTTACGCCCTGGTGATTGTTCTCAGCATTGCACGTGGACGGTATGGTCCCAGCGGGCGACTTCAGATGTGGGCGATAATGTTCAATAACTTACCCGGAAACTCTCGCCGGGCAGAAACCCAGCTGTAACGCCGAGCAAATCGCCGACAATGAAGCCTAAAGTCTGGCCCAAAGAATTTGTATAGAAACATAGAAACATAGAAAATAGGTGCAGGAGTAGGCCATTCGGCCCTTCGAGTCTGCACCGCCATTCAATGAGTTCATGGCTGATCATTCACCTCAGTACCCCTTTCCTGCTTTCTCTCCATACCCCCTGATCCCTTTAGCTTTAAGGGCCATATCTAACTCCCTTTTGAATATATCCAATGAACTGGCCTCAACAACTCTCTGCGGTAGAGAATTTCACAGGTTCCCAACTCTCTGAGTGAATAAGCCTCTCCTCATCTCGGTCCTAAATGGCTTACTCCTTATCCTTAGACTGTGACCCCTGGTTCTGGACTTCCCCAACATCGGGAACATTCTTCCTACATCTAACCTGTCTAATCCCGTCAGAATTTTATATGTTTCAATGAGATCCCCTCTCATTCTTCTAAATTCCAGTGAATATAAGCCTAGTCGATCCAGTCTTTCTTCATATGTCAGTCCTGCCATCCCGGGAATCAGTCTGGTGAACTCCCTCAGTAGCAAGAATGTCCTTCCTCAGATTAGGAGATCAAAACTGAACACAATATTCCAGGTGAGGCCTCACCAAGGCCCTGTACAACTGCAGTAAGACCTCCCTGCTCCTATACTCAAATCCCCTAGCTATGAAAGCCAACATGCCATTTATCCAAGTGTGTAGATGACACCAAGTTAGGAGGTACAGGAAGTAGTGCAACTGGGGTCAGGAAGTTGCAAAGGGATATAAGTGAGTGGGCAATGGGATTCAATGTGGGCAAGTGTGAGGTCATCCACTTTGGACCTAAGCAAGATAAATTGCCATATTTTCTAAATGGTGAGAAATTATAAAATGTGGAGGAGCGGAGAGATTTGAGAGTCCAAGTACACACATCATTAAAAACCAGTGGACAGATACAATAAGCAATCAAAAAGGTTAAAGGAATGTTGGCCTTTATCTCAAGGGAGCTGAAAAATAAAGGGGAGGAAGTTATGCTTCAGTTATATAGAGTCTCGGTGGGATCACATCAAGGGTGCTGTGTTCAGTTCTGGGCGCTGCATCTCAAGAGCAACATATTGACCATGGATGGGTGCAGCACAGATTCCCTGGAGGGTTAAATTATGAGGGCCAGTTGCATAAACTTGAATTGTATTTTTTTATTCGTTCCTGGGATGTGGGCGTCGCTGGCAAGGCCGGCATTTATCGGCCATCCCTAATTGCCCTTGAGAAGGTGGTGGTGGGCCGCTGCCTTGAACCGCTGCAGTCCGTGTGGTGAAGGTACTCCCATGGTGCTGTTAGGGAGGGAGTTCCAGGATTATGACCCAGCGACGATAAAGGAACGGCTGATTTATTTCCAAGCCAGTTTGGTGGTTGACTTGGAGGGGAACGTGGAGGTGGTGGTGTTCCCATGCGCCTGCTGCCCTTGTCCTTCTAGGCGGTAGAGGTCACGGGTTTGGGAGGTGCCGTTGAAGAAGCCTTGGTGAGTTACTGCAGTGCATCTTGTAGATGGTACACACTGCAGCCACGGTGCGCCGGTGGTGGAGGGAGTGAATATTGAAGGTAGTGGATGGGGTGCCCGTCAAGTGGGCTGCTTTGTCCTGGATGGTGTTGAGCTTCTTGAGTGTTGTTGGAGCTGCACTGATACAGGCAAGTGAACAGTATTCCATCACACTCCTGACTTGTGCCTTGTAGATGATGGAAAGGCTTTGGGGAGTCAGGAGGTGAGACATTCACTGCAGAATACCCAGCCTCTGACCCGCTCTTGTTGTCACAGTATTTATGTGGCTGGTCCAGTTAAGTTTCTGGTCAATGGTAACCCCCAGGATGTTGATGGTGGGGGATTCGGTGATGGTAATGCTGTTGAATGTCAAGGGGCGGTGGTTAGACTCTCGCTTGTTGGAGATAGTCATTGCCTGGTACTTGTGTGGCACGAATGTTACTTGCCACTTATCAGCCCAAGCCTGGATGTTGTCCAGGTCTTGCTGCATGTGGGCATGGACTGCTTCATTATCTGAGGAGTTGCGAATGGAACTGAACATTGTGCAGTCATCAGCGAACATCCCCACTTCTGACCTTATGATGGAGGGAAGGTCATTGATGAAACAGCCGAAGATGGTTGGGCCAAGGACACTGCCCTGAGGAACTCCTGCAGTGATGTCCTGGGCCTGAGATGATTGACCTCCAACAACGACAAACATCTTCCTTTGTGCTAGGTATGACTCCAGCCACTGGAGAGTTTTCCCCCTGATTCCCTTGAATGTAGAAGATTGAAGGGTGATCTGATCGAGGTGTGTAAAATATTTAAATGATTTGATAGGGTAGAAAAGGAGAAACTGGTGGTAGAATCAAGAACAGGAGGACATAATATTAAAATTACAGCTAAGCCATTCAGGAGTGAAATCAGGCGGCACTTTGTGTTTCACACAAAGGATAATAGAAATCTGGAACTCTCTCCCCCAGTAGGCTATGGATGTTGGGTCAATTGGAGTTTTCAACACTGGCATTGATAGATTTTTGTTGTGTAAGGATATCAAGGAATATGGAGCAAAGGCAGTAACATGGAGTTGAGGTACAAATCAGCCTTGATCTGATTGCATGGAGGAGCAGACTCGAGGGGCTGAATGGCTTCTTCCTGTTCCTATTGTTACTATGTGTGATGAATGTGGGAATGCTGGGAAATGTTATTAAAGATGTGAAGCATCATTGGATCATAACTAACATATGTAAACTACTAAACTGGTGGGTGCCAGAAGAAAATATAGGTTGAACCTCCATTATCCAGAACTCCCTTAGCCGGAACCGCCCCTCGTCCGGAACCATTCCCGGCCACCGGGTGGCGCATGTCCAGAACTCCGACATGAACAAATCGAACAAATTGAAGTCCTTCCGATTCCCGCAATCGCTGGCCTGACCCCGCGATCCACCCCCACTGCCCCCTCCCCCCATCCCATGATCTCTCTGTCGCACTCCCAGCCCCAAGCCAGCCAGCCCTGATAACCCCTTGCTGAGTACCTGTACCATCCAATTTAACGTGGCCATCCCTCGTCCGGAAAAATCCCTTATCCAGAACAGGCCAGATCTCGAGGGTTCCGGATAAGGGAGATTCGACCTGTAGTGGTGGAAAATTGCAGAGGGTGTGAACCGGCATTATTACATTGCTACACCCGATTTCTGATCGGGTTTGTCATGTATTCAACTAGCATTGTAACCCATGTATAAACTGACCTAAGTTGTACACTGTGAGAACAATGACCACTAGGTGGGAGACACTCCTAGACTGGACCTTCAGGTATAAAAGGGGAAGCTTCACCCACCTTCATCACTTGAGTGCTAAGGAATAAAGGACAGGTCACAGACTGACCTTCTCTCAAGCATGGGCCTTGTGTGCATTTATACTGTGTAGTAAGGACGTATCAATGGCGACAAGAAACTGGGATTTAAACCACGTGAGCATGGCCACTAGCAGAACAGACGAGAGGTACTGTGTTAAGGAATGGTTGGGACAGAGATTCAACATTGTTAAAGCAGCACACAGTTCTCCAGGCAGACAAGGGCAGTCAGGCATGCCCCAACATGTAGTCGAATCCAGAGGGGGAGTTCGACAGAGACAATGGCAAGCTGAACAGCGATTCACGCCATTGCAAGGGACAATGCGGCCAGTAATGGGGCCATCAACACCTGTTAATGGTGCACTCAAGGACAATAACGGGGCAGTCAGGGACGATCGACTGGCAAGGGACCTTTTGTTTCAAACCGCAACTCATGCTGGAGCCGTGGAGGCATACATTCAGCCGGAGTTTGCAGAGATGAGCAAAATACCTGCAGAAATTGCAGAAATGGACACTGGGGGAAATCGCTGGAAGCTGAAGTTCAGCAAGTTCATGTGGAGCACGTATACAGTTCATACACCAGGACGCCACCGATAATGATGAAAGTGCTCCTCAATGGCATCCCAGTATCAATGAAGTTAGACACGGGTGCCAGCCAGTCCCTGATGGGTATCAAACAGTTCGAAAAGTTGTGGGCATCCAAGGCCAGGAGGCCAAAATTATCGTCGATTGATGCACAGCTACGGACTTACACAAAGCAGATCATTCCGGTGCTAGGCAGCGCCACGGTAGTCGTGACCCACAAAGATTCGGAGAACAGGTTGCCACTCTTGATTGTCCCAGGGGATGGTCCCGCACTACTGGGGAGGAGTTGGCTTGCTGTCATGAACTGGAAATGAGGCGATGTCAATGCAATTTCCTCTGTGGAGCGAGTATCATGCTCACAGGTCCTGGACAAATTTGACTCATTATTTCAACCCGGCATTGGCACTTTCATGGGGGCCAAGGTAGTGATTCACATAAACCCGGACACCAGACCAGTACACCACAAGGCCAGAGCGGTGCCGTACGTGATGCGGGAAAAGATAGAAGGCGAATTGGACCGCCTGTTGAGGGAAGGCATCATCTCGCCAGTCGAATTCAGTGACTGGGCGAGCCCGATTGTGCCGGTGCTCAAGGCGGATGGGTCGGTCAGGATATGCAGCGATTACAAGGCCACCATCAATCGGGTGTCACTCCAAAACCAGTACCCGCTACCGAGAGCGGAGGACCTCTTTGCGACGCTATCCGGTGGCAAACTTTTTTCAAAATTGGACCTGACCTCAGCTTACATGACCCAGGAGCTGGCGAGTGAGTCGAAGAAGCTGACCACCATCACCACACACAAGGGGTTGTTTGAGTACAACAGATGTCCATTCGGGATTCGCTCGGCCGCCGCGATCTTCCAACGAAATATGGAAAGCCTCCTCCAGTCGATTCCAGGGACGGTGGTTTTTCAGGACGACATCCTCATTACGGGTTACGATACTGAAGAACACCTCCACAACCTGGAGGAGATGCTACGCAGACTGGACCTGCGACTGAAAAAGGCGAAGTGCGTCTTCCTAGCTCCAGAGGTAGAATTCCTGGGGATGAGGGTAGCAGCAGACGGGATCAGCCCTACTGCATCCAAGACGGAAGCGATCCAGAGAGCACCCAGACCCCGTAACACGATGGAGCTGCGTTCGTTCCTGGGGCTCCTGAACTATTTTGGTAACTTTCTTCCCAAATTGAGCACGCTGCTAGAGCCGCTACACGTGCTCCTACGCAAAGGTTGCGAATGGGTCTGGGGGGACAGCCAGGAAAGGGCTTTTGATAGAGCACGCAATTTGTTATGTTCCAACAATCTGTTAACACTATATGACCCATGTAAGAAACTTGTGTTAACGTGCGATGCGTCGTCCTATGGTGTCGGGTGTGTGTTGCAGCATGTCAATGCCAAGGGTCAGTTACAACCGGTAGCTTATGCCTCCAGGAGTCTGTCCCAGGCAGAAAGGGGCTACGGGATGGTAGAAAAGGAGGCGTTCGCATGTGTATATGCGGTAAAGAAAATGCACCAGTACCTGTTTGGCAGGAAATTTGAGCTGGAGACAGATCACAAACCCCTAACATCCCTTTTGGCCGACAACAAGGCCATAAATGCAAACGCATCGGCCCGCATACAGAGGTGGGCACTCACGTTAGCTTATGACTACACAATTCGGCACAGACCGGGCACCGAAAACTGCGCCGATGCACTCAGCAGGCTCCCACTAGCCACCACTGAGGGGGCTACCGAGCATGGTGCTGAGATGGTCATGGCTGTTGAAGCTTTCGGAAGCGAAGGCTCACCCGTGACAGCCTGTCAGATTAAAGTCTGGCCAAATAGAGACCCGCTATTGTCTCTAGTCAAGAAATGTGTCCTGAATGGGGACTGGGCAGCCACGTACAGGGCATGCCCTGAGAAATTTAAACCATTTCACAGGCGCAAGGATGAACTCTCGATTCAGGCCGATTGCCTACTGTGGGGAAACCGCGTAGTCATGCCCCAGATGGGCAGAGAGGTGTTCATCAGAGAACTCCACAATGGGCACCCGGGCATTGTCACGATGAAGGCAATTGCCAGGTCACACGTTTGGTGGCCAGGGATAGACGCAGATCTGGAACTTTGTGTTCGCAGGTGCAACACGTGTGCCCAGCTGGGCCATGCGCCCAGGGAAGCCCCCTTTAGCCCCTGGCCATGGCCCGCCAAGCCTTGGTCACGCATCCATGTGGACTACGCAGGTCCTTTCACGGGGAAAATGTTTTTGGTTGTAGTAGACGCCTACTCCAAATGGATCGAGTGTGACATTTTAAATTCAAGCACATCCTCTGCCACGGTAGAAAGTCTACGGGCAATGTTCGCCACCCACGGTCTACCGGACATCTTGGTCAGCGACAATGGCCCGTGCTTCACAAGCACTGAATTCCAGGACTTCATGGCAGGCAATGGAATTAACCATGTCAGAACGGTACCGTTCAAGCCGGCCTCAAACGGCCAGGCAGAACGAGCAGTGCAGATAATCAAACAGGGGATGCTCAGATTCCAAGGGGGTTCCCTACAAACCCGCTTATCACGCCTCCTGTTGGCCTTTAGATCCCGACCACACTCGCTCACAGGGGTTCCACCCACAGAGCTACTAATGAAAAGGACGCTCAAAACCCGATTATCCCTTATACACCCCACCATGAAAGAAATTGTCGAGAGCAGGCGCCAGTCACAATATCACTACCATGACAGGAATGCGAGGGCGCGATGTATTGATGTAAATGATCCTGTTTTTGTCCTCAACTACGTTGCAGGGCCCAAATGGCTCGCAGGCACTGTGGTTGCCAAAGAGGGAAATAGGATTCTGGTAGTTAAACTTACCAATGGACAAATCTGCCGCAAACATGTGGATCAAACAAAAAGGAGGTTCAGCAACCCCATAGAAGAAGCAGAGGAAGAACATGATATAGAGTTCACTCCACCACAGGTGACCGAACACCGGAACCAAAGGGAGGAGAGCCCAGTCACTGTGGACAGTCCGGACAGGCCTGAGGCACTGTAAACAACAGACACTCAGGCCAGCGCCCAACAACCGGAGCCCCAACTCAGGCGCTCTACAAGAGAGCGTAAACCACCAGAGAGACTCAACCTGTGATCCCAATAAGACTTTGGGGGGGGGAGGTGATGTCATGTATTCAACCAGCATTGTAACCCATGTATAAACTGACCTAAGTTGTCCACTGTGAGAACAATGACCACTAGGTGGGAGACACTCCTAGCCTGGACCTTCAGGTATAAAAGGGGAAGCTCCACCCACCTTCATCACTTGAGTGCTAAGGAATAAAGAACAGGTCACAGACTGACCTTCTCTCAAGCATGGGCCTCATGTGCATTTATACTGTGTAGTAAGGACGTATCAGGGTTCACCCAATTTATTTTTGCTGGGCGGGACCGAGGGTGAAACCGATTGGAAAATCTAGGCCGCAGAGATCAGCAATTAGGAATGAAGCAGTTCGGCTGCGTTACACACTGCACATGAATATATGATTTGGTTTGTATGGAAGCTTGTATAATTGAAGTGTTTAAAAAAATAAAACTTCCCTGTTTACAAGGACGAGAAATGACAGGTTGTCAATAGGAGTGAATTGAGGCATGGTCAGGAACTGCACGACTTCACTTCGATAATTATTCCTAGCTCATCACTTTCAACAGTCAATATTTCATTCATTGGATCCTCTGGGGAGCGAGTAAAGAATTATTAAGTACTTCTAGATGCCAAATTATATTGCACTTACCTTTCTTCATGCTTTCTGCCTTTCAATATATCATAGCCATCTTTGGTGTCAATTATGCAGGCTATCCAGATACTGATTTAATTTTTCAAGGCAAACAATACGATTCCTGGGTGAAAATGTGGCAGTCTTAAGGTGGGACACCTATTTGCACCCCCATTTCGTGGGACCACCAGTGATTTGAGGATCTCAAATGTGAAGTTATCCACTTTGGTCGGAAAAACATAAGGACAAAGTATTATTTAAATGGTGATGGCTTGGGAAGTGTCGATGTACAGAGGGACCTGGGTGTCCTTGTACACCAGTCATTGAAAGCAAATATTCAGGTGCAACAAGCAGCTAGGAAGGCAAATGGTATGTTGGCCTTCATTGCAAGAGGATTTGAGTACAAGAGCAAGGATGTCTTACTACAGTTATACAGGGCCTTGGTGAGACCACACCTGGAGTATTGTGTGCAGTTTTGGTCTCCTTACCTAAGAAAGTATATACTTGCCATAAAGGGAGTGCAGCAAAGGTTCACCAGACTGATTCCTGGGATGGCAGGACTGTTGTATGAGGAGAGATTGGGTCGACTAGGCCTGTATTCACTAGAATTTAGAAGAATGAGAGGGGATCTCATTGAAACATACAAAATTCTGACTGGGTTGGATAGACTAGATGCGGGGAGGATGTTTCCCCGGGCTGGGAAGTCTAGAACAAGAGGTCACAGTCTCAGGATACGGGGTAGGAAATTTAGGACCGAGATGAGGAGAAATGTTTTCACTCAGAGGGTGGTGAACCTGTGGAATTCTCTACCACAGAAGGTTGTGGAGGCCAAGTCACTGAATATAGTTAAGAGAGAGATAGATAGATTTCTAGAAAAGGCATCAAGGGGAATGGGGAAAAAGCGGGAATATGGTGTTGAGATAGAGGATCAGCCATGATCATATTGAATGGTGGTGCAGACTCGAAGGGCCGAATGGCCTACTACTGCTCTTATTTTCTATGTTTCTATGCTGATGTTGTTGCTCAATCATTGGCTTCCTGTTCAGAGGGCCTCCTGACTCAAATATTGGACTCCGAGGCCATATCAGTGAGCTTCAGTTCGGAGGACGCGGTGGTCCTATAGGTCAAAGGTTGGACACCAATTCAGAGAATAGGGTACCCACAACGATTGGAGGAGATCTTTGGACTAGCAATGCCATTGGATGAAAAGCTACCAATTGCACTACCATGTTCTGTGATGTGAAGCCCAATGATCAGTGGCCAGGGCTACCAGGAAGTCTGAATGGGAGGTCATTGTGCATCATGAGAGCCCCATTCAGATTTCTAGCTAGCCTTGAACCAGAAGTGCATTTCAGAGGTCCAACTGGTAGATTATTTCTCAAGGTACTAGTGTTTTTTGTGATATGGGGAACAACAGCAAAGCAGAATTTATTGTCCATCCTTAATGTTGCTTAGGTCATTAAGAGTCAACCACATAGTGCGAGACTGGATTCGCATATGGGCCAGACCTGGTAGGCTGGGAGGTCTCTCCCTAAAGATCATCAGTAAACCCGTGGGATTTTGCAACAACCCATCAGCTTTTATGGTCATTTTTCTGGTCTAAGGCCAGAAATGAACTGATCTATGAATTCAATTTCACAACTTGAACTCACCGTTGTCGGATTATTAATCCAGTACCATAAGCACTGGGCTACTGTTTGAGGTAGCCTTAATAGACCCAGTCATAGAATAGTGATCTCCTATTTAGAGATGTCTGGGGTTCTACTGATGGACGTGTGCTAGATCATATCATCATGGAATTTATTTATAGCATAGAAGGAGCCCATTTGGTCCATTGTGCCTGTGTTGGGACCTGCAGTTTAACAGGAGCTATCTAATCTCACCTTTCTTCTCCTTTAATAACCTTCCGGAAATACTAGGGGACTGAGGGTCTAGCGTGAAGGAGGAACTGGTGGAAATCCTTATTAGTCAGGAAATTGTGTTAGGGAAATTGATGGGATTGAAGGCTGATAAATCCCTCGGGCCAGATAGGCTGCATCCCAGAGTACTTAAGGAAGTGGCCCTAGAAATAGTGGATGCATTGGTGGTCATTTTCCAACATTCTATTTACCCTGGATCAGTTCCTATGGATTGGAGGGTAGCTAATGTAACACCACTTTTTAAAAAAGGAGGGAGAGAAAACATCGGTAGTAGGGAAATGTTGGAATCAATTATTAAAGATGAAATAGCAGCGCATTTGGAAAGCAGTGACAGGATCGGTCCAAGTCAGCATGGATTTATGAAAGGGAAATCATGCTTGACAAATCTTCTAGAATATTTTGAGGATGTAACGAGTAGAGTGGATGAGGGAGAACCAGTGGGTGTGGTGTATTTGGACTTTCAAAAGGCTTTTGACAAGGTCCCACACAAGTGATTAGTGTGCAAAATTAAGGCACATGGTATTGGGGGTAATGTATTGACGTGGATAGAGAACTGGTTGGCAGACAGGAAGCAAACAGTAGGAATAAATGGGTCCTTTTCAGAATGGCAGGCAGTAACTAGTGGGGTACCGCAAGGTTCAGTGCTGGGACCCCAGCTATTTACAATATACATTAATGATTTAGACGAAGGAATTGAATGTAATATCTCCAAGTTTGCAGATGACACTAACTGGGTGGCAGTGTGAGTTGTGAGGAGGATGCTAGGAGGCTGCAGGGTGACTTGGATAGGTTAGGTGAGTGGGCAAATGCATGGCCGATGCAGTATAATGTAGATAAATGTAAGGTTATCCACTTTGGTGGCAAAAACAGGAAGGCAGAATATTATCTGAATGGTGACAGATTAGGAAAAGGGGAGGTGTGACGAGACCTGGGTGTCATGGTACATCAGTCATTGTAAGTTGGTATGCGGGTACAGCAGGCAGTGAAGAAGGCAAATGGAATGTTGGCCTTCATAGCAAGAGGATTTGAGTATAGGAGCAGGGAGGTCTTACTGCAGTTGTACAGGGCCTTGGTGAGGCCACACCTTGAATATTGTGTTCAGTTTTGGTCCCCTAATCTGAGGAAGGACATTCTTGCCATCGAGGAAGTGCAGCGAAGGTTCACCAGACTGATTCCTGGGATGGCAGGACTGACATATGAAGAAAGACTGGATCAACTAGGCTTATAGTCACTGGAATTTAGAAGAATGAGAGGGGATCTCATAGAAACATATAAAATTCTGATGGGATTGGACAGGTTAGGTGCAAGAAGAATGTTCCCGATGTTGGGGAAGTCCAGAACCAGGGGTTACAGTCTAAGGATAAGGGGTAAGCCATTTAGGACCGAGATGAGGAGAAACTGCTTCACTCAGAGAATTGTAAACCTGTGGAATTCTCTGCCACAGAAAGTTGTTGAGGCCAGTTCATTAGATTTATTCAAAAGGGAGTTAAATGTGGCCCCTACGGCTAAAGCGATCAAGGGGTATGGAGAGAAAGCAGGAATGGGGTACTGAAGTTGCATGATCAGCCATGATCTTATTGAATGGTGGTGCAGGCTCGAAGGGCCGAATGGCCTAGTCCTGCACCTATTTTCTATGTTTCTATGTTTCTATGTTTCCTTATAAGGTGCAAGACTTTTAAAGACCAGCTCTATGAGTCAGGCAGAAGTGCCATTGGGCTGTTGTGTGCCATCTGTTGCATGCTCCAATAGGGGACATTCCGCCTCACTGGACATTGCAAGGTCCGCTCATTATATTCATTTCAATCTGTTCCCTCCAACATTTTCTGCAGCGCAGGGCGTGTTTTCATTTGCTGGAAAGTGGGAAATCTGATGAGGCAGCAGCTCTTAAAGCATTGCATCACGAATATAAGGCGGCGAATGGAAGAAGAGCATTGGACCATTAAACACAGGCCATGGACAACCAGCTCTACGCTGGACTTTACCCAACCCATTTAATCTAATGAGGAAATTGCAGCAACAATTTCCCCTTCACCTGCCCTCTCCCCAAGCTGTGTGAAACTCCACAAGATCTGTTTAATTAATACCCTACATTATACACCCTGCACTGATTCCCATCTTATATTATTTTTCCAGCAACTCAGAAACGATCACATTCAACACAGGATTCCACGATCCTTATAGCCCTCAGTCCTATTCCTAACCAGAGATGTACCCAGTTCTTTTGTGAAAGAGTTAATTGCTGAGCTAGTAACAGCTTTGTTTTCATTCCAGAATTAGTTAATTGAATTTAAATTACCCAGCTGCTGTGTCTGGATTTGAATTCACGTCTCTGGATCATTAGTCGAGATCTCTCGATCACTCATCCTGTAACATAAGCACTGGGCTGCCCTTCCCCTAAATTACAATTACAATGCTGTTGTTATTTATTTGAATGTGTTACCCCTGATTGGAAAATGCATTCCATGTTCTCCAGTTCTGCCCTCAAAGGCCATGTTTTATTACTCTCAGCATTCAAAACCTAAATTATTTCCACCAACTTACTTTCTCCAGAGAAAAGGTTATTTTAATACATTTTATCCAAAGCTAGGATTTCCCCAAATTTTACACTTTGTTCCAAATACGGCCACACCAATGATCACCACACCCTCTTGATGCATTCCTACCACTTGATGAACCCGGCTGATGAAAGTTTTGCAATGATTGTTGAATGTCAGTTTGCTCAGCAGGTAGCACCCTTGCCTCAGAATCAGATGGTTCTAATTCAAGGACATTGAAATTCTCAATCCAGTGCAGTGCCGAGTCAGTGCTGCATTGTCTGAGGCATCGCTCTTCCCATCACATGTTACACTGAGATCCCATCTGCCTGTTCTGGATGTCAAAATTACACAGCACTATCGAGATAATTCAGCGATCCGACAAGCTCAATAGGATTCATGCTCGCAGGGGTCATGGGTTGCAGATAAAGCTACAACATTGTTTCCCTGATTTACCAATCAGTGTGGCTCCCTGCTGATTATCCCGGGATTGTGGAATTATTCTTTATATAAAGAGCAGCAAGGAGCACTTCCTGGGGTCAAGGCCAACATTCCAACCTCAACCAACCTCACTACAACAATAACTATTTATATAGCACCTTTAACGTAGTAAAACATCCCATGGTGCTTCACAGCAGGGTTATAAGACAAAACAAATATATTTGACACCGAGCCACACAAGAAGAAATGACTCCAGGTGAGCAAAAGCTTGGTCAAAGAGGTAGGTTTTAAGGAGCATCTTAAAGGAGGAAAGAGAGGTGGAAAGGTTGAGGCAGGGAATTCCAGAGCTTGGGGCCCAGGCAGCTGAAGGCACGGCCACCAATGGTTGAGCAATTATAATCAGGGTTGCTCAGGAGGGCAGAATTAGAGGGGTGCAGAGATCTTGTGGGGTTGTGGGACTGGAGGTGATTACAGAGATAGTGAGGGGCGAGGCCATGGAGGGATTTGTAAACAAGGTTCAGAATTTTAATATCCAGACGTTGCTTAACCAGGAGTCAATGTAGGTCAGCGAGCACGGAGGTGATGGGTGAGCGGGACTTGGTGCGAGTTAGGACACGGGCAGCTGACTTTTGGATCACCTCAAGTTTATGTAGTGTAGAATGTGGGAGGCCAACCAGAAGTGAGTTGGAGTAGTCAAGTCCAGAGGTAACAAAGGCATGGATGAATGTTTCAGCAGCAGTTGAGCTGAGGTAGGGGCGGGGGCGGTCAATGTTACGGAGGTGGAAATAGACGGTTTTAGTTATGCTGTGGATATTTGGCCGGAAGCTCATTTCAGGGTCAAATATGACGCTTAGGTTGCAAACAGTCTGGTTTCGCCTCAGATAGATGCTAGGGAGAGGGATGGAGTCAATGGTTAGGGAACGCAGTTTGTGGCGGGGACCAAAGACAATGGCTTCGGTCTTCTCAATATTTACATAAGAACATAAGAACATAAGAATTAGGAACAGGAGTAGGCCATCTAGCCCCTCGAGCCTGCTCTGTCACTCAACAAGATCATGGCTGATCTGGCTGTGGACTCAGCTCCACTTACCCGCCCGCTCCCCATTTAATTCGAGAAAATTTCTGCTCATCCAGTACTGGATGTCAGACAAGCAGTCTGACAATTTAGAGACCAAGCAGGGGTCGAGAGAAGTGGTGGTGAGGTAGAGCTGGGTGTCGTCAGTGTACATGTGGAAACTAACTCCGTGTTTTTGGATGATACCACCAAGGGGCAGCATGTAGATGAGAAATAGGAGGGGGCCAAGGACAGATCCTTGGGGGACAGTGGGAAGAGAAGCCATTGCAGGAGATTTTCTGGCTATGATTAGATAGATAAGACTGGAACCAGGCGAGTGCAGTCTCACCCAGCTGAACAATGGTGGAGAGGCGTTGGAGGAGGATGGAGTGGTCAACCATGTCAAAGGTTGCAGACAGGAGGAGGGATAGTTTCCCTTTGTCACAGTCACAAAGCATGTCATTTGTGACTTTGATGAGAGCTGTTTTGGTACTGTGGCAGGGACGGAAACCGCATTGAAGGGATTCAGACATGGAGTTCCTGGAAAGATAGACACGGATTTGGGAGGCAACAACACGTTCAAGGACTTTGGAGAGGAAAGGGAGGTTGGAGATGGGGCGATATCTAGCAAGCACTGTGGGGTCAAGGGTTGGTCTTTTGAAGACGGGGTGATGACGGCAGATTTGAAGGAGAGGGGGACAGTACCTGAGGAGAGAGAACCGTTAACAATGTCGGCTAACATGTGAGTCAGAAAAGGAAGTTGGTTGGTCAGCAGTTTAGTGGGAATAGGGTCAAGGGAGCAGGACGTGGATCTCATCGACAGGATAAGTGTGGAGAGGTCAAGAGGAGAGATCAGGGAGAAACTGGAGACAGATGCGAGTTTAGGGCTAGAGCAGGGGATCCTCCGATGAAGTTTGGCCCTGTGGGCTAGGCGCAGGAAGATGTTATGTATGCAATAAAGGTACAAACTGTTTAACTGAACAAGGTACACCCTTGACTCTGCTTTATTACAGCCCAAAGTACCTCACTCACAAAATGGCTGGCCTTTTATATCAGAGCAGCACCATGTGCGTGCTACTCAGTGGCCTCCAACAATGACACCATCTGGTGGCTACAAACAGCATGTACATACATGACAGAAGGGAACTGGCAGAGGCAGCTGATCGGATGGTCTAAATCTTTGAGACAAAGAAGTCAATGTGCTCTTCACACTTGTTGTTGGAGGTGGGTGTGGTGGAGACAGGGGAGAGGGGTTTAAGAAGATGGTTAGCAGTTGAGAATAGTAGCGGGGGTTATCTTTGCATTCATGAATAATCCTGGAATAGTGAGCAGTTTTTGCAGACAAGGGTAGGACCCGATAGTGCTTTGTGTGGTCCAGCCAGATCTGGCGGTGAATGGCGAAGCCAAGTGTCTGCCACATCCATTCAAGTCTCACCCCTTGGACTTACTGTTGCGGAGATGATATCGATGTTAAGTCATTTCACCCAGCTTCCTTCTTTTCCTATCTTTACTAATGTGTCCTGCATACATATTTTATGTTTGCTGTTCAATATATTTACTTTTTAAAGTTCTGGAAACTCAAACTAATCACACCTTGACAGCTCTTGCCAAATCCATTATCTCCAGGAGAGCTTTTGTCGTAAAGGTTGGCCTGATGGCCTTGTTGCCTCTGCAACTGGACGTCTAATTGATTCCTGTGTGCTGGAATTGATTCTGTCACTCTTTTTCTACTAACTCCGGGATTCTCAAGAGCTCGATCCTCTCTCCCGTTCTTTCCCCATTTCAATGATTTCTCCCAATCACCATCAAATCCAACTGGAATGTATTTGCTTCATGGGTTCTTTGCTTAAGAATTCATTGCAACACATTGCTATAAGAACTAGCAAAAGGTTTAACAATCACACCACACATCACCAGTTCATCCACCAGGCTCACAACCACCTGCCTCATTGTGGATCCCCCGAACCCAACTGGCTGGGGTTTTATTGAGTTTTGTGAACATCACATGACTGGCTAGGCCACTCCCAACTCAACAGCTCTACAACTATTTTTGTAGACACAGTAATCAAGTGCCCTCTGATTAAAGGAGGGGGGTGGGGGGCGCACACTCCAAAAACTTTTCAAGTGCCCCTTTTTTTTGAGGGCACCAAAAACACAAATTATACAAGTGCCCCCTGGCTAAAAGGGGGGCGGGGGGCACTAAAACTGACAAGCATAGACAAATTAAACTTTAGATATTGTGGTTCAAATAAAAATTTGGTTGGCGGAGGTGCCGGTGGACACTGCGTGTTCCATCTCCAGGGACACCCTGGCTCGGATGTAACCGCGGAAGAGAGGCAGGCAGTCAGGCTGAACGACCCCCTCGACCGCCCGCTGCCTGGACCGGCTGATGGCCACCTTGGCCATGCCCAGGAGCAGTCCTACGAGGAGGCCTTCTGACCTGCTCGCTCCCCTCCGCACAGGGTGCCCAAAGATCAGGAGTGTGGGACTGAAGTGCAACCAGAATTTGAGGAGTAGCCCCTTCAAATAATGGAACAGGGGCTGCAACCTCACACACTCAACATAGACATGGAACACGGACTCCTCCAGACCGCATAAATTGCAGGTGGCCTGGGAGCCCGTGAACCGACTTAAAAACTTATTGCTCTGTGCACCACCCTCCAGGACAAGTCCCCAATAAATAGAGGGAGGACTCCCACGTAGAGTGCACTCCATTGGGGACTCCCGCCTCCTCCGGACGGCAAGATGGTGTGCCATGGCGTGTCCGGACGGCAGACGAGGATGGCAAAGTGGAGAGCGTGCAGGAGCAGCCCGTACAGGAATCCCCTCCACGCAGAACTGAAAGGCAAGGAGGGGATTTCCCAAAGGATGCTCATGTTGTGAGGCGCCGGCTCCCGAGGGAGGTTTCGGGGCTTTGGCGCCGATGATGAATTCCGTTCGGACGGGGGTCAGTTCGGACAGGATCTCCCCACATACTTGAACCTCCTCGACACACCTAACGGAGTCAGGGCCCAGTGCTGGTTTTAGCGACTCGAAGGCATTGGCCATCAACAGCTCTACAAATTTTGCAGTCGAGTATCCCACATTTGGATCGCAGGAGTCAGCACACCATAGTGCAATGGGCTAGCCTCAGCCTGAGAGTGATCAGAGTCACTCCTCTGCCAGGTCAACAGCTCTACAAACCTGAGAGCTTCCTCACAGGTGATACATTATACCAACCATTCCTTTGCTGATGGTTCAACTCTGTATTCACCAACTTCTTTCAGAAGAATGAGAGGTGATCTTATTGAAACTTATAAGATAATGAGGGGGCTCGACAAGGTGGATGCAGAGAGGATGTTTCCACTGATAGGGGAAACTAAAACTAGGGGACATAGTCTCAGAATAAGGGGCCGCCCATTTAAAACTGAGATGAGGAGGAATTTCTTCTCTCTGACGGTTGTAAATCTGTGGAATTCGCTGCCTCAGAGAGCTGTGGAGGCTGGATCTTTGAATAAATTTAAGGCGGAGATAGACAGATTTTTGAGGGCTATGGGAAGAAAGGGTTATGGGGAGCAGGCAGGGAAGTGGAGCTGAGTCCATGGCCAGAGCAGCCATGATCTTATTGAATGGTGGAGCAGGCTCGAGGGGCCAAATGGCCGAATCCTGCTCCTATTTCTTATGTTCTTGTGATTGCATTCCCATATCTGCACGGATGTTAAAGCTTCCAACAAGCTTATTTCCCCATTCTTTATTTACCGTGTTAAATTGGGGCAACTTGTTGATTAGAACGGAGAAAATGAGAGTGAGACATTATTTCAGGAGGATGCACTTCACCAGATATTATCTCCCTCCGAAGAATATACAGGCAACACAGTAATTGGCGAGCCACCCAGAGGGGAAGTGAGGAGATTTGTTTTACACGGCAAGGTGTTGTGATCGGGAACGCGCTGCCTGAAAGGGAGGCAGATTCAGTAGTAGCATTCCAAAGGGAATTGGATGAATACTTGAAAAGGAAACATTTGCAGAGTTAGGGGAAAAGAGCACAAGTATTTGGATAGCTCTTTCAAAGTGTTAGCACAGGCACGGTGAGTTGAATGGCCTCCTTCGGTGCTGTGTCATTTTACGATAAAAGCTTTGTATTCGGAGACTGTGCTTCATCAAAGAGGCAATGGAGAGTTCGGGCCCTGACTCTATGAACATCTGCAGCCGAGCATTGCCCGCACTGTTCTATTTGTGGCTATGAAGGTTACAAACACACTCATCTTTTATGGCACACAGACTATTCCTTCTGTGCTCTTTCAAGGGCCTTCCACGACCTCATCCGAAACACAGCATCTCTGACAGTGCAGCACTTCCTCTGTACTGCACTGAAGTGTCAGCCTGGAATATGTGCAAGATTGTGTTTTAGTGATGTTGGTTGAGGGAGATATATTGGCCTATACACCAGCAAGAATTCCTCTGCCCTTCAAATAGCACCGTAAGATTTATTTGATGTCCGCCTCAGTTTAACGTCTCATCCGAAAGGCAGCCCCTCTGTCAGTGTACTGCACTGGAGTGTTAGCTTGGATTATGTGCTTAATTCTCTGGTTTGAACCCATAGCCTTCTGACTCAGAGGCGAGAGTACTACCCACTGAGCCACAGCTGACACCTCATGTAAATGCTGATCCTGATTTAAAGAAATAAAGGTATATATAGTTATTTGAATGCTCACAGTGCTACAAACAGTGGCAAAAGGTAAGATTTTCTTTCTTGTTTATATACTGCTCTAGCAACGTTAATGGGAGTTTGAAATTGGGAAAGGTCCCATATTGCCCAGGAAAGAGCCAACCCAAATATGGGCAGCCATATTTAAATTAGAGAATAATGACGGAATGGTGCCATACATCACGGCCCAGAAATCCCGGCCTCCCCGGGTCCGTACGGGGTGTGTACGGAGTGTGTACAGAGTGTGTACGGGGTGTGTAGAGGGTCCGTATGGGGTGTGTACGGTGTGTGTACGGGGTGTGTACAGACTGTGTATGGGGTGTGTACGGGGCGTATACGGGGTGCATGCAGAGCGTGTACGGAGTGCGTACGGAGCACTTACGGAGCGTGTTCGGAGTGTGTACGGAGCGTGTACGGAAAGTGTACGGAACGTGTACAGAAAGTGTATGGAGCGTTTACAGAAAGTGTACGGAGCATGTACGGAGACTGTATGGAGCGTGTACGGAGCATGTACGGAGCGTGTATTGAGTGTGTACGGGGTGTGTATGGAATGTGTACGGAGCGTGTACGGAAAGTGTACAGAGTGTGTATGGAGCGGGTACGCAGCATGTATTGAGTGTATACGGGGTGTGTGCGGAGTGCGTACAGATTGTGTACGGGGCATGTACGGGGCGTGTACGGAGTATGTATGGACTGTGTATCGAGTGTGTACAGGGTGTGTACGGGGTGTATACGGGGTGTGTACGGTGTGTGTACGGAGCATGTACGGAGTGTGTATTGAGTGTGTACGGGGTGTGTTCGGAGTGTGTACGGGGTGTATACGGGGTGTGTACGGGGTGTGTACAGACTGAGTACGGGGTGTGTATGGGGTGTGTACGGAGTGCGTGCGGAGTGCGTACGGAGTGCGTACGGAATGTGTATCGAGTGTGTACGGGATGTGTACGGAGTGTGTTCGGAGTGTGTACGGGGTGCGTACGGGGTGCGTACGGGTTGCGTACGGAGTGCGTACGGGGTGCGTACGGGGTGTGTACGGAGTGAGTATGGAGTGTGTTCGGAGTGTGTACGGGGTGTGTACGGGGTATGTACGGGGTGTGTACAGACTGAGTACGGGGTGTGTACGGAGTGCATGCGGAGTGCGTACGGAATGTGTATCGAGTGTGTACGGGATGTGTACGGAGTGTGTTCGGAGTGTGTACGGGGTGCGTACGGGGTGCGTATGGGTTGCGTACGGAGTGCGTACGGGGTGCGTACGGAATGTGTATCGAGTGTGTACGGGATGTGTACGGAGTGTGTTCGGAGTGTGTACGGGGTGC
This sequence comes from Pristiophorus japonicus, assembly GCF_044704955.1. Taxonomy (NCBI): domain Eukaryota; kingdom Metazoa; phylum Chordata; class Chondrichthyes; family Pristiophoridae; genus Pristiophorus; species Pristiophorus japonicus. Next base: position 89,312,353 of record NC_091989.1, on the reverse strand, counting down.
GTACGGGGTGCGTACGGGTTGCGTACGGAGTGCGTACGGGGTGCGTACGGGGTGTGTACGGAGTGAGTATGGAGTGTGTTCGGAGTGTGTACGGGGTGTGTACGGGGTATGTACGGGGTGTGTACAGACTGAGTACGAGGTGTGTACGGAGTGCATGCGGAGTGCGTACGGAGCGTGTACGGAATGTGTACGGAGTGTGTATCGAGTGTGTACGGGATATGTACGGAGTGTGTTCGGAGTGTGTACAGAATGTGTACGGGGTGCGTACGGGGTGCGTACGGAGTGTGTACGGGGTGTGTACGGAATGTATACGGGGTGTGTACGGGGTGTGTACGGGGCGTGTACGGAGCGTGTATGGAGTGTGTACGGGGTGTGTACGGAGTGTGTATGGACCTGGGAAGGCATCGCAAAAGCCGGTTTTCAGTGCACAATGCGCATGCAATGCACAACCAGCTGGAGCTCGACAGATCCTCTGTATCTCGGGAGCGAGGACATTTGCATGGGCAAGATTGCGGTATTTACCCATGTCTTGCCCAGCAAATGTCCTCAAAACTCCTGCGCTTGATAAAAGCAGGCACATAGCCTACTTTTACAGGCGTAAGTGTTTTAAAACACACAAAGACATAATAAAATAAAATTTAAAAAACACATTTTATTGTTAAAAACCCTACCCACTACAGTAAGTTTATTTTAAACCATAATTAAAAAACTTGAAAAAAAAATCAGAATTTTTTTTTCTAAGGCATTTATTAACTTTAATTTCAATGAATTATAATTATGTGAGATGTGTTTTTTATTTTTTATTGTGGTGTTTCGTGGGTTTGTTTTTTTCTCTCATTAATAGCACTGAGACTTTGTAGATACGGAGTTTCCATTGCTATTAATTGAGAATACTGTACCTGATTGGCTGAGCAGTCACATGTGACTGCACCATCTCCATGGGAACCTGGAGGACGGGAGCACGCTCCACAGCGCGGGAAGAGAGGGCCTCCCCATCGGAATCCCACGCTCCTCCCGGACCACCAGGTCAATCCATAGAAATTCTCGGATTGGAGGTGTTCGTCCGAAAGAAGTCCGAATTTCAGGGCCGTTATTTTGCGTCATTATCGTCATAACAACGCTGGATGCTAACATCAGTATACGACAGGCATCCATGGTTGCTAGGTAAGAAAGAAAGTCTTCCATTTCTGTTGCACCTTTTCATGACCTCAGGAGGTCTCAAAGTGCTTCACAGCCAATGAAGTACTTCTGAACTGTAGTCACTTGTAATGGAAATGTGGTAGCCAATTAGTGTATAGCAAGCTCCCACAAACAGCAATATGTCCTCCTGAGAGCAGACGGGGCCTCGATTTAACATCTCATCCTGAAAGAGGCACCTCCGACAGTGCAGCACTCCCTCAGTACTGCATTAGAGTGTCAGCTTAAGTCCCTGGAGTGGGACTTGAACCCACAACCTTCTGACTCAGAGGTGAGAGTGCTGCCCACTGATCCATGGCTATCACCATGGCAACAAGGTCCAAAGCCTCTAAAAATGTAAATGTCCAAAGCAGGAAGACTAATTTGGTACAGGGTCAACTGATTGGCCGTTCCACTGAGCGACAATACTCAATCTTTTTTCAAAGTCTATAACATTGATTGTTCCTCTTGCCGGCCGGCCTTTTTAAGCTGCTGCAGGCATTGGGATCCTGCCGCTGGGGGGCATTTCCCCCCCCCCGCCACCCCTCAGTGGTGGACTCGCAGTGTAATGCAGGAGCTCTGACAGTAAATGCTAATCGGGCCGATCCCGGGAAGTTCATTGAGTCAGCGATGCACTAAACCCCACTTGATCTCCACCCCTCGCTGGGCTCGACCTCCGACCCTCGCTGGGCTCGACCTCTGACCCCCGCTGGGCTCGACCTTCACCCCCCCACTGGGCTCGACCTCCGACCCTCGCTGGGTTCGACCTCTGACCGCCGTTGGGCTCGACTTCGGCCCCCCCACTGGGCTCGACCTCCGACCCTCGCTGGGCTCGAACATCGCCCCTCGCTGGGCTTGACCTCTGCCCCCTCGCTGATCTCGACCTCCAACCTCCGCTGGGCTCGATCTCCGACCCTCGCTGGGCTCGACCACCGCCCCCCCGCATCTAGGCTCGACCTCCGACCCTCGCTGGGCTCGAACATCGCCCCTCGCTGGGCTTGACCTCTGCCCCCTCGCTGATCTCGACCTCCAACCTCCGCTGGGCTCGATCTCCGACCCTCGCTGGGCTCGACCACCGCCCCCCCGCATCTAGGCTCGATCTCCGACCCTCGCTGGGCTCGACCTCTGCCCCACCCCCCCACCACACTGGGCTCGACTGCCGCCCTCCTCCCCCCTCCCCTCAACTAGGCTCGACCTCCGACCCTCGCTGGGCTTGACCTCCGCCCCTCGCTGGGCTCGAACGCTGCCCTTCGCTGGGCTCGAACGCCGTCCCTCGCTGGGCTCGACCTGGGGCGGAGGTCGAGCCCAGTGAGAGGGCGGCGCAGCATATAGCAACAAAGGGGCTGTGGCCCAGGAGCAGCGCAGCATTTAACAGCAATGGGTTGGGGGCTCAGGGGCAGCAGAGCTGGTCTCCAGTCGTCTTGGTTAACCCTTGCCACTGGAACAAGACCCAGCTCTGTCAAGCCCATGTGGTGGCTGGTGTGCAATGGTCACCACATGTTAAAAAAATCCCCGCACAGGCATCTTCCACCCTTCAGGAAGTAACTCATTGTAACACCTGTGAGCCCATCTTTTTTTGGTGTGAAGGGTGTCATCCTGGTCACGAGGGACTGCCTGGTGGTAGCAGTAAACCCCACTCTAACAATCCGCTGAGAAAAATCTAGGCTACAATGCCCTCAACTCTGGACACGTATCTCTCAATTGCAGGGCCTGTGTCTGTGCCCCTGGTGCTTCAGTTCTATGCCTCTCCCAAACATCTGGTGTGTACAACAGTCTATGATATCCAGATATTAGCATACAAGAATGGGAGCAATGAACTACAACAACAACTGGCATTTATATAGTGCCTTTAACATAGTAAAACATCTCAAGGCGCTTCACTGGAGCGTTATCAAACAAAATTTGACACATAAGGCGATATTAGGACGTGACCAAAATCTTGGTTAAAGAGGTAGGGCTTAAGGTACGTCTTAAAGGAGGGCGAGGTAGTGAGGCAGAGAGGTTTAGGGAGGGAATTCCAGAGATTAGGGCCTCGGCAGCTGAAGGCACGGCCGCCGATGGAGGGGTGAAGGAAGTGGGGCATGTACAAGAGGCCAGAATTGGAGGAACACAGAGATCTCGGAGGGTTAGGGCTGGAGGAGGTTAGGGGGCGAGGCCAGGAAGGGATTTGAACACCCACATGAGAATTTTTAAAATGGAGGCATTGCTGGACCAGGAGCCAGTGTAGGTCAGCGAGCACAGGGGTGACGAGTGAACGGGACTTGGTGCGAGTTAGGACACGGGCAGGCGAGTTTTGGATGATCACAAGTTTATGGAGAGTGGACGGTGGGAGGTTGGCCGGGAGAGCCCTGGAATAGTCAAGTCTGGAGCCAATGAAGGCTCAACTGGTATGGCCATGCATTAGCCCCTGTACAGCCTCACATAGGAAAAATGGCCAATTGGGTGAGGTACAGGAAAGCAGTGGAAGCGTACCCCACCAATTGCAAGTGTTAGTATGATCTGTTCTTAATTTGAGCCCCCCTCCGCCAACCCTGAACTTCTCAACCAAAGGGAGAAAGATCTTCTTGGGATCTTTTTTCAGGAGTGAAAAATTAAAACGAAAAACATGAGCTTTGGTAAACTCGTTCAAATTGTCGAGGCAGAGGTAGAGCACAGCCAGAACAAGAGATTGGTGTGCAAAATTAAAGCACATGGTATTGGGGATAATGTACTGACGTGGATAGAGAACTGGTTGGCAGACAGGAAGCAGAGAGTTGGGATAAATGGGTCCTTTTCAGAATGGCAGGCAGTGACTAGTGGGGTACCGCAGGGCTCAGTGCTGGGACCCCAGCTCTTTACAATATACATTAATGATTTAGATGAAGGAATTGAGTGTAATATCTCCAAGTTTGCAGATGACAGTAAGCTGGGTGGCAGTGTGAGCTGCAGGGTGATTTGGACAGGTTAGATGAGTGGGCAAATGCATGGCAGATGCAGTATAATGTAGATAAATGTGAGGTTATCCACTTTGGTGGCAAAAACAGGAAGGCAGAATATTATCTGAATCGTGACAGATTAGGAAAAGGGGGGGTGCAACGAGACCTGGGTGTCATGGTACATCAGTCATTGAAAGTTGGCATGCAGGTACAGCAGGCGGTGAAGAAGGCAAATGGTATGTTGGCCTTCATAGCTAGGGGATTTGAGTATAGGAGCAGGGAGGTCTTACTGCAGTTGTACAGGGCCTTAGTGAGGCCTCACCTGGAATATTGTGTTCAGTTTTGGTCTCCTAATCTGAGGAAGGACGTTCTTGCTATTGAAGGAGTGCAGGGAAGGTTCACCAGACTGATTCCCGGGATGGCTGGACTGACATATGGATCAACTGGGCCTTTATTCACTGGAGTTTAGAAGGATGAGAGGGGATCTCATAGAAACATATAAAATTCTGATGGGACTGGACAGGTTAGATGCAAGAAGAATGTTCCCGATGTTGGGAAAGTCCAGAACCAGGGGACACAGTCTAAGGATAAGGGGTAGGCCATTTAGGACTGAGATGAGGAGAAACTTCTTCACTCAGAGCGTTGTTAACCTGTGGAATTCCCGACCGCAGAGAGTTGTTGATGCCAGTTTATTGGATATATTCAAGAGGGAGTTAGATATGGCCCTTATGGCTAAAGGGATCAAGGGGTATGGAGAGAAAGCAGGCAAGGGGTACTGAGGGTGAATGATCAGCCATGATCGTATTGAATGGTGGTGCAGGCTCGAAGGGCCGAATGGCCTACTCCTGCACCTACTTTCTATGTTTCTATGTTTCTATGTTTACACAGCAAGAATGAGGTAGTGCACAGCAGAATGAGGTAGAGAGAGTTGGAGATTTGAAACTGGGGTTTAACCAGTACAGAGACGGAGAGCTAGCATCATCATCATAGGCGGTCCCTCGAAACAAGTTGACTTGCTTCCACGCCGAAAAGGGATGAGTTCACAGGTGTTTCAATGAAGGACCTAATATTACGGATCCCGAACTACATGTTGAAGGGTGGAAGATGCCGTGCTGCCCCTGGGCCCTCGCCTCTCCTGGGCCCCGATCACATCCCTCTACGATCTCTCGCCGTTCCTTCGCCCCGACCTCTCCGCTCCTGCTGTACCTGCCCGCACTGCAGTCAGCCGACGCCCTCCTGCAGCAGCACGCGCTGCTCCCTGAAGTGGTATGCCTCCTGCACGCTGCTCCCTCTAATGGCCCCGGAGAGCTAGCAGAGGGTAGGCCAGGCTCCAACTGACTCTGGTCGACAGCACAGCATCTTCATTCAAAATTAATAATCAGAAATGCAGCAATTCCCACAAAAGCGGCAGGCAGAGTAGCTGTGGGAATGTGGCGGAGAATGCTTGTGGCTGGGTGGGCTGCAGTGAGTGCGTGATGCAGCCCACAGCGTTCTTTGTGAATCTGTGTGTGGAGCGACGTGGCCTTTGAGCTTGGGCACAGACACAACCTCTTCATTAAAGCCAATCGGATTTCTCCGCTGATTGTTCTCTTGATGAATTAATGCTATGCCAGATATATTAGTGATGTGTATTTTATTGGACATTGATCAAGCCTACGAGTGGTGTAAAGAAATTTACATAAAAGCAATCAGCGAGTATTGGGAAATCTATTAGGCATTTTATAGAAAGTTGTATTTCCCCCTCTTTTCTGCATTGATCATTGTGGTCAAGGTCGCCCTGTGTTAGAAATGCATCGGGTGGATTTAGGGAAATGCATCACATCACCTTCTGAAGGACTTGCTTTACTCTAATTTATCAGAAAACACCACCCCAATTCCACATATCGACCATCAGTCCCAGGTTTCTGGAGCCTGTTGCAGTAAGGGAAAGCTAGAAGTAATAGGTCTACTCCCTATTGTCCTGTTTCTCCCCTCGGCTGGACTCCAGTTCAATAGGTGCTGCACACTCCCTGTGCCCAGCCTAGTGCTCACCCTTCATCTATTAACCGAGGCACTGGGTGCAAGCAGCCAGTTTATCTCCAGGGCGTAGCCGAACAGCTCGATGTCTGGGCTCAGACATGAATAATGACGAAGCCCATGTGGTCCTGACCACACACCTACACATGTACGTTCCACTGGAGGGGCACTGAGAACAACCAATAATTCTCACTTTTCGAGAGCATGCAATAGACCAGGAGGTCCAAGCTTTTGCTTTCTTGGGCCACATAGATGCACACCATGAAACCTTGGTTCACATATAAAGTTTGATTCCACATTCCCATTCATTTGCACACATTTCAAGTTGCTGATCATAGAATCATAGAAGTTTACAGCACGGAAGGAGGCCATTTCGGCCCATCATGTCCGTACCGGTCAACAAGAAGCTATCCAGCCTAATCCCACTTTCCAGCTCTCGGTCCGTAACCCTGCAGGTTACGGCACTTCAGGTGCCCAGCCAAGTACTTTTTAAATGTGGTGAGGGTTTCTGCCTCTACCACCCTTTCAGGCAGTGAGTTCCAGACCCCCACAACCCTCTGCGTGAAGAAATTTCTCCTCAAATCCCTTCTAAACCTTCTATCAATTACTTTAAATTTATGCTCCCTGGTTGTTGACCCCTCTGCTAAGGGAAATAGGCCCTTTCTATCCATTATATCTCGGCCCCTCATAACTTTATACAGATCTCCCCTCAGCCTCCTCTGTTCCAATGAAAACAAGTCCAGCCTATCCAATCTGTCCTCATAGCTTAGATTCTCCACTCCTGGCAACATCCTCGTAAATATCTTCTGTACCCTCTCCAGTCCAATAACATCCTTCCTGTACTCCAGCTGTGGCCTAACCAGTGGTTTAAGCATAACTTCCCTGCTCTTGTATTCTATGCCTTGGCTAATAAAGGCAAGCATTCCGTATGCCTTCTTAACCACCTTATCTACCTGGCCTGCTACCTTCAGGGATCTGTGGACATGCACTCCAAGGTCCCTTTGTTCCTCTACACTTCTCAGTATCCTACCATTTAATGTGTATTCCCTTTCCTTGTTAGCCCTCCCAAAATGCATTACCTCACACTTCTCTGGATTAAATTCCATTTGCCACTGTTCTGCCCACCTGACCAGTTGATTGATATCTTCCTGCGGCCCGCAGCTTTCTTCTTCATTATCAACCACACAGCTGATTTTAGTATCATCTGCAAACTTCTTAATCATACCCCCTACTTTCAAGTCTAGATCATTGAGGTATCACAAAAAGCAAGGGACCCAGTACTGAGCCCTGCGGAACCCCACTGGATACAGCCTTCCAGTCACAAAAACACCCATCCACCATTACCCATCAACCAACTTGCTACTTTGCCCAGGATCCCATGGGCTTTTACTTTTGTGACCAGTCTGCCATGTGGGACCTTATCCTGATGCAACACATTTTGACCTTGTGATTTAGGATTTATCCAAAATAAGGCAACAACTCGAGGAACAGGACTTTCCAAATTTCTTGTGTGCAGGACAGGGCGGGAAAGCGGAGTTGAGGTGGAAGATCAGCCACAATTTCATTGAATGGCGGAGCAGGCTCGAGGGGCTGAATGGCCTACTCCTGCTCCCAGTTCTTATAAAAACATAAGAACATAAGAAATAGGAGTAGGAGTAGGCCATACGGCCCCTCGAGCCTGCTCCGCCATTTAATACCATCATGGCTGATCTGATCATGGACTCAGGTCCACTTTCCTTCCCGCTTCTTATTCCCTTATCAGTTAAGAAACTGTCTATTTCTGTCTTAAATTTATTCAATGTCCCAACTCCCACAGCTCTCTGAGGCAGCAAATTCCATAAATTTACAACTCTCTGAGAGAAGAAATTTCTCCTCATCTCAGTTTTAAACGGGCGGCCCTTATTCTAAGATCATGCCCTCTAGTTCTAGTCTCCCCCATCAGTGGAAACATCCTTTCTGCATCCACCTTGTCAAGCCCCCTCATAATCTTATACGTTTCGATAAGATCACCTCTCATTCTTCTGAATTTCAATGAGTAGAGGCCCAACTTCCCTCATAAGTCAACCCCTTCATCCCTGGAATCAACCTAGTGAACCTTCTATGAATAGCCTCCAAAGCAAGTATATCCTTTCGTAAATATGGAAACCAATGTTGTACATTAGTGGAGAAAATGAACACAAGAATGGAATGGAATCAGTACAAAGACACTTAGAAAGGACTGGGAGAGTGATAACTTTCAATGTTTAAGACATTGTGTCAAAGAAATGAAGAGTGAGTAGAATGTGAGAGTACATTGGATGTGATCATGGCCTGGTGCTTGCTGGGAGCACATATCCATAAACTTACCATCGGCATGGAAACCCCAGAGCTCCCACTGGGCTTGGCAATGCATTTGTCAGACCACACTTGCAGCACTTTGTGTAGTTCCAATCACCACACCACAAAAAACACATACACACACATTGGAGACTGTGCGGAGATAAGGCACACGCCTGATCCCAAGTGTAAAGGGGGTGAGCTATTAGGGAGATTAGAGGGGTTTCATCCCCAGTCTGACAAGAAGGCGATTGAAGGCGGATCTGACTGCAGTTCAGATAAACCCACAATATTACTTGCAAGCAAACCATGGAAACGAGATCAAAGCAATTAAGTTTAATTTGGTGAAAAGTACATTTAGATCAGATATTATCAAGAAATTCTTTATTTGAAAAGTAAGCAATGATTGTAATAATGTCAGGTGGGGCAGGAAAGACAATAATATTTTTTAAATTCATTCACAGTTTATGGGCGTCGCCCATCCCTAATTGCCCTTGAGAAGGTGGTGGTGAGCCGCCTTCTTAAACCGCTGCAGTCCGTGTGGTGAAGGTGCTCCCACAGTGCTGTTAGGGAGGATTTTGACCCAGCGACGATGAAGGAACGGCAATATATTTCCAAGTCAGGATGGTGTGTGACTTGGAGGGGAATGTGGAGGTGATGGTGTTCCCATGCGCCTGCTGCCCTTGTCCTTCTAGGCGGTAGAGGTCACGGGTTTGGGTGTTTAGGGATTTACAGAATGTAGCTGTGTGCTAATAGAGGTTGGGCTTCAGGGGAAAGCTTGGATGGACGAAACAGTCTTTTTTTGCCTTTGACTTTTCTTACATAAGAACATAAGAATGTAAGAAATAGGAGCAGGAGTAGGCCATATGGATCCTCGAGCCTGCTCCGCCATTCAATAAGATCATGGCTGATCTGATCATGGACTCAGCTCCACTTCCCCATCCACTCCCCATAATCCCTTATCCACTTATCGCTCAAGAAACTGATTGTCCTTATTATCAGATATGATACATGTGCGCACTAGGTCCGTGCAGCAGAGCTGGTCTCCAGTTGTCTTGGGTAATCCTTGTCACTGGACCAAGACCTAGCTCTGTCAAGCCCGTGTGGTGGCTGGTGTGCAACGGTCACCACACGTTAAAAAAATCCACACACAGGCATCTTCCACCCTTCAACATGTAATTCGGGATCTGGAATATTAGGTCCTTCATTGAAACACCTGTGAACTCGTCCTTTTTTTGGCGTGGAAGCAAGTCACCCTCATTTCGAGGGACCGTCTATGATGATGAAACCAAGAAACAGGGAAAGGGTCAAAAACTATAGCCCTCCCCGCCCCCTTGCCCCCAAAACAATGAATTCCATCCTCAACCACAGATGGGACAAATTGTATGTGTGTGTTGGGGCCACCCCGAGCAAGAGGGAGAAACCGGTTTAAAAGCAGGAGAGGATAAGAAACTGCACTCACGGCCAAAACACTGCTTCACGAAAGCAGCTACCTTGCGAAGGAGACGGATGGTGAATGTGTTTGATTGCCTGAGCCCGGGGCTGGCAATGAACTTTACAGTCTTGGAACTGTTACCCTCGATGCACCCTGCTCTTTGATAAGAAAGTTATCGCTCACCCGTTCTAGCCTAAATTACAGTCTTGAGTCCAGTCTGAGAGGCCTGACATTTTGCTCATGGTAAATGGGCAGAGAGCTCAAAGAAGTCTGAGATAAGAAGAAACTTCTTCACTCAAAGAGTGGTGAATCTTTGGAATTCTCTACCCCAAAGGGCAGTGGAGGCTCAGTCGTTGAGTATATTCAAAGCTGCGACAGATAGATTTTGGAATATTAAGGGAATCAAGAGATATGGTGATAGTGCAGGAAAGTTGATGTCGAAGATCAGCCATGATCTCATTGAATGGTGGAGCAGGCTTGAGGGGCCGAAAAACCTACTCCTGCTCCTAATTCTTATGTTATGTTCGAATGTAAGTCTGTTCGATGTACAGCAGGGGACGTGCTGTAGTGGTGTTAGATAAACCAGTGATAGCTGACTGCATGATTGCTTTATTCCCCGGAATGCCCTAACAAACATAATCTGTTCCAGTGAACACCACGTACCTCCGACAAAAAACTCCTGATCTTGGTTCAATGGGACAGTCATTTCCACTCAAGGTATTTCCATCTGACAAAGTGAATTTTCACCAGCCGCAAACATGAGTGGAAGCCTAAATGGATTTTCTCTCTGGAAATGACGAATTCATTTATATTACCTTGAAACTTTTTGGACGCTGTGTGTGTGTGTGTGTGTGTGTGTGTGTGTGTGTGTAAGTGTGTGTGTGTGTGTATGTGTGTGTGTAAGTGTGTGTGTTTTAACATGAATGGTGGGTAACTGGCTGGGTCCAATGGTTGGAGCCTCAAGTCCCACCCGACAGAAGGTCCCATAGCTGCCCAATGGTTGCACCTGCTTCAGTTGGGCCCATCCCTTCCGTTCCTCATGATGTGAAAGGGAACACCAGCTGTATTTCATCTTGTGGGAGGGAGTGGGGGACAAACGTGAGTTCGATTGGGATTGAGGATTCTCACTGGCATCTCAGTGGCGCAGTGAACACACAAACATAGGACAATGACAAGCAGGAAAAGACCACAGGCTAGACATTCCACTAGTTTTGCATTGCTACCACTCACTTAATGTCCGTTTTAACGCTGAGATGAGATATAACGCCCAGATATCGCCCATTTAGCCACAAAATGGAAACTAGGGGGTTTTGAAAATGGGTGATAATCCGGCGATCTCAAAACCCATAATAAACGCCAACGCTGGAAATAACGGCCATATCGTCATCAAGCCTGCCCCATATCCGTGATGCCTGGAGCACCATGACAGGGCACTTGTGGGAGAGGGATACACACTCGGTACCAAACGGCAAGAGGAGCAAAATGGGAGACAAGTAAAAACAAATCTCGCTTCTGCATTTTAAAAGCAACTTCCTCAGTGGAGCCCATGCAGCATTGTGCGGCAGTGGAGGTGAATAAGGCCTTCTTGCCTTATTTGGGCTTTAGCTCACACATCCTCGCCCTGTGGCCCTGCCGTTAGAACGAGCTGTTTGACATGGAGTTGGGTGGTGGTGATGGGAGACTCCATTCCACATGGGACATCGGTGTCGACAGTGTTGACAAGCTGCCCCATCTTTTCTCCAGCAACCAACAGTCCGCGGCTGCTCTTGGAACGTGCGAGAGTTAAGCCAGCCAATCAATGGATGAGAATCACGCCTCGAGAACGATTCTACATCCTCAACAGGAGAGAGCGACTTCATTTGGAATGATGTCAGCATCCCCGATTCTCTCTGTACCACCATAGGCGGCCATGCCTTCAGTAGTATGGATCCCAGGCTCTGAAAACCCCTCCCTAAACCTCTCCGCCCGACACCTCCCTCACCTCCTTTAAAACCTACCTTTTTCTCCAAGCTTTTGGTTACCTGGCCTAATGTCTCCTTCTTTGGCTCAGTATCAATTTCTGTCCGATTACGCTTCTGTGAAGCATGGTGGGACATTCTGCTACAGGAGGAAAGATGCTTTACTACAGTTATACAGGACCTTGGTGAGACCACACCTGGAGTATTGTGTGCAGTTTTGGTCTCCTTACCTAAGAAAGGATATACTTGCCATAGAGGGAGTGCAGCGAAGGTTCACCAGATTGATTCATGGGATGGCAGGACTGTCGTATGAGGAGAGATTGGGTTCACTAGGCCTGTATTCACTAGAGTTTAGAAGAATGAGAGGGGATCTCATTGAAACGTATAAAATTCTGACTGGGTTGGATAGACTGGATGCGGGGAGGATGTTTCCCCTGGCTGGGAAGTCTAGAACAAGGGGTCACAGTCTCAGGATACGGGTTAGGAAATTTAGGACCGAGATGAGGAGAAATGTTTTCACTCATAGGGTGGTGAACCTGTGAAATTCTCTACCACAGAAGGCTGTGGAGGTCAAGTTACTGAATATATTTAAGAGGGAGACACATAGATTTCTAGAAACAAAAGACATCAAGGGGTATGGGGAAAAAGTGGAAATATGGTGTTGAGATAGAGGATCAGCCATGATCATATTGAATGGCGGTGCAGGCTCGAAGAGCCAAATGGCCGACTACTGCTCCTATTTTCTATGTTTCTACGTTTCTAAAGGGACCACACACACACAAACAAATAAGAGTTGTTGTTGCTGGATGGTGTAAGACCTTTGCTTGTATTGTCACGCTGTGTCAACATCAGGCACGTCCAGGTCAGGTGTTGGTCGATTGGTCAGGTGCTGATTCTGATAGATCCACCTGTTATGCTGCTAGGCTTCACCCAGTGTCAAGGTCCACTTACAGAAGCAAGCCTGCAGTTCCTATAAACCTAGCGTGACCTTAAAACATTCAATATTTGGTACTGTAGGGTCACCCAGGTTTGGAACAGAAACCCAAGTGACTGTACTAAGCTCACTGGAAGTGACACAAGTGCTCGTGACTTTCCAGACTTCAGAAAGCTGAAGAAGAGACAACTTGAATTTCTATAGTACCGCTAACATCGGAAAAACATCCCAAGGCAGTTGACAGGAGCGTAATCAGAAATAAATGGATGCCAAGCTGAGAACGAGATGTGAGGATAAGCTGGCCAACATGATTGGTCAAAGGGGTGGAGTGTGAAAAAGGGCCTTAAAAGAAGAGAGCGATGGAGGGTCTGAGGAAGGGAATTCCAGAACTTGGGGCCTCGGCAGCTGAAGGCCCAGATACTGGGGTGAACGGAGGGGGTTTGCACAAAAAGGCTACATTCGGTGGAATGGAGAGTTTGGGGGCGGGGGGGGGGGGGGTGGTGGTTGTAGGGCTGGAGGAGGTTACAGAGATCGGGAAGGGCAAGGCCATGGATAGATTTAAACACAATGGCAGGGGTGGTGGATGAGCGGGCTTGGTGCGAGTTGGGATACTGGAAACATCATTTTCATGAGTTGAGGTTTACAGAGGGTGGGAGATGGGAGGCCGGCCAGGAGAGTGTTGGGATCGCTGAGTCGGAGATGACAAGGACACTGATGAGGGTTTCAGCAGCACATGGGTTGAGGTAGGGGCGGAGGTGGGTGATGTTATCGAGGTGGAAATATTCAGACTTTGTGATGGAAAGCATATAAGGTCGGGCAGGACGCTGAGATTGTGAACAGTTTGCTTCAGCCCGAGACAATGGCCGGGGCGGAGAATCGAACTAGTGTCCAGGGTATGGATATAATGGTGGGGGCGAAAGATGATGGCTTTGATTTTTCCAATGTTTAACTGTAAGAAATTGCGTCTCATCCACAACTGTATGTCGGACAGGCATTGTGACAACAGAGCTGGTCTCCAGTCATGTTGGTCAACCCTTGCCACTGGACCAAGACCTCGCTTTGTCAAGCCCGTGTGGTGGCTGGTGTGCAACGGCCAGCCCACGATAAAAAAAATCCACACACAGGCATCTTCCACCCTTCAGGATGTAGTTCGGGATCCGGAATATTAGGTCCTTCATTGAAACACCTGTGAATTCATCCCTTTTTGCGTGGAAGCAAGTCACCCTCGCTTCGAGGGACTGCCTATGATTATGATATGATAGCACAGAGGAAGTGGAGGGGCACAGGGAGATGGTAATGTGATAGACCATGAGCGGACATGTGGAACCTAACGTTAGGTGGTGTCACTGAGAGGCATCTCAGGTGAGGACAAGGAGGGGGCCAACCTTATGAGGAAAGGTTGAGTAGGTTGGGCCTCTACTCATTGGAATTCAGAAGAATGAGAGGTGATCTTATTGAAATGTATAAGATTATGAGGGGGTTTGACAAGGTGGATGCAGAGAGGATGTTTCCACTGATGGGGGAGACTAGAACTAGGGGGCATAATCTTAGAATAAGGGGCCACCCATTTAAAACTGAGATGAGGAGAAATTTCTTCTCTCAGAGGGTTGTAAATCTGTGGAATTTGCTGCCTCAGAGAGCTGTGGAAGCTGGGACATTGAATAAATTTAAGACAGAGATAGACAGTTTCTTAAACGATAAGGGGATAAGGGATTATGGGGAGCGGGCAGGGAAGTGGACCTGAGTCCATGATCGGATCAGCCATCATAGTATTAAATGGCGGAACAGGCTCGAGGGGCCATATGGCCTACTCCTGTTCCTATTTCTTATGTTCTTATGTTCTTATGATAGATCTTTGAGGGGTTCCAGGGTAACGGTGCCGGAGTGGGAAGAAAGGGCACAGCAGGAGATTCTCTGGCGATGACCGGATCGGTAAGAATGGAACCAGGTGAGTACAGTCCCACCCAGCTGGACAACGGAGGAGAGGCTTTAGAGGAGGATGGTGTGGTCAACTGTGTCAAAGGTTGCAGAGAGAACGAGAGATTATGCCCAATATACACCTGGAATATACAGCACAGAAGCAGGCCATGTGGCCCAACCAGTCTATGCCAGCATAGGAAGGATGAGGAGCGATAGTTTACCATGGTCACAGTTACAGAGGACATCATTTGTGACGTTGATAAGGGCCGTTTCAGTGCTGGGGCAGGGGCGGGAAGCTGATTGGAAAAATTCAAATATGGCGTTGCGGGAAAAATAGGCACAGATTTGGTAGTTGGAGTTGGGGCGGTAGTTTGTAAGGACAGAGGGGGTCAAGGGTTGGTTTTTTGAGGAGAGGTGTGATGACGGCAGATTTGAAGGGGATGGACAGTGCCTGAGGATAGAGAACCGTTAACAATGTCAGCTGGCATGGGTGCCAAGAAGGAGAGCTGGATGGTCAGCAGTTTAGTGAAATTGGGATCAAGGAAGCAGGAGATAGGCCTGCTTGACATGGTTTACTTGGAGAATGCGTGAAGGAAGAGATAGGACAGGAAGGAGTTTGGGAGAATGTTGGGCTTGGTGGGCAAGGGAAAGCAGGTGGAACAGATGAATGGATACCATCAAACCAAGTGACGGAGAAGTCCATGAGCTCCTCACACTCTATCAGCCTATGGTTTAATCTATAAACCAGGGAGTGGGTTTATTAATAATTATAGATAAGCAGAAGCGGGAGACCATACAACAGTTTTGCACTAATGTTACACAACGTTTATTTCACACTTCTTCCTCCTGTATAAAAATAACAAAAGACATGGCACTTTGCTAACTTGACTGACAATATTGAACCTGGAGTGGTGACTCCTATACACAGGGACTGGTACTGGCAATCGAGCTCCTCAAAACCATCATCATTATTAATATGTCTCTACTTATCTGTAGAATAACTCCACAAGGCCTAGTGCTGTGCTTGAACTGCTGTGACCTTGGTCTCTTTATTATAACTCAAGAGTGAGGCAGCAACGTAGTGACCAGCCTTTTATACAGCTCCTCCCTGGGCCTCCCACAGTTGCACCCTCTAGTGGTACCAGCATAGTATATACACAGAGTATACATACATGACAACATTCCCCGCCAAAGTCTTTGATGCGAGTTAGTTACAAATTGAGGCGATCCGGAACTCTGCGCTCTCTGGTTGATCATCTGAGTGTCACTTCTGGCATGGTTGAGTTGGTCGTGCCACGGCTGTCTTGCAGCGCTGTTGGTCTGACTAGACTGTTGGAGATGGTGGGACCATCCTCGTGGTTGGTAGCTAGGTCTGTTGCTGATTGGGTGTGTGTTAGTGGATCGCTGAAGGTAAGGTCCTCTCCCAGTAGTTCCTGGTTACCTGTAAATCGCAATTTGGTTTGGTCCAAATGCTTTCTGCATGTTTGTCTGTTAAACAGTTTGACAACAAACACCTTACTCTCCTCCTTGGCTAAAACAGTGCCAGCGACCCATTTGGGGCCATGACCATGATTCAGCACAAACACCGGGTCGTTTACAGTGATGTCGCGTGATACAGCCGCGTGATCATGGTACATGTTTTGCCGATAACGCCTGGTTTCCACCTGATCGTTGAGGTCAGGGTGGACTAAGGAGAGCCTGGTTTTGAGTGCACGTTTCATTAGTAACTCCGCAGGGGGGACCCCAGTAAGCGAGTGGGGTCGTGTCCTGTAATTGATAAGCACCCGCGATAGGCAGGTTTGTAAGGAGCCTTCGTGACACGTTTCAAGCTCTGCTTTATGGTTTGGACTGCCCGCTCCGCTTGGCCACTGGATGTGGGATTGAACAGGGCAGACCTGACATGCTTGATGCCATTGCGGGTCATGAATTCATTGAATTCCGAGCTGGTGAAACAAGGACCATTGTCGCTGACCAGAATGTTGGGCAAGCCATGGGTGGCGAACATGGCCCTGAGGCTTTCAATGGTGGCGGTGGACGTGCTGGATGCCATTATTACACATTCAATCCACTTAGAGTAGGCGTCCACTACAACGAAGAACATTTTTCCGAGAAAGGGGACAGCATAATCTACGTGGATCCTGGACCACAGAATAAGTGGAGTCTCCCTGTGGTCATTGCTCAATTGTGAGTAAGTGTTACACTGGCGCACGCAAGACTCCAAGTCCGAGTCAATGCCGGGTTGTTATATATGTGGACTTGTATTTACTCTGTACAGCCACCAGAGGGCTCATTCCCCGGAGTCCCAAGGGATCCCATAATTCCTTGGGAGCACAAGTATTTAAGAAGGCTTCACAGGTTGGAGAGGCACTCTGGAGACCTGCAATAAAAGACTAAGGTCACACTTTACTTTGAGCTCACCGTGTTCAGTCTGACTCTTTCTCCATACACTACAACTGGCAACGAGATACAGATAGCGAACCCAAAGATGCAGAGAACAGTGGGCATCCTGGAGAAATTTTCGGAGGGAGGTGATTGGGAAACTTTTGTAGAGTGACTCGACCAATTCTTCGTGGCCAACAAGCTAGATGGGGAAGAGAGCGCTGCCAAACGAAGGGCAATTCTCCTCACTGTCTGTGGAGCACCGACGTATGGCCTCATGAAGAATCTGATCACTCCAGTGAAACCCACGGAGAAATCGTACGATGATTTGTGCAACTGGTCCGAGAGCATTTGTACCCGAAGGAAAGCGTTCTGATGGCGAGGTACCGGTTCTACACCTACAAAAGGTCTGAAGGCCAGGAAGTGGTGATTTATGTCACCGAGCTAAGATGCCTTACAGGACATTGCGAATTTGAAGGACATTTGGAGCACATGCTCGGAGACTTTTTTGTACTTGGCATTGGCCATGAAACCATACTTCGCAAACTTTTGGCTGTAGAGACCCCAACCTTGAATAAGGCCATAGCGATAGCTCAGGCATTCATTGCCACCAGTGACAATACTAAACAAATCTCTCAGCACACAAGTGCTGCTACAAGTACTGTGAACAAAGTGATGTTGTTTTCGGATCGTAATGTACAGGGCAGGTCACACATACCTGCAGCTGCACGTCCGCAGATGTCTCAGAGTCCACCATCAAGGGTGATGAATGCAAGGCCATTAACACCTTGTTGGCGCTGCGGGGGTGATCATCGTTTCCATTCATACCGATTCAAAGGATACGTTTGCAAGGGCTGTAGAACAATGGGACACCTCCAACGAGTGTGCAGGCGAGATGCTAAGCCTGTTAAACCTACAAACCACCATGTTGCAGAAGAGGATCACAACGAAACAGAGCCTCAGATAGAGGAGGCAGAGGTACATGGGGTACACACATTCACCACGAATTGTCCCCCGATAATGCTGAATGTTGAACTAAATGGACTCCCGGTGTCAATGGAGCTGGACACGGGCGCAAGCCAGTACATCATGGGCAAAAAGACTTTCGAAAGGTTGTGGTGCAACAAGGCCTCAAGGCCAGTCTTAACTCCAATTCGCACGAAACTAAGAACTTACACAAAAGAACTGATTCCTGTAATCGGCAGTGCTACCGTAAAAGTCTCCTATGATGGAGCAGTGCACAAGTAACCACTCTGGGGGTACCAGGCGATGGTCCCACGCTGCTCGGCAGCAGCTGGCTGGAAAAGATATGCTGGAACTGGGACAACATCCGAGCGTTATCGGCCACTGACGACACTTCGTGTGCCCAGGTCTTAAATAAATTTCCTTCGCTGTTCGAACCAGGCATCGGGAAATTCCAAGGAGCAAAAGTGCAGATCCATCTAATTCCGGGGACGCGACCCATCCATCACAAGGCGAGAGCAATGCCGTACATGACGAGAGAAAGGGTAGAGATCGAGCTAGACCAGCTGCAACGAGAGGGTATCATTTCACCGATCGAGTTCAGCGAGTGGGCCAGTCCTATTGTCCCAGTCCTGAAGGGAGACGGCACCATCAGAATCTGTGGAGATTACAAAGTAACAATCAATCGTTTCTCCCAGCAGGACCAATACTCACTACCAAAAGCCGACAACCTCTTTGCAACGCTGGCAGGAGGAAAGACGTTCACGAAGCTAGATCTGACTTCAGCCTACATGATGCAGGAACTGGAGGAATCATCGAAGGCCCTCACCTGCATCAACACGCACAAAGGTCTTTTTGTTTATAACAGATGCCTGTTTGGAATCCGATTGGCAGCGGCGATATTCCAGAGAAACATGGAAAGTTTACTGACGTCGGTCCTGCACACTGTGGTCTTCCAGGACGACATCTTGATCACAGGTTGGAACACAGTCGAGCATCTGCAGAACCTGGAGGAGGTTCTTAGTCGACTCAGCCATGTGGGGCTCAGGTTAAAACGCTCGAAGTGCGTTTTCCTGGTGCCTGAAGTGGAGTTACTGGGAAGGAGGATTGCAGCGGACTGCATCAGGCCCACCAATGCAAAGACGGAGGAAATCGAGAACGCACTGAGGCCACAGAATGTGATAGAGCTGCAGTCATTTCTGGGACTCTTGAACTACTTTGATAACTTCTTACCGGGTCTCAGCACCCTGCTAGAACCACTGCATGTCTTACTACGAAAAGGGGGCGAATGGGTTTGGGGCAAAAGCCAAGAAAATGCCTTTGTAAAAGCGAGAAAATTGTTATGCTCAAACAATTTTCTTGTGTTGTATGATCCAT
Organism: Pristiophorus japonicus; assembly: GCF_044704955.1. Lineage (NCBI taxonomy): Eukaryota > Metazoa > Chordata > Chondrichthyes > Pristiophoridae > Pristiophorus > Pristiophorus japonicus. The sequence goes on along the minus strand of NC_091989.1, from coordinate 89,292,964 downwards.
GTAAGCATTTGGTACCAGCATGTGATGCGTCGTCATATGGTGTCGGGTGTGTATTGCAACAAGTTAATGATTTCGGGAAACTGCAACCAGTTGCTTATGCATCCAGGAGTCTGTCTAAGGTTGAGAGAGCCTACAGCATGATTGAAAAAGAAGCATTAGCATATGTCTATGGGGTAAAGAAAATGCATCAATACCTATTTGGGCTAAAATTCGAATTGGAAACTGACCATAAGTCACTTCTATCCCTGTTTTCCGAGAGTAAAGGGATAAATACCAACGCATCCAGAGATGGGCGCTCACGTTGTCCACATACAACTACGCCATCCGCCACAGGCCAGGCACAGAAAACTGCGCCGATGCTCTCAGTAGGCTGCCATTGCCCACCACGGGGATGGAAATGGCACAGCTCACATATCTAGCCATGGTTATGGAAGCATTTCAGAGTGAGCAATCACCCGTCACTGCCCGGCAGATCAAAACCTGGACAAGCCAGGACCCCTTATTATCTCGAGTCAAAAGCTGTGTGCTTCATGGGAGCTGGTCCAGTGTCCCAGTGGAAATGCAGGAAGAGATAAAGCTGTTCCAGCGGCGCAAAGATGAAATGTCTATACGGGCAGACTGCCTTCTGGGGGGCAATTGAGTTGTGGTCCCCAAGAAGAGCAGAGGCATCTTCATCAATTACCTCCACAGTACCCACCCAGGCATCATAATGATGAAAGCGATAGCTAGATTCCATGTGTGGTGGTCCGGTATCGATGCGGACTTAGAGTCCTGCATTCACAGATGTAATACATGCTCACAGTTAAGCAATGTACCCAGGAAGGCGCCGCTAAGTTTATAGTCTTGGCCCTCCAAACCGTGGTCTAGGGTACATGTCGACTATGTAGGCCCGTTCTTGGGTAAAATGTTCCTTGTGGTTGTAGACGCGTACTCCAAGTGGATTGAATGTGGGATAATGTCGGCTAGCACGTCCGCTGCCACTACTGAAAGTCTGCGGGCCATATTTGCCACACATGGCTTACCCGATGTCCTGGTGAGCGACAGCGGGCCATGTTTTACCAGTGCTGAATTCAAAGAATTCATGACCCGTAACGGGATCAAACATGTCACATCTGCCCCGCTTAAACCAGCATCCAATGGTCAGGCAGAGAGAGCAGTGCAAACCATCAAGCAGGGCTTGAAGAGGGTAACTGAAGGCTCACTGCAGACTCGCCTATCCTGAGTCCTGCTTAGCTACCGCACGAGACCTCACTCACTCACTGGGATCTCACCTGTTGAACTGCTCATGAAAAGAGCACTCAAGACAAGGCTCTCGTTAGTTCACCCTGATCTACATGAACAGGTAGAGAGCAGGCGGCTTCAACAAAGTGTATACCATGATAGCGCAAATGTGTCACGCGAGATTGAAATCAATGATCCTGTATTTGTATTAAATTATGGACAAGGTCCCAAGTGGCTTCCCGGCACTGTCGTGGCCAAGGAGGGGAGCAGGGTGTTTCGGGTCAAACTTTCAAATGGACTCATTCACCGGCAACACTTGGACCAAATCAAACTCAGATTCACGGACTATCCTGAGCAACCCACCTTGGACCCTAACATTTTTGATCCCCCAACATACACACCAGTGGCAACCGGCACCACGGTTGACCACGAAGCAGAACCCATCATCCACACCAGCTCTGCAGGGCCCAACACACCAGGCAGTCCAGCAAGGCCAGCTGCACAGCAGCCCAGCGAGGGCCCAACAAATGATTCAACACCAGCTTTCACACCGAGACGATCAACCAGGGCAAGAAGGGCCCCAGATCGACTCACATTGTAAATAGTTACACTATTGACTTTGGAGGGGAAATGTTGTTATATATGTATACTTGTATTTACTCTGTACAGCCACCAGAGGACTCATTCCCTGGAGTCACAAGGGATCCCATAATCCCTTGGTGGGCAACGGTAGCCGGCTGAGGGCATCGGTGCAGTTCTCAGTGCCTGGCCTGTGGCGGATCGTACATTTGTAGGCCGACAGTGTTAGTGCCCATTTTTGGATTCGCGACGAAGCATTGGTGTTTATGTCTTTGCTTTCCGAAAACAGTGACATTAGGGGCTTGTGGTCGGTTTCTAACTCGAATCTGAGTCCGAACAAATACTGGTGCATTTTCTTTACCCCATAGACACAGGCCAAAGCCTCCTTCTCAACCGTACTGTAGGCTCTTTCGGCCTTGGATAAACTTCTAGATGCATTTGCAACCGATTGGAATTTGCCCGCTACATTTGCTTGCTGTAAAACACACCCAACACCGTATGACGATGCGTCACATGCTAAAACTAGATATTTACCTGGGTCATACAATACAAGCAACTTGTTCGGACACAGCAAGTTTCTGGCCTTTTTGAAGGCAGCCTCTTGATTTTGACCCCAAACCCAGTCGTCTCCCTTGCGTAGCAACTTGTGCAACGCTTCGAGCAAGGTGCTCAACCTCGGAAGAAAGTTACCGAAATAGTTGAGGAGTCCCAAGAACGAGTGCAGCTCCGTTACATTTTGTGGTCTGGGTGCATTCTTGATGGCCTCTGTCTTCGAGTCTGCTGTAATCTTCCTCCCCAGGAATTCTACCTCTGGCACCAGGAAGACACACTTGGATCATTTCAGCCGGAGTCCAACTCTGTTTAGTCGACTTAAAACCTTTTGCAGGTGTTCGATGCTGTCACGCCCAGTGATTAGGATGTCATCCTGAAATACAATGGTGCGTGGAACCGATTTTAACAGACTCTCCATGTTCCTTTGGAAGATGACTGCAGCCGAACGGGCACCTGTGATACAAAAACAGTCCTTTGTGTGTGTTAATGCACCTTAATTTTTTCGACGACTCAGCCAGCTCCTGGGTCATGTAAGCGGAGGTTAGATCCAGCTTGGTGAACACCTTTCCCCCTGCTAATGTCGCAACGAGATCATCGGCTTTGGGTAGCGAGTACTGGTCCTGTAATGAAACTCGGTTCATCGTTACCTTGTAGTCGCCACAGATTCTGACTGTGCCATCGCTCTTTAGTACTGGAACAATCGGGCTGGCCCACTCATTGAATTCAACTGGTGATATGATTCCCTCGCTTTGAAATCTGTCCAATTCGATCTCCACTTTCTCCCTCATCATGTAAGGGACTTGTGATGAACAGGCCGTGCCTCAGGGACCAAATGGATCTGCACTTTGGCGCCTGTGAAGTTGCCGATGCCTGGTTCAAATAGGGATGGGAACTTGCTCAGCACTTAAGCACAGGAAGCATCATCCACTGAAGATAGTGCTTTGACGTCTTCCCAATCCCACCGAATCTTCCCCATCCAGCTTCTGCCAAGCAGCGTTGGCCCATCGCCTGGTACAACCCACAGTGGCAATTCGTGTATTTCTCCATCATAGGATACTTTTACGTTCGCACTGCCGATAACTGGGATCAGTTCCTTGGTGTAAGTACGCAGCTTTGTCTGAATCAGGCTCAGCTTGGGTCTTTGTTCTTTGTTGCCCCACAGCCTCTCAAATGCCTTCTGGCTCATAAGTGACTGACTCGCCCCTGTGTCCAACTCCATGGAAACAGGAATGCCATTTATCTTAACTTTCAGCATCATGGGGGGACTTTTGGTAGTGAAGGTGTGCACACCATGCACTGCTTCCTCGGGCTGAGTCGCCTCTCTAGCTTGTACTTTATGATCCTTGCTGGATCGGAAACCTCCTGCCGACTCCTCTGCTACGTTTTGAGTCGCAGTTCTTCTGCACGTTCGCTGTGGGTGGCCCTTTTGGCCACAGCCTTTGCACACATAGTGTCTGAATCGACACAGACGGGCCCGATGGTTACCCCCAAAATGCCAGCATGTTAAACGATTCACATTTACACCCCTTGGTGGACTCTGAGTTGGACTAATTCTTTGATCAACAGTTATTTCCTGCACAGTACTTGCCAGTGAGTTTTAATTCTGGGAGAATCTCAACGATGAGGTCGTGAACGCCTGGCTTAAGGTGATGGTCCGCTTTCGTCCCGTCCCGTCGCGAAAACGTCCCACAACACATTGTTGAGGAGTTCGCCAAATTCGCACGGTTCCGTGAGTCTTCGTATTCCGCTAAATCCTGGCCCTCGGTGCGGCGGTGTGTGTAGAAGCGATACTTGGCCAGCAAAACCCGAGTAAAGGCTTCACCCTCTGTGAACTTTTCTAAACTACCAACGGCAGCTATCTCTGCATGTAAGTCCAAGATCTGTACTCGTCGCCAGTTAATATGTCTCTACTTATCTGTAGAATAACTCCACGAGGCTTAGTGCTGTGTTTGAACTGCTGTGACCTTAGTCTCTTTATTGTAACTCAGAGTGAGGCAGCAACGTGGTGACCAGCTTTTTATACAGCTCCTGTTTGGGCCTCCCTAGTGGTATCAGCACAGTATATACAGAGTATACATATATGACAATCATCATCATCATAGGCAGTCCCTTGAAATCGAGGAAGACTTGCTTCCACTCTAAAAGTGAGTTCTCAGGTAACTGTACAGTCCAATACGGGAATTACAGCCTCTGTCACAGGTGGGACAGACAGTGGTTGAAGGAAAGGGTGGGTGGGAAGTCTGGTTTGACGTACGCTCCTTCCGCTGTCTACAATTGGTTTCCGCTTGTTCTTGGCGATGAGACTCAAGGTGCTCAGCGCCCTCCCGGATGCTCTTCCTCCACTTTGAGCGGTCTTGGGCCAGGGATTCCCAGATGCCGTTGGGGATGTTGCACTTTATCAAAGAGGCTTTGAGGGTGTCCTTGAAGCATTTCCTCTGCCCACCTGGGGCTGACTTGCCGTGTCGAAGCTCCGCGTAGAGCGCTTGCTTTAGAAATCTTGTGTCAGGCATTTGGACGATGTGGCCTGCCCAACGGAGCTGATCGAGTGTAGTTAATGCTTCGATGCTGGGGATGTTGGCCTGAGCAAGAACACTGACGGTGCGATACCCTCCCAGTGGATTTGCAGGATCATGCGGAGGCAGTACCAGTGTTTTGAGATGTCTGCTGTATATAGTCCACGTCTCTGAGCCATATGGAAGGGTGGGTATCACTACAGCCCTGTAGACCATGAGCTTGGTGCTGGATTTCAGATCCTGCTCGTCAAACACTCTCTTCCTCAGGCGACCGAAGGCTGCGCTGGCGCACTGGAGGCGGTGTTGGTCCTAGTCATTGATGTCTGCCCTTGCTGATAGTAAGCTCCCGAGGTATGGAAAATGGTCCACATTGTCCAGGGCCGTGCCATGGATTTTGATGACCGGGGGGCTGTGCTGTGGGATGGGGTCAGGTTGGTGGAGGACCTTTGTCTTACAGATGTTTAGTGTAAGGCTCATGCTCTCGTATGCCTCGGTGAAGCCCCTCCACAAAGCTGCAGTCCAGTGATACAAGAATAATGACTGTCTGAGCCTTGGATCGAGGTGTTTCTCTGCCTGGGTCTGAAGCTGGCAATCAAACCCCTTTCTCCACAGAGACTCGATGGGACCCCACCTCGCATCGCAATAACCGGGAAACCTGAACTCAAGTCTTTCATTTATTGCCGGGTCAGAGAGAATCACATACAAGGTGCGATGTATTTGCTTCATGGATTCTTTGCTTAAGAATTCATAGCAACACATTGCTATTAAGAACTAGTTCGTTTATTAACAAAGGTTTAACAATCACACTCCACATTACCAGTTCATCAATCAGGCTCACAACCACCTGCCTCATCGTGGATCCCCCGAACCCAACTGGCTGGGGTTTTATTGAGTCTTGTGAACATCACATGACTGGCTCAGCCATTCCCAACTCAATACCCGACAAACCTATGGGCATCCTGACAGGGGCATACATAACATGGAGCTACTCACTTATATAAGATAGCCCAGCAATTTAAAACAAGGGGAATGCTTGCTGATCGAGGGCTCATACGTCGTGCTATGCCAACAGATTTACATTGACTGGTCTTGCTCCTGCCTGGGATAAAATTCAGCTGCTTCTAGAAACATAGAAAATAGGTGCAGGAGTAGGCCATTCGGCGCTTCGTGCCTGCACCGCCATTCAATGAGTTCACGGCTGAACATGCAACTTCAATACCCCGTTCCTGCTTTCTCGCCATACCCCTTGATCCCCCTAGTAGTAAGGACTACATCTAACTCCTTTTTGAATATATTTAGTGAATTGGCCTCAACACTTTCTGTGGTAGAGAATTCCACAGGTTCACCACTCTCTGGGTGAAGAAGTTTCTCCTCATCTCGGTCCTAAATGGCTTACCCCTTATCCTTAGACTGTGACCCCTGGTTCTGGACTTCCCCAACATTGGGAACATTCTTCCTGCATCTAACCAGTCTGTCTAAACCCGTCAGAATTTTAAACGTTTCTATGAGATCCCCTCTCATTCTTCTGAACTCCAGTGAATACAAGCCCAGTTGATCCAGTCTTTCTTGATATGTCAGTCCCGCCATCCCGGGAATCAGTCTGGTGAACCTTCGCTGCACTCCCTCAATAGCAAGAATGTCCTTCCTCAAGTTAGGAGACCAAAACTGTATACAATATTCCAGGTGTGGCCTCACCAAGGCCCTGTACAACTGCAGTAACACCTCCCCGCCCCTGTACTCAAATCCCGTCGCTATGAAGGCCAACATGCCATTTGCTTTCTTAACCGCCTGCTGTACCTGCATGCCAACCTTCAATGACTGATGTACCCAGGTCTCGTTGCACCTTCCCTTTTCCTAATCTGTCACCATTCAAATAATAGTCTGTCTCTCTGTTTTTACCACCAAAGTGGATAACCTCGCATTTATCCACATTATACTTCATCTGCCATGCATTTGCCCACTCACCTAACCTATCCAAGTCACTCTGCAGCCTCATAGCATCCGCCTCGCAGCTCACACTGCCACCCAACTTCGTGTCATCCGCAAATTTGGAGATACTACATTTAATCCCCTCGTCTGAATCATTAATGTACAGTGTAAACAGCTGGGGCCCCAGCACAGAACCTTGCAGTACCCCAATAGTCACTGCCTGCCATTCTGAAAAGTACCCATTTACTCCTACTCTTTGCTTCCTGTCTGCCAACCAGTTCTCAATCCACGTCAGCACACTACCCCCAATCCCATGTGCTTTAACTTTGCACATTAATCTCTTGTGTGGGACCTTGTCGAAAGCCTTCTGAAAGTCCAAATATACCACATCAACTGGTTCTCCCTTGTCCATTCTACTGGAAACATCCTCAAAAAATTCCAGAAGATTTGTCAAGCATGATTTCCCTTTCACAAATCCATGCTGACTTGGACCTATCATGTCACCTCTTTCCAAATGCGCTGCTATGACATCCTTAATAATTGATTCCATCATTTTAACCACTACCGATGTCAGGCTGACCGGTCTATAATTCCCTGTTTTCTCGCTCCCTCCTTTTTTAAAAAGTGGGGTTACATTGGCTACCCTCCACTCCATAGGAACTGATCCAGAGTCTATGAAATGTTGGAAAATGACTGTCAATGCATCCGCTATTTCCAAGGCCACCTCCTTAAGTACTCTGGGATGCAGACCATCAGGCCCTGGGGATTTATCGGCCTTCAATCCCATCAATTTCCCCAACACAATTTCCCAACTAATAAGGATTTCCCTCAGTTCCTCCTTCTTACTAGACCCTCTGACCCCTTTTATATCCGGAAGGTTGCTTGTGTCCTCCTTAGTGAATACTGAACCAAAGTACTTGTTCAATTGGTCCGCCATTTCTTTGTTCCCCGTTATGACTTCCCTTGATTCTGACTGCAGGGGACCTACGTTTGTCTTTACTAACCTTTTTCTCTTTACATATCTGTAGAAGCTTTTGCAGTCCGTTTAATGTTCCCTGCAAGCTTCCTCTCATACTCTATTTCCCCCCTCCTAAACAAACCCTTTGTCCTCCTCTGCTGAGTTCTAAATTTCCCCCAGTCCCCGGGTTCGCTGCTATTTCTGGCCAATTTGTATGCCACTTCCTTGGCTTTAATACTATCCCTGATTTCCCTTGAAAGCCACGGTTGAGCCACCTTCCCTTTTTTATTTTTACGCCAGACAGAGATGTACAATCTCACCCTGGTCAGCCTTTACCCTCTCGGTTGAACAACTACCTCACTTGATGACTTCTGCAACAAAGCAAGGAGCGATGTTCAGTGATGCTTAATTTGTGTTATCTCCATCCTTAACTCCAAAACATATTTACACATTGAGAATGCCAGACTTTGAATTTCAACGGACTGTTTGTATATTCAGCTAGACTGAAGGTGCAGTAATATTTACAAAGTGACCAGCCACCTCTCATGAAGTAATAGATATAGCAAGTGTGGACTTTCTTCAGATTCAAAATGTGATGAAACTGCCTGTTCGTCCCACTCCAGAGACTTGAGCACGTAATCCAGGCTGACACTCCAGTGCAGTACTGAGGGAGTGCCGCACTGTCGGAGGGGCAGTACTGAGGGAGCGCCACACTGTGGGAGGGGCAGTACTGAGGGAGTGCCGCACTGTCGGAGGGGCAGTACTGAGGGAGCGCCGCACTGTCGGAGGGGTGGTACTGAGGGAATGCTGCACTGTCGGACGGGCGGTACTGAGGGAATGCCGCACTGTCGGAGGGGCAGTACTGAGGGAGTGACGCATTGTCGGAGGGGTGGTGCTGAGGGAGTGCTGCACTGTTGGAGGGGCGGCACTGAGGGAGTGCTGCACTGTCGGAGGGGCGGTACTGAAGGAGCGCCGCACTGTCAGAGGGGCAGTACTGAGGGAGCGCCGCACTGTCGGAGGGTCAGTACTGAGGGAGCGCTGCACTGTCGGTGGGGCAATGCTGAGGGAGCGCCGCACTGTCGGACGGGCAGTAGTGAGGGAGTACCACACTGTCGGAGGGGCAGTACTGAGGGAGCGCCGCACTGTTGGAGGGGCAGTACTGAGGGAGTGCCGCACTGTCGGAGGGGCAGTACTGAGGGAGCGCCGCACTGTCGGAGGGGCAGTACTGAGGGAGCGCCGCACTATCGGAGGGGTGGTACTGAGGGAATGCTGCACTGTCGGACGGGCGGTACTGAGGGAATGCCGCACTGTTGGAGGGGCGGCACTGAGGGAGTGCTGCACTGTCGGAGGAGCGGTACTGAAGGAGCGCCGCACTGTCAGAGGGGCAGTACTGAGGGAGCGCCGCACTGTCAGAGGGTCAGTACTGAGGGAGTGCCGCACTGTCGGTGGGGCAATGCTGAGGGAGCGCCGCACTGTCGGACGGGCAGTAGTGAGGGAGTACCACACTGTCGGAGGGGCAGTACTGAGGGAGCGCCGCACTGTTGGAGGGGCAGTACTGAGGGAGTGCCGCACTGTCGGAGGGGCAGTACTGAGGGAGCACCGCACTGTCGGAGGTGCCGTCTTTCAGGTGGGACGTCTGCCCTCTCAGATGGGCGTACATTGTCTCATGGCACGAATCGAATAAGAACAGAGCAGTTCTCCCCAGTGTCCTGGACAATATTTATCCCTCAACCAACATCACTAAAACAGATCAGCTGGTAATTATGGGGTCTTGCTGTGCACAAATTAGTGTCAAATTTCCTATAGTGCGACAGTGGTTACTTTTCAAAATAGCACCTTACAAAGCGCTTTGGGATGCCTTGAGGTTGTGACGGGTCTGATATAAAAGCAAGTCTGACTTTGTTGACCAACATTCCTCTCTCAATCGACACAGCCAAACTAAAGCCTGAACTGATTACTCATCTGACTGCTGTTTAGGGGACCTCCTGTGAGCAGAATGGTTGCTGCATTTGTCTACATAACAGTCACTGCACCTCAAAAAAAATCATTGTGTGATGGGTTTGCGATGTTTCGATCCGATGGAACGGCAAATCCTTCTGTTTTTGATGGACTATTTGGAACGGAGCAGTTAAGAACACAGCTCTGCACAACGTTGCTGCCCCTTCTAACAGCAAAGTTCTGGGACAGTTGCTGGCAATAGAAGTAGCACATCTACAACCAACGTTACCAAGTCTGCCTCTCAGGATCGGGTTGGTAATGCCTCCCTCCACAGTCGAATAACCTGCCTATTCCTATTTCTAAGTTCACGCACGAAGAATGGAGACTTGGATGTGAGGGCCGCCTGTGGAAGAATCAACACCTTCAGGGGCAGAAAATCAGGCACCTCCCCACCCCCCCCGCCCCACTTTGTAACTTATTGACCTTTCTAGAACTATCATTATGTTGAATACTCATTGTGGATTTCTGCCATGTAGGCCCTAAAAAGCACTGAGGGCTTAATTTTTTTACCCATGGGCTATGAGTGGTAATCTAGCCCAGGGATTGTACTGACAGCTCACTATTTATTTGGCCTCAATCTTTTATCCTTCCCTTCCCCACTTCCCCCGGCCATCACTGCTAGATACTTCCCCACAGAGCACGGTAACTAAACTAAAGCCAAGGGAAATAGAACATTAATAATCCATATTCCTAAACCAATCACAATGCAGTTTACAACTAGAGTGCAGCTCTGTTAATTAAATAAATGTATTCCAATTAGCTAAATGCAGTACTGACTTAAATAAGTTGTTTGTCAGAAATAAGGTTTCCCGGCAATAATTTGATGGTTGAGGAGAACACAATCAATGAATGTTCACATGAGACGTTATACATCACTGGCCAGGTCACTTTGCCCAGTTGCAACTTACACAATCAGCCTTTAACCAAATCAACCATTTCAGGGCAGGGTCTGGTTTGCGATTGAAGCAATCTATCACAACTCTGGATCTCCCATCACAAGCTCTCCCGTCCATAGAACAAAGAAAGGAAAGCTTGCATTTATAAAGCAACCATTCACAACCCCAGGACATCCCAAAGCGCTTTACAGCCAATGAAATACAGGTTGAACCTCCCTTATCCAGAACTCCCTTATCCAGAACCACCCCTAGTCCAGAACCATTCCCAGCCATCGGGTGGCGCATGCGCACAACTCCGACATGAACAAATTGAAGTCCTTCCTCGCTGCCGACTCCCGCAATCGCTGGCCTGACCCCGCGATCCACCGACCCCCCCCTTCCCCCCATGATCTCTCTGCCACTCTCCCAGCCCCAAGCCAGCCAGCCCCGATATCCCCTTGCTCAGTACCTGTACCACCAATTTAACATGACAAAAACCCTTATCCAGAACAGGCCAGGTCCCGAGGGTTCCTGATAAGGGAGGTTTAACCTGTACTTTTGAAGTGTAGTCACGGTTGTACTGTAAGAAACGCGGCAGCCATAAGATCCCACAAACAACAATGTGATAATGACCAGATCATCTGTTGTAGTAGTGTTGGTTAAGGGATAAATATTAGCCAGGACTCCGGGGATAACTCCCCTGCTCTTCTTCAAAATAGTGCCATGGGATCTTTCACGTTCACCTGCGAGAGCAGATGGGATCTTGGTTTAACGTCTCATCTGAAAGATGGCACCTCCGACAGTGCAGCACTGAGGTGTCACCCTAGATTTTGTGCTCAGGACCCTGGAGGGGGACTTGAACCCATGACCTTCTGACTCCGATGTGAGAGTATTGTCACTGAGCCACAACTGACATCACAAGAGCGACATATCCCGAGGGAAACAGATGTGGTGAGCCAAGGCCTGTGGGCGTGCTGCAGGAACCATTGTGTAAGACACTCCCTGGTCCTTCAGTCCATGAAAAACACTTTGATGTATTGACCCCTACATAGAATTCGATGGGCAGAATATATAGAGCCGGGCTTTAATGGGCATCTCACCACTTGTTGTGTCTCAATCTTCCATCATCCATTGTCAACAAAACTTTCTGTGGCCACCATTACCCGATGATTACCAATATGGCATTGTGATATACGAGAAATCTGGGAATATAAGAACATAAGAAATAGGAGCAGGAGTAGGCCATATACCCCCTCGAGCCTGCTCTGCCATTCAATAAGATCATGATCTGATCTTGGCCTCAACTCCAATTTCCTGCCCGCTCCCCATAACCCTTGAAACATAGAAACATAGAAAATAGAAGCAGTAGTAGGCCATTCGGCCCTTCGAGTCTGCACCGCCATTCAATATGATCATGGCTGATCCTCTATTTCAACACCATATTCCCGCTTTTTCCCCATACCCCTTGATGCCTTTTGTTTCTAGAAATCTATCTATCTCCCTCTTAAATATATTCAGTGACTTGGCCTTCTGTGGTAGACAATTCCACAGGTTCACCACCTTCTGAGTGAAAACATTTCTCCTCATCTCGGTCCTAAATTTCCTACCCCGTATCCTGAGACTGTGACCCCTTGTTCTAGACTTCCCAGCCCGGGGAAACATCCTCCCCGCATCCAGTCTATCCAACCACGTCAGAATTTTATACGTTTCAATGAGATCCCCTCTCATTCTTCTAAACTCCAGTGAATACAGGCCTCGTCGACTCAATCTCTCCTCATATGACAGTCCTGCCATCCCAGGAATCAGTCTGGTGAACCTTCGCTGCACTCCATCTATGGCAAGTATATCCTTTCTTAGGTAAGGAGACCAAAACTGTACACAATACTCCAGGTGCGGTCTCACCAAGGCCCTGTGTATCATGATAACTCCCTTATCATTCAAAAATGGGAATGTGGTCACTTGCTCTGAAGTTTAATCTCTTGTTTCCCGCTAGTTGCTTCTGACTTTCCAAACACACGGCAATTTTAAGCGCTTCACAATCATGGCTTAGTTTGTGTCAAAATACAATGACTGTTGTCCAATCCAACATTCTCTGGCAGCTCAGGCTCCATACCCTTGACAATCCCAATAACATGACGATTCTTCCCACGAGTCCATGGGGGTAAAATTCTGCTTTGGCGTGGGCGGGAAAACAGGCAGATCAGCCTCCTAGTACACACCTTGCCCGGAGATCACGCTATCGCTCATTTTGTGCCACTCCCACTTATCGCATCAGTCTCACTGCTTCTATGATTTGCTCTAGCACAGCCCTTACCTTGTGTGTCAGCTGTGGCTCCTGCCTCTGAGTCAGAAGGTTGTGGGTTCAAGTCCCACTCCAGAGACTTGAGCACAAAATCTAGGCTGACACCCCAGTGCAGTGCTGAGGGAATGCTGCACTGTTGGAGGTGGCAGGACAGACGATGTGTTTCTGTTGTTGCATGTGAGAGCTGGTGGACCCCATTGAGGTCCACGGTGACCACATCTGCAGCAAGTGTCTGCAGCTCGAGGAGCTTCGGCTCTGAGTTGATGAGCTGGAGTCCGAGCTGCAGACACTGCGACACATCAGGGAGGGGGAGAGTTATCTGGTCGCTGTGTTCCAGGAGGCAGTCACACCCCCTTTGGTTAAATAATTCAAATTTGGTCCATGGTCAGGGACAGGAGGGTGTGACTACGAGTGAGGAAGGTATGGGGACCCAGGATGGAGTGATGGAGGAGCCTCGGCCCTTGCTATTGTCCAACAGGGTCGAGGTTCTTCCTCCCTGTGTGGACGAAGGCAGGGGCTGCAGGGAGGGTGAGCAAACTGACCACAGCACCGTGGTACAGGGGGCCATTCAAGTGGGGGGAGTAAAAAGAAACATTGTAGTGGTAGGGGACAGCAGAGTTAGGGCGATAGATACAGTTCTCTGCAGTCGAGAGCGTGAGTCCCAAAGGCTGTGTTGCCTGCCTGGTGCCAGAGTTAAGGACATCTCCTCTGGGCTGGAAAGGAACTTGGAGTGGGAGGGGGAAGATCCAGTTGTCATGGTCCACGTAGGAACCAATGATATAGGTAGGACAAAGGAAGAGGTTCTGCTGAGGGATTATGAGTAGCTAGGGGCCAAATTAAAAAGCAGAACCACAAAGGTAATAATCCCTGGATTACTACCTGAGCCACAAGCACATTTGCATAGGGTAAATAAGGTCAGAGAGATGAACGTGTGGCTCAAAGACTGGTGTGGGAGCAATGGGTTTTGGTTCGTGAGACACTGGCACCAGTACTGGGGTAAGAGGGAGCTGTTCCATTGGGACAGCTTCACTTAAACCTTGCTGGGACTAGGGTCCTGGCAAATCGAATAACTAGGGCTGTGGGGCTTTAAACTAAATACTCGGGGGGAGGGTGCTGGTGTATGGAAATTTAAAAATTCAAAGAATAAGGAGAAGGCAGTAGAGCAGGGTAGCACTGGGGGAAATGAAAACCAGAGCGTAACAGGAAGGGACAGAATGTTTAAACATAAAAGTGAATCAGAAAGTGGAGTCAAAGCAGGAAAAAAGGGTAGAAAAACAAATTTAAAAGCTCTTTATCTGAATGCACGCAGCATTCATAACAAAATAGATGAGTTAACGGCACCAATAGATACAAATGGGTATGGTCTGATAGCCATTACAGAGATGTGGTTGCAAGGTGACCAGAACTGGGAACTGAATATTCAGGGGTATTTGACAATCCGGAAGGACAGACAGAAAGGAAAAGGAGGTGGGATAGCTCTGTTAATAAAGGATGAGATCAGTGCTTTAGTGAGAAACAATATTGGGGCTCAGAGGATCAAGATGTCGAATCAGTTTGGGTGGAGATAAGGAATAATAAAAGGAAAAAGTCGCTGGTGGGTGTAGTCTATAGGCCCCCTAACAGTAGCTACACTGTTGGACGGAGTATAAACCAAGAAATAATGGAGGCATGTAAAAAAGGAACGGCAATAATCATGGGCGATTTTAACCTTCATATTGATTGGACAAAGCAAATTGGCCAGGGTAGCCTTTGAGGAAGAGTTCTGGGATAGTTTCCTTGAACAGTACGTTGTGGAACCAACCAGGGAGCAGGCTATCTTAGATCTGGTACTGTATAAAGAGACAGGATTAATAAACGATCTCCTAGTAAAGGATCCTCTAGGAATGAGTGACCATAGCATGGTTGAATTTCAAATTCAGTTGGAGGGCGAGAAAGTTGGATCACAAACCAGGGTCCAAAGCTTAAACAAAGGAGACTACAAAGTTATGAGGGCAGAGTTGGCTAAAGTGGACTGGGAAAATAGATTAAAATATGGGACGGTTGATGAGCAGTGGCAGGCATTTAAGGAGATATTTCATAACTTGCAACAAAAATATATCCCAATGAGAAGGAAAGGTTGTAAGAGTAGGGATAACCATTCGTGGCTAACTAAGGAAATAAGGGATGGTATCAAATTGAAAACAAAGGCATACAATGTGGCCAAGACTAGTGGGAGGCCAGAGGATTGGGAAATTTTTAAAAGCCAGCAAAGAACAATTAAAAAAATAAAGAGAGGGAAGATAGAAAGTGAACTAGCACAAAAAACAGAAATAAGAGTTTCTACAGGTACATAAAAATGAAAAGAGCGTCTAAAATAAATGTTGGCCCCTAGAGGATGAGACTGGGGAATTAATAATGGGGAACAGGGAAATGGCAGAGACTTTGAACAAATATTTTGTATCGCTCTTCACAGTAAAAGACACTAAAAACATCCCAAGGGGCTATAGGGAGAGAGGAACTTAATACAATCACTATCACTAAAGAAGTTGTAGTCGGTAAAAGAATGGGATTAAATGCGGACAAGTCCCCTGGACCTGATGGCCTGCATCCTCGGGTCTTAAAAGAAGTGGCTGCAGAGATAGTGGATGCATTGGTTGTAATCGACCAAAATTCCCTGGATTCTGGGGCGGTCCCAGCGGATTGGAAAACTGCAAATGTAATGCCACTATTTAAAAAAGAAGGCAGACAGAAAGCAAGAAACTATAGATCGGTTAGCCTAACATCTGTCATTGGGAAAATGCTGAAGTCCATAATTAAGGAAGCAGTAGCAGGACATTTGGAAAAGTATGATTCAATCAAGCAGAGTCAGCATGGTTTTCTGGAAGGGAAATCATGTTTGACAAATTTGCTGGAGTTCTTTGAGGATGTAACGAGCAGGGTGGATAAGGGGGAACCAGTGGATGTGGTGTATTTGGATTTCCAGAAGGCATTCGATAAGGTGCCACCTAAAAGGTTACTGTCCAAGATAAAAGTTCACGGAGTTGGGGGAAACATATTAGCATGGATAGAGGATTGACTAACAGAAGACAGAGAGTCGGGATAAATAGGTCATTTTCCGGTTGGCAAATGGTAACTAGTGGGATGCAGCAGGGATCGGTGTTGGGGCCTCAACTATTTACAATCTATATTAATGGATGAAGGGATTGAGTGTAACGTAGCCAAGTTTGCTGATGATACAAAGATGGGAGGGAAAGCAATGTGTGAGGAGGACACAAAAAATCTGCAAAAGGATATAGACAGGCTAAGTGAAGGACAAAAATTTGGCAGATGAAGCATAATGTAGGAAAATGTGAGGTTATCCACTTTGGCAGAAATAATAGAAAAGCAGATTATAATTTAAATGGAGAAAAATTGCACAGTGCTGCAGTACAGAGGGACCTGGGAGTCCTTGTGCATGAAACACAAAAAGTTAGCATGCAGGCACAGCAAGTAATCAGGAAGGCAAATGGAATGTTGGCCTTTATTGCAAGGGGGATAGAGTATAAAAGCAGAGAAGTCCTGCTACAACTGTACAGGGTATTGGTGAGGCCACACCTAGAGTACTGCGTATAGTTTTGGTCTCCGTATTTAAGGAAGGATATACTTGCATTGGAGGCAGTTCAGAGAAGGTTCACTAGGTTGATTCCGGAAATGAGGGGGTTGACTTATGAAGATAGGTTGAGTAGGTTGGGCCTATACTCATTGGAGTTCAGAAGAATGAGGGGTGATCTTATCGAAACACATAAGATGATGAGGGGGCTCGACAAGGTGGATGCAGAGAGGATGTTTCCACTCAGAGGGGAAACTAAAACTAGGGGACATAGTCTCAGAATAAGGGGCCGCCCATTTAAAACTGAGGCGAGGAGGAATTTCTTCTCTCAAAGGGTTGTAAATCTGTGGAATCTTCTGCCCCAGAGAGCTGTGGAGACTGGGTCATTGAATATATTTAAGGCGGAGATAGACAGATTTCTGAGCGATAAGGGAATAAAGGGTTATGGGGGGCGGGCGAGGAAGTGGAGCTGAGTCCATGATCAGATCAGCCATGATCTTATTGAATGGTGGAGCAGGCTTGAGGGGCCGAATGGCCGACTCCTGCTCCTATTTCTTATGCTGTTGTGCCATCTTTCGGATGAGACGTTAAACCGAGGCCCCGTCTGCTCTCTCAGGTGGATGTAAAAGATCACATGGCACTATTTCGAAGAAGAGCAGGGGAGTTATCCCCAGTGTCCTGGCCAATATTTATCCCTCACTCAACATAACAAAAAAGATTATCTGGTCATTATCACATAGCTGTTTGTGGGAGCTTGATGTGCGCAAATTGGCTGCCGCGTTTCCTGCATTACAACAGTGACGACACTCCAAAAGTACTTCATTGTCTGCAAAGCACTTTGACGTGTCTGATGGTCGTGAAATGCACAATATAAATTGTAATACAGGTACAGCGGCCAAAATCCAGAGTTCCAGAATCCGGAATGTTCTGAAATCCAGACTGCGGGACGATCCATGACAGAGTTGTCGGGAATCCGTAAAAAGTTCCGGAATCCAGACCGGACGACCCTACCGACCTCGGAGACTTGCCGCTGCCCGACCTCAGGCCTCGCCGCTCTTACCTTGGGGTCTCCTCGCCGGCACACCCGAACAGCTCCTTGGCGGGGCTCGACGATCCAAACAGTTCTTCAGCGGGATTTCCCCCCAGCTTTCTGACCTGGGCTCGGGTGTTTCCAGATTTGTGACGTCAGAAAACAAATCGAAAATCTGAAAAAACCCGGAATCCGGAACGGCCTCAGTCCCAAGAGTTACGGATTTTGGACGCTCAACCTGTATATTCTTTCGACATCACTAAAGCACACACACACACACACACAAGATGGCTCCATTATATCATGTGACTTTTATTGTATTCACAGCAGCAATTGCATTACCGCAGTAGTCCACAAGATGGAGCTCTATATTACACTTCTCCCTCCTTAATGATGAAGTAATCGTAATAAAATAATCATCATACATAACTTGCATGGTTATACACAACAAAAAATATGGACTTATTTTTACCATATTTACAAATCAAATTTAACCACTGGTTTTCTATTTCGAAGAGGATACCTTCACTCTCGAACAGAACCTTCCAAACATGGTGTCGAACTTAGACTCATTCTAGGCTGAGTCTGAGGAAAGTTTTTCCCCAAGGGCAAACCTTGATCTACCTTTGAACTCTCTACAACTTCAGACTGTTTGTCTGCCTGATTCGGACTCCGATTTAAATTCTGACTTTCTCCTGGACTTGTTTCTAGTACATTTGATGTAGGATTTGCTACTGGTACTCTACTTGTAATAAGACTATCTGATGAGTCAGCAATAATCGAATCATTCCAACTTCCAACTCCTTCCACATCTGTAGGTAAAATATGATCAGTGTGAATAACCTAACCTGTCTATGATCAAACATCTTTACCAAATATGTGCGAGGACCACATTTCTTCACCACTCTTCTTGGTAACCACTTTAACCATTTACGGTGATGGTTCTTCACTCTCACCTCCTGATTTAATTTCACATTTCTCTATCTTACTCTAACTCTGTAATGATTCTCTTGCTGTCTTAATTGTTTCTCTTCTGCTGACTATGCCAAGTTTGGCTTTACCAACGAGAACCTGGTTCGTGGCTGTCCTTTGAGAAACAACTCTGTTGGTGTTCTACCAGTAGTTGTATGAGGAGTATTACGATAAGTTATTCAAAAATTTGCTAATTTGTGGTCCAATGACAACTGCCGTTTCTTTGGATTTGGATCCAACATTTGCTTGATGAGAGCATGTTTTACTATTTTTACTGTTCGCTCTGCTGCAGCATTTGAAGCAAGGTGGTACGGTGGAACCTTGGTATATTTCACACCATTTCTGCTCATGAACTGTGCAAATTCTTCTGAACAAAATTGCGGCCCATTATCAAACACAATTTCTTCTGGGAGGCCATATGAATAAAGCAATCTTCGCAAATTGTCTAGTGTTTTACTTGTTGTTATTTTCCTCATTGGATACACCTCTACGCACTTTGAATGGCTATCAATCACAATGAACAATTGTTGTCCTTCTAGCTCAGCAAAATCGATATGTAACCTTTGCCACACCCTGGGATGCCTTTTCCATGGCTGTAATGGTACTGATGGTGGTTTCTTGCTTATCGATTGACATGTTATACACTGACTAATGATGCACTCTATGGGCCCAAGTTTCGAGCCGCGCCTAGAACGGCGCAGTCCCAACTTGGACGCCCGTTCTTCGCGCCACAAAGTGCGCCTAAAAAAACCCTCCAGATTCTCCACCTCCCTGCAGGTCTTCTGGCTCTCGGCGCAGCGCAGCAGGAGCTGTAGGGGGCGGAACCAGGTCCCTGCGCTGAAAACAGTGCCGGGACCTCTGCATATGCGCGTTACAGTGGGCAAGCATGTTCAGTAGCTCCAGGCGCCGAACTGTGTGGGAGGGGCCCGAAGCACGCAGCCCCTAGCCCTGGCCGAATGGCCTCACTGGGGCTGCGTGAATACGGCTCCTCCCACGGTCAGCTCCTGCTTCCTCCCGACCCGACTCGATTCCCGCTTCCCGCCCCCCGCCTCCAGACCGGACCGGACCCGACCCGACTCCCGCTCCCCCCCCCCCCCCCGCCCCCGGACTGGACCGGACCCAACTCCCACTTCCCCCCCCCCCCCAGGACTGGATCCAACCTGACCTCCCTCCCCACGACCTGACCTCCCTCTCCCTCCCTCCCCCCGACCCGAACTCCCTCTCCCTCCCTCCCTCCGACCCGAACCGAACCGACCTCCCTCCCACCACCCCCCTGACCCGACCCAACGCCACCTACCTGTAAATCTGGTGCTGGGGACGGGCGCTGCCCGAAGTCTCGGGCCCGGCCCGTTGAGCCTCCCTCCCCCTTCTCCTTTCCCCCCCCCCAGCTCCTTCCCCCCCATCCCCCCATCCCCCCATCTCCTTCCTCCCATCTCCTTCCCCCCCATCTCCTTTCCCCCCCCATCTCCTTCCCCCCATCTCCTTCCCCCCATCTCCTTCCCTCCCCATCTCCTTCCCCCCATCTCCTTTCCCCATCTCCTTTCTCCCCCTTCTCCCCTTTATCCCCTTCTCTCCCCCCTCCCTCTTCTCCCCCATCCCTCCCCCTTCTCCCCCTTCCCTCCCTCTGCTCCCCACTCTCTCCCTCTACCCCCCTCCTCCCCCTCCAATCGCTGTCAGAAACACAGACACTGACAGACAGAGAATGAGAGACACACACAGACAGACAGAGAGATACAGACCCTGACAGAGACACACTGGGGGGGGGGGGCATCCCAGCACGCTCTTGGAGGGCTCCCGGTGCTGCAGTCGGTAAGTAGAAAATGTTTTATTTATTGATTTAAAAAAAAAATGATTTCTTATTAATTTTTTTTGATTGATTTATTGGTTGATTTATTGATGTATTTATCATTTATTATTGATGATGGCTCTTTATTTGTAAAACTGAAGTGTTTAATGTTTGTAAACTTCCCTTTAAACCCCCCCCCCATTCCCTACGCCTGATTTGTAACCTACGCCTGATTTTCTAAAGTGTAGACAAGGTATTTTCAAGCGTACAAAAATCTTCACTTACTCCATTCTAAGTTAGTTTGGAGTAAGTTTTCACTGACGAAACTTTGAAAACAGGCGTAAGTGGCCGGACACGCCCCCTTTTGAAAAAAAAATTCTGTTCCAAAGTGAAACTGTTCTAACTGACTAAAACTGGAGCAAACTAAATGTTGAGAATTCCGATTTCTAAGATACTGTGTTCTACACCAGTTGCTCTTAAAAATCAGGAGCAAATCATGTGGAAACTTGGGGCCCATATCTTTATCTAGACCATAAGTAACTGTGTGAAAATCTCTTGGTCAAGCACATTCCCAGGTGGTTGTCATGAAGATCTCCTAATAATTTGTACCTGAACTTATTTGGAATAACTACTCTTGCACCCCACATGATACAATCTTTATCCACTGATAATTCATTCCTACGAACAAAGTATGGATGAAATCTTTCTCTGATTCCTGATTTGGCCAGCCATTTGCGATGTAATCATACACCTTTGACATAGCTAGGTTACCTTTGGTTGCTCTATCAATCTCTTCAACTGTGACTGGCAATTCATTAATGTATGAAAAATAGAACACTTCTTCCCTATTGGGTGTAACTTGTGATGGGGATGGCAATCTAGACATAGCATCATCATTACTGTGATCAGTTGATCATCTCAATGTCATACGTATATGCTGACAAAATCAAAGCCCATCTCTGTATTCAGGCTGCAGCTAAGGTTAGAACTGGGGTCTTTGGATGGAGGATTGCTGTCAGGGTCTTATGGTCAGTAATGATGGTAAACTTATGACCATACAAGTATTTGTGGAACTTCTTGACCCCAAAAATCAATGCCAAAGCTTCTCTTTTGATTTGCGCATAATTACGCTCACTGACACCAAGTGTGCATGAAGCAAAATCAATTGGTCTCTCCTCCTCACTGCATAATACATGAGAGATCACTGACCCAAGAGATTTGAAATGCTAGCTTGATCTCCTTAGATACGTCATAGTGAACTCTTCTTCTTAGACAGTCCCTCGGAGTTGAGATGACTTGCTTCCGCACTAATATGAGTTCTCAGGTGACTGATGAGTCCAATGTAGGACCTACAGTCTCTGTCACAGGTGGGGCAGACGGTGGTTGGAGGGACGGGTGGGTGGGGTGCTTGGGTTGTCCTGCGCTCCTTCCACTGTTTGCGTTTGGCTTCCGCATGCTCGCGGCGAAGAGATTTGAGATGTTCGGCACCTTCCTGGATGTTCTTCCTCCACTTTGAGTGGTCTTGGGCCAGAGACTCCCAGGTGTCGGTGAGAATGTTGCACTTTGAGGATGTCCTTGAAACGTTTCCTCTGCCCACCTTGGACTCGCTTGCTGTGACGGAGCTCTGAGTAGAGCACTTGTTTTGGGAGTCTAGTATTGGGCATGTGGAAGATGTGGCCCATCACTCAGAGCTGATCGAGTGTGGTCAATGCTTTGATGCTGGGGATGTTGGCCTGAGCGAGAACACTGACGTTGGTACGCCTATCCTGCCAATGGATGTGCAGGATCTTGTGAAGGCAGCGTTGGTGGTACTTCTCCAGTGCTTTGAGGTGCCTGTAGTACATAGTCTATGTCTCTGAGCCATGTCGGAGGGCGGGTATCACTACTGCTCTGTAGACCATGAGCTTGCCGGGTTTGAGGTTCTGGTCTTCAAACACTCTCTTCCTCAGGTGACTGAAGGCTGCACTGGCATACTGAAGGTGGTGTTGGACTTCGTCATCAATGTCTGCCCTTTTTGACAGTAGGCTTCCGAGGTATGGAAAATGGTTCACGTTGTCCAAGGCCTTGTCATGGATCTTGATAATCGAGGGGCAGTACTGTGTGGTGGGGGCAGGTTGATAGAAAACCTTTGTCTTACGGATGTTTAGTGTAAGGCGCATACTCTGACATGCTTCGGTGAAGATGTTATGATGGTTTGTAGTTCGACCTCCGAGTGTGCGCAAATGCAAACGTCATCTGCATATTGTAATTCAATGACAGAGGATGGGACGACCTTGGATCTGGACTAGAGGCGACGGAGGTTGAACAATTTCTTGTTTGTTCTATAAATTAGTTCCACTCCAGCGGGGAGCTTATTGAGGTTGAGATGGAGCATTGCAGCAAGGAAGATCGAGAAGAGCGTGATGCGATGACACAGCCTTGCTTGACCCCGGTCCACATGTGTATTGGGTCTGTGGTGGATCCGTTGGTCAGGATCACGGCTTGCATGTCATCATGAAGCAGGCAGAGGATGGTGACAAACTTTTGAGGGCAGCCGAATTTGAGGGGGACATGCTAGCTTGATCTCCTTAGATGCATCATAATGAACTAACACGGTGCTCACTACAAACTGGCTTTTACACTCTTTGAATGCTATATCTCATTCTTCTGACCACTTCCAATGGACCTGTTTTTTCAACAGCTCATTCAGTGGATGTAACACTGTAGCCAAATTTGGTAGGAACTTCCCATAATAGTTCAAAAGACCCAAAAATGATCGAAGTTCAGTGACATTCTTGGGAGTGGGTGCATTCTGATTGCATCCAGCTTTACCTTGGTTGGATGTAAACCATCTTTGTCTACTCTGTGCCCGAAGTACTCCACTGAGTTTTGAAATAACTCACACTTGCGAGCAGTCACTTGTACTCTGTGCTTCTGTAGCTGTTTGAGGACTTCATTCAATATGTTATTATAGATTTGCCTGTTTGATGCTGAATAGAGTATGTCATCTAAATAACATCTTCAATGCCTTGCAAAATCTGGTTCATCACTCCTTGGAATATGGCGGGGGCAGAAGATACTCCAAATTGTAGCCTATTAAATTGATATAGGCCAAGACGAGTAGTTATAGTCAAGCATTACTTGGACTCCTCATCTAGTTCAAGTTGTAAGTCGACATTCGTAAAATCCAACTTTGAGAAGATCTGATCCCCTGTAAGCGTTGTGAACAAATCTTCTATATTCGGCAATGTATTGGGGAGATTACCCTCTAGAACTTGGTTACGGTTACTTTATAATCACCACACAATCTTACCTTACCATCGGATTTAGGTACAACAACAATGGGTGTAGTCCAATTACATTGATCTATCTTAGAGATAATGTTCTCAGCCTCTAGTCTTTTGAGTTCTTGCTCAACTCTCTCCTTGAGTGCATATGGTATGGCTTGCAGTAAACTGGTCTAGCGTCCCTCTGTACCCTGACACTTGCCTTGAAGCCTTGGGTTGAACTGCTTGTTTCACGGAACACTTTCGGATATTGCTTGATGATGTTATCTTTTGATGCAAATTTTGTTTCAAGATGAAAAATCTCATTCTAATCAGCTTCAGTGATCCCAACCAATTTCTACCTATTAAGGCAGGCATATCTCCTGCCACTACTAAGAGAGGCAAGCTCTGAAACTGATCCTTGCATTTCACCGGTAAGGTGATGCGTCCTACCACAGGGATTTTCTCTCCTGAGTAGCCTAGCAGCTCTATCTTCAATTCTCCATTGGAAAATCACTTAACTTGTCGAGATATGGCGATTCCAGTACTGCACTCATGGATGCACCAGTGTCGATTTCCATGGGTATCCTAGATCCTGCAACATCTACTTGGATGACGAAACTTTGCGATCGCTGTTAGATACCCTCGTGCTCCTGTTGACATGTATCTCCAAAACCCCCTCGTCCTGTTGCTTCTCTTCAATGCTATGTAGTCTCTGGCAATTTATACTTATAGCCTTGAAATTCAGTTTACTCTTCAGTCGGCATGCCTTCGCAAAATGCCCTGTTTTCTTGCAGAAGAAACACTCTGCCTTCACATATGGACAACTTTGAGCAATGTGTTGTCCCAGACACCGATAGCATGATTTCAATGCACTGTTACCTTGGCCAGTTGCTAAGGTCTTGGGGCTAAACTGCCTTGTACTTCTAACCTGCAGGCAATTCCCCTCAGTTGTCTGACGACTGGAAATGGTGCGAAATTCTCGGGAGCATTGGTCGGCCATATCCATCAACATACCTGTCTGACAAGCTAAAGCAAAAGTCCAGTTAGGGGTTGTCAACAACTTTCTTCATTTTTCATCCCATAAACAAAGTGGTCACACAATGCTCGGTCTTGAAAGTTTCCGAAATGACAGTAAATGAATAGCTCCTTTAAAGCTACAATGTGCTCACTGATACGCTCATAAATTAATTGATGTCATATTCCAAAATGATAACTTTCAACAATTTCCAGGGGCTCAGGACAGTAGTGCTTTTCTCTCCATCAGTGGCATGTCCTTTGGCTTGATGGGAACAAACACATTTTTCAGGGTTTCATACACCTCGGGGCCTGCTTCAGTCAGGAAAATAGCCCGTTTTCTTTCTAAAACCACCCGGTTATGGTTTTCACCAACGGGGAATTCGACGATACTATTTGTGGTGAAAAATATTTCTAGCTGCTCCACATGTCTCTCGGTCATGATGGAACTCACCAAAGCGTCCTATTATTCCCATAGCAATCTGGACTTTTCAGTTCAGCCACGTGAGCTTATAATTTACCTTGAATTTTTAGCTGTGGTGCAAAACAAAGAAAGTCTCTCTGTTGTTTGGCAAGAATCATTCACCAACACAAATTTCAGCTATGGAATCCGATTATCCTATCTCCATCGTCAATGTAATATATTCTTACGATATCACTAAAGCACACACACACACAAGATGGCTCCATTACATCATGTGACTTTCATTGTATTTACAGCAGCAGTTGCATTACCACAGTAGTCCACTATGTAGAGCTCTATATTACATAAATGCAAGTCTTTCTTTCTTACCCGATCCTGATTCTGGAAAGGGAGAAACAAAGACATATTTCTACAGTGCGTTTCACATCCTCAAGACATCCGCAGTGCTTCACAGCCAATGAAGCACTCCTCAGAACTCAGCAACGGTTCTGCAAACTTGCCGTGCACCTTGCGCAAAAGCAAAATAAAGTAAAGCTACAGGATACTTGCTTAACTTTACATCCTACAAAGAAATCATTGTGCACTTCCCTTCCTTGGCTAACATTTGCAGGGTGTCAACAGCAGACAGACCATTATGTCGCACGCAGCACTCAGTAATCTCGGTGCTTATCCTTATCACCCTCATTCTGTTCTCAATCAGATAACCATCCCTTTCTTAAATTTGTTAATTCAACTCCCCCACCTCCCGAATAGCCCAGTTGGGTAAAGGTTCAGTGCAATGCCCCACAGCCAGAAGGCTCCAGACTCTATTCCTGGTCTAATCGCAGCAAGTGTTGGCACGGCAGAGAGAAGTGGGCAGTAAAGGTGTTAATTGAAACAGCATTAGCTGTGAGAGCTGGGAATCTATGGGAGGGAGAGAAATCCTCGGTGACTACGACCAAGTTGGAACGAACATTATCTCACCAGTTTTAGCTCTTCAGCCACATGGGACCGTGGGTGATGTCATCATGTGCCAACTTGTTTGCCCTGATTATTCTGCACCATTCCCTTCCCCGTCTGCCCTTGCACTGCAATCTGCTCTCGGAAATCCCTGTTCACGGGCACACACCAAAGGGGTAACATTCAATGTGGGCGACGGCAGAAATGGGCATTCTACACCCACCTAATTTCCCATTTTTTCTAACTGTACAGTGCGTTGGTGGGACCACATCTGGAATACTGCGTATAGTTTTGGTCTCTGTATTTAAGAAAGGATATACTTGCTTTGGAGGCAGTTCAGAGAAGGTTCACTAGGTTGATTCCAGAGATGAGAGGATTGACTTATGAGGAAAGGTTGAGTAGGTTGGGCCTCTACTCATTGGAATTCAGAAGAATGAGAGGTGATCTTATTGAAACATCTAAGATTATGAGGGGGCTTGACAAGGTGGATGCAGAGAGGATGTTTCCACTGATAGGGGAGACTAGAACTAAGGGGGATAGAATAAGGGGTTGCCCATTTAAAACTGAGATGAGGAGAAATTTCTTCTCACAGAGGGTTGTAAATCTGTGGAATTCGCTGCCTCAGAGAGCTATGGAAACTGGGACATTGAATAGCTTTAAGACAGAGATAGACAGTTTCTTAAACGATAAGGGATTAAGTGGTTACGGAGAGCGGGCAGGGAAATGGACCTGAGTCCATGATCGGATCAGCCATGATCGTATTAAATGGCAGAGCAGGCTCGAGGGGCCGTATGGTCTACTCCTGCTCCTATTTCTTATGTTCTTTCCATTGGATGCTTGCCACTATAGCATCTGCTACTGCCCGAAGTTGTCTGGCATCCCCCAAACTCCTA